>NC_079357.1:6258697-6558697 GCF_029582105.1 Oenanthe melanoleuca | reverse complement strand
GGAGCGCTGCCGGCACAGCGGGATGCGGAGCGGGGGGAGGCTCGGCTGACAGCGGGCTGGAGGAGGTGAGGATGGCCCCGGGGAGAGAGGAAGGACGGGGCTGATGTACCCAAGAGATGAGGCTGGAGGGGGGACAGCGGATCGCTACAGCCGGTGGGGTTACAACATCACCACTCTGTGCTTTGGGGGATTTCTGCTAAGAAAATGCGATTTTTTTTCAGGTTGCAGGTGGGGTTTCACGCAGTCCTGCATCCCATCCATCCATAAAAACAGCGAAACAAGCAGCAAACCTCCCTCTGAGAGGGCTGGAGCTGCAGCAGCACAACGCTCCCCTCTCCTCCTGCCCCCAGCTCTCTGTGCAAATTTAAAGCATGTTCCAGATATGGGCTGACCTTTCCAGAACACATGAAAAGGCAAAAGGAGAGGTGGAAATGCACAGAAGGGGAAATGTGCTTTGCAATGGAAAACAGACCATACATGTCCCACCTAGTAAAATGGGGAAAATGCGGGAGGAAGAGGATCCGGCCTGGATCAGTCCCAACCAGAGCCAGGTCCTCTCAATGCTGTCCAAACCACAAAGGGTAGGTCCCAAGGCAGAGCCTGAGCAGATTTAGCCCACAACCACATGGGACCAGCTTTTCTGGTGAGCAGAAACAGGGTTGCCCTTGCTGAGAAACATCTCTAAGGGTCAGTGATCTCCCAGTTATTTAAGCAGAGATTTTGAGGGAGATAAGTGCCCCAGATCAGCTTACGGATAAGACAGTGGCCAGCACACCATGGCAAAGTCTCTCCAGCACTGTTTCACCCATCTCATGCAGCTTGCAGAGCATCCTTCTCCCTCCCCATCACACAGATACCTGCCTTTCTCTTGTGCCAGCCTCCCCCTCATCCTGCTGTTGTGAGGAAAGGAGGACAAGCTCATCCCCCGGTGCCAGAGGTTCTGCGCCGCACCAGGCACAGCCCTGGCTGAGAACAAGCGCACAGGGGGAAGGCAATCAGGAGAACCACGGGGGATGCTGTCACACACAAACTGCACTGAACCTGCTGGGAGCCCGTGGATGAGTGTGGATGGCAAGGACACGGATCCCTGGGGTGCTGCCTTCCCCGTCATGGCTCCTTCAGCTTTAAGCTGGGCCAAGGTGAGGGTTCCTGTGCTTGTGGGCACGACCCTCCCTCCGCCTCCCCGCCCGGCACAGCGTGCAGGATCAGCTCGGGCTCCTCTCTGCAAGACATCCAGGAGCTGAGATAGAGCTGATCCATCTTCCCCGCTGAAAGAGTGTAAACAACTCAGCTGCAGGCTTGGAGTGCAAGAGAGGACACGCAGTTGGAAATTTTAAGGGCCAATTTACTAGGTAATTTACTAAACACGCTAATAATTGACATTGCAAGCACCATCCCGCTGTCCCCAGCTCCTGCCTAATATCCGTAGCAAGAGGGAGAAAACAGCTTTCCCTGTCCTCGTGGCTCTGCAAAGCTTCCTCTGCCTGCCAGATCCTGGATGCCATCTGGGCAGCTTCGCTCTGCTCAATCCCAACCAACACAACAGCAACCCTGGCAAAACCCAGGCTCCTGATTAGTATGCATATTTCTGAGTGCTGATTCCACCTGAGGATCTGTGCAAGGGAAAGGTGTGTTGTAATTACCACCTCTTCCCTAGCTGTAATTAAAGACAAACTGAAGGGAGTTATGCCCAGGCTTTTGGTTCCCCTGAAGCTTTTCCCTGTGCCAAAAAAACAGCTCTGCAAGAAAATTCCCAACAGCTTCTTGGAAAAAGGCAGCAGCTCAGCCTGGAATTGCAGCCTGGTTTAGATTATGGTACTTAGGCTGGGCTTTTCCAGGTGTCCCACATTCTTTAGCCACCTGCTGCAGGAGGGGATGAACTGACCCCAGGTCATGGAAGGGTTTGTGATGGAAGGGACTTTAAAGACCATCTCTGCCACCCCTGACGTGGGCAGGGACACCTTCCACTATCCCAGAGTGCTCCAAGCCCTGTCCAACCTGGCCTTGGACACTTCCAGGGATCCAAAGACAGCTGCAGCTTCTCTGAGCACCTTGTGCCAGGGCCTCTCCACCCTCACAGCTAAGAATTTCTTCCCAATATCCCATCTAATCCTGCCCTCTGGCAGTGGGAATACATTCTCACTTGTTCTGTCACTCCAGGCCCTTCTCCAAAGTCCCTCTCCAGCTCTCCTGAAGCTTCCTTAGATGCTGGAAGGTCTTCCTGGCTGGCAGATGACCAAGTTAAACCTATGATTTAAGTGACTAAGCCTGGGTGTGGTGTGGCCCAGCACACCCACTGCTGGCATCTGCACCAGTGGAAGTTACACGTTCAGTCCTGTTCAACAAACCATCCCAGGCCATTGAATCCCTGCACAACTGGGAGGGATTTGGGCTGTTTGTTTGGTCAGAAATGCTGTTTTGTTGAAATTTAAACCTTCCCATGGGAACATGTTGATTTTGACAAAGTCACGTTTGTGCTTTTATTGCCTTGATTTGCTTCATTTTAATTCCAAGCATCTCTGCTGGTTCTTAATGGTTTATATTCCTACCTAGCAAATCTTTTGGAGAGATGCTCTGCTTCCCCCACTTCTCCCCACTTGCAGGGCAAGAAATGAAATTCTAAATTCAAAATCCAGTTCATATTTAGCAAAACCTCTGCATTATTGACAGGGATTCCAAATCAACCCAATCCTGGGCACAGTGGGGAGCACCCACAGCTGGGTGCCCAAAGGACCAGTGAACATCTTTGAATTTATTTCTGTCCTACACCTGGCTGGATCTCCACACTAGAAATGAGGATGAAAATCTAATGAGCAGCAAATAACTCTGTGCCCTCAAAGGCACAGGGGTTTTAAGAGGCCTCTCATCACTCTCTCAAGATAAAAAAAAAACAAACCAAAAAAACCTCTCAGAGTCCACAAAGGCTTTTCACATTGAGCATCTTCAGCCTGAAAAGCCCTTCAAAGTTGTCACTCTCAGCAAGCCGGGTCACAGTTTGCAATTAATCATTCACTTGATTAATTTTGCCTCCTTTAGCCTCCGAGTTCCTGCAGGCACAGAACACTGCTGGGGTGAGGATCTGTGGGTGGGCTGTGAGTGCACTGAGCCAGAGCCAACGTGGCTGTGCCTTGGGAGCACGAAGCCAAGCCACCCACGGCACCCTGCAAGAGGGGCCAGGCATGGACACAAGGTCAAAGCTCTTGCCCAAATGCCTGGGCAAGCAAATTCCTTAAAAAAATTCTTCTGGTGGGTGTAATGACCTCGCTGAGACATCACATCACACATCCGTGCTCCTCCTCTTGGCCTTACACTCAGCCTTATCCTACTCTCTCCAGTGGACCAGTAAAATATTCCTTTCAAATTGCTGTGAGGTTTTTTTTTGGTGTTGGTTTTCTTTCTTTTCTTTCCATTAGGAGACATGTTCATTAGGAAAATATCAGAAACCTCTGGGGCAGCTTGTGCTTCTAACTCATTTTCCAAATGTATAATGAGCCAGGAGTAAATTTTTTAGGGTGAATTTAATTGACCTTTACAGTGGCATTAGGCAGATTGGCTTAAAATCTATTAGAGCATAATGTAACCTGGTGAGATTTTAGGGAAGGGTATTGGAAAAAGCGATGGAGTTGGATCGCTCTCCTCCCTTCCTCCCCAAGCTTCCCTCACAGAGGAAAAGAAGGATAGCTCAAGAATAGAGAGGGATGAACAGAAGGGGAGAGAGATGAACAGACGGGGAGAGAATTAAAAGGGAGAAGTGAGGAGAAGAGCAGGAGGCAGAGAGAGGGGAGCAGCTCCAACTGGCCCTGGGCTGCTGCAGGTTTGGCTGCTCAGGGATGGGCAGCGGCAGCACCGGCAGAGCAGCTGGGCCATTTGCTGGGTGACAGTGCCAGCTCACAGCAGCTGAGGATCAGGCCCCTGGCAATGGGAAACATCCCAGCTTTGCAGGGATGGCTCGGGAGCAGCCGGTCTCGCAGGAAAACGCGGATCTGCAGCGGCTGACAGATGCTGGGCTGGGAGCTGCTCTGGCTGCCACGGCCAGGGACACACACCCGGGACCTGCACCCGCTCAGGGACACCCCTGGGGTCACCAAAGCTGTCCCTGCAGAGGCTGGGGGAGGCTCCACATCCCGGCTCGCATCCAGGGGGAGATGTCAGACCTCCAGTAGTGCTAATTGCTGGTCTCCAGGGGCTTCTGAGAAGCAACAAGTGGTGAAAACTACAGGATTTCACTCCAGTGCAGAGAAACATCATGGCAAGAAGGCACCAGCCTACAAAGCCATGTCCTGCACACACCTGTAACTCCAATCTTGGGTTCTCAGGGCATATTTGGTACCCAAATGTGCTGTTGTGTCCCCCCATACAACACATGAAGGCTCCAAGCACCTCAACATGTATAAAAATACATATAAAATGAGAGAGTCGCGGAACCCCAGAATGGCTGGGTTGGAGGGGACCTTAAAGCTCATCTCGTTCCACCCCCTGCAGGGAAACCTCCAACTAGATCAGGTTGCTCCAGCTGGCCTGGAACACATCAACACTTCCAGGGTGAGGAGTCAAGAACCTCTCTGGACATATATAAACACATATATAAACACATATATAAATACATATATAAATACATATACATATACATATACATATACATATACATATACATATACATATACATATACATATACATACATATATATGTGTGTATACATACACACACATACACACACATATATATATATAAATATAAATATGTATGTATATATGCATGTGTGTATGTATGTATGTATGAGAGGAGTTAAAAACCACCCATCCCTTGCACCAGTAACAATTTTCCATCCCCATACTGCAATCCCTGCCTCCTTCTAGCAGCTGTGGAGGGGAGGTCCCTGTTCAGGGTCAGCACCCCCAGCCCAAGCCTCACCTGCAGCAGCACCGGGGCACCAGGGGGTGGGAGCAGCACCTCTGCCCAGGGCACTCCCACACCTCCTGGAATTACATGAATAAAATTGCAGCAGTCAAAGGCCTCGGGGCAGAGCTGGGTGCCAGGAAACCCTTCCCTGTTTCACAATGTCCGCACACCGATCCCAGGATGTGTTTACAGGGAAGTCGGCACCTCGGCCGATGGGACCCCGGGGTTGCAGTACTGGGGTCGCAGCCCTCGGGAAGGGCTCTGGCTCCCAGAACCTTCCTGCCTTGCAGCCGCCTCTTGAAGCCCTGCCGGACCCATTCCAACCATCCGAGCCCTGACCGCAGGGATGCCCCGGGGAGCTCCCCCAGGAACACTCACCTCTAACCTGTCAGCACTAAAGAACTGCTTTTCCTTTGGTGCTTTTTGAGCCAGCCTATAAAGGAGGGCCGGCAAATCAGCCTGGGAAAATCTCGTGGCTGTGTTTTGAAACATCCCTTGTTTTGCGTTTTTTCTTCCCCACCCAGCGCTGATAATCTTAGGCACTCCCTGTCCGTGCAGGGGCGGGGTATGAAATACCAGGATCATTCCAGCCCACACCGTTCCCACTCGGTGTGAAGCAATCCTCCCTGATCTCATTCCCATCTCTGATAAGGAAATGGGGTGCAGTCCCTAGGGATGGGTGAGCAACGTGACACTGAGAGCCCCAGGCTGAACCCGGCTAGCCCCGGGCTCGGGCTGGTGCCCTGATGTTGAAACCATCCTCCTTCCTCTCTGCAGCCAAAACAGCTCTGCCGGGATGCTGCTATCCCCTTACTACGACATAAATGAGATTCCAGCATCCCAATTTCCAGTTACAAATCGTCCACCCTGCGCTGACCGGTGCTAAACGTGCCCGTGGTGCCGGCAGGACTTTGCTCTCTCAAAGGCTGATGCACAAGCTGGGATGTGGGAAACCTCTGGATGCCCTCCCTGCACAAAACCGGCCACAAAAGGGTTACCGACCTGCTCTCCTTTCCAAACTTTGCTGCTTCATCCCCTGGGAGGCTGCAGCGAGGGAGAAGAGGGTTTCAAAAGTGAGCCGGAAGATGAGAGAGAAAAGGGAAAGGTTTCAGCTGGATGCAGTGAAATGGAAGGCTTTGTGTTTTCGGAAATTAAGGGTGTAAGGGGTCTCTTTGTGCTAAATGCTCTGGATGGGATGAAAGTAAATAGAGCTCAGCTGGGCAGGGGAGTTCGGGCGAGGTTGAGAACAATTTTTAGCCCCGTTAGATATTAATTTCCCATACATCATCCCCCTGTCCTCTGCCCGTTTGAAGTGCTCAAGGTTTCAGGCTTCAAAGCACACCACGCCGGCCACCCGCACAAAGCTGGGATCCGTGGGGAGCCGCAGCAGCAGGTTCCAGCCCCGTGTGCCAGCAGGACCCCTCCCCACACCGACAGCCCCGGGATGTGGCAGCTCCTGGTGACATCCTCGGGTCTGTGCTGCAGGACGGAGCCGGGAGGGGGGCACGGCAGAGCAGATGAAAGCGCTGACCCACTTTGTGGCCCAAAGTGCTCATTAAAACCCATCCACATGTCCGTGGGCGCCTGGAAAAGCCGGTGGGGTCATAAACCCCATGCCTGCCTCGCTGTCACTGATGAAGCACCTACCAAAATCAATGGCGCTTTGTTGGGTTTCGTCAGCTAACGAGGAAAAGGCCATTCATTGTTTCAGCGGGAAAAGGCTGACGCACCACAAAAAAGAGCCCTTTGCCTGACTCAGAGCAAATATCTGCGGCTTTTCCAGGGTGATTTGCCTTTGACAAGAGGCTTCTGTCCTCCAGCAAGACGCCTGGGCTGACAGTGTCCCCGCTGGGAGAAGCAGTGATGCTCCTCTGGATCCCCAGTGAGGGAGTTGCATCCAGCATCACTGATGTCGGGGTTTGCAATTTCCGTGGCACAGAGTAAAGCAGGCAGAGCTATTCCAAATTTTCTCCTGGGCAAAGCGAGGCACGGCTGACCGAAGAGCAGGAGGCAGAGCCCAAGCTGAGCCAGAGCCAGGCCAGGCAAAGCCCAACCATCTGCCTGCTGCAAAGCCAAACGAGCTGAGGTTACTTGATTGAAACAGCAAGTGCATAAATATCCAATAAAATAAACAACAGCCATAATTAATAATAAAATAAAAATAGCCTTTCCTTTCTGCTCTTGCACTTTGCAGCCGCAGAGCTCAGGGCACATCACACGCCAGAGTAACAACTAATTATAAGCACCAATTACGATGATAATGAAATAATCTACCTTCCAAACCTGCCTGCCATTAATTTTCCCTGGCTGTAAAGAAGGTTGAGAGCTCACGCTGGACAGAGTGATGTAGGTGGAGCCTGCTCTGTGCCACAAACCAGCCAGACAGCAGGAGGGGGGACAGGGGCATCCTCACACCCTGGCACCTTCCTGCAGTGGTGACTTCCCCAGGTCATCACCCAGAGAAATCCTGGAAGTGTCCAAGCCAGCTTGGATGGGGCTTGGAGCACCCTGGGATAGTGGAAGGTGTCCCTGCCCATGGCAGGGGGTGGAAGGGGATGAGCTTTAAGGTCCCTTCCAACCCAAAGCATTCTGTTATTCTATAAAAGTCACACGCCCTTTGGGGTAAAACAGAAGCAAAGCAGCACAGTAAAGATTTGATTTATCTCCTCTCTCAGTAAATTGAAGCTTTTCTTTCACAATACCATCAGCAGACAAAAATAAAGGGGCTGGAGGAGGACAATTTGGATGAGACGGTGAGAAGCAGCGTTTATCCCTTTCGAGACAGTGACTCAGGAAATCATGTGGGCATGGACTGATTTGTAAGGCAGCAGTTAAGCAAGAGCCTGAGTGATGAAGTACTCGAGGTTTGCACTTTGTCGCTCTCCTGAGGAGTCAGAGCTCCCAATCCTGGCTTATCCCATGTCAGGCTCTGGGTGTCATTGCCTGCCCCATATCTCCTGTCCCAGCCCATCCCATGTCAGGCTCTGGATGTCATTGCCTGTCCCGTGTCTCCCATCCCATCCCATCCCATCCCATCCCATCCCATCCCATCCCATCCCATCCCATCCCATCCCATCCCATCCCATCCCATCCCATCCCATCCCATGAGGCTCTGGGTGTCACTTTCTGCTCCCAGTCTCCCTTACCCCAAGGGCAGACAGGCACTCACAATGCTAGTGCAGAGCTCTGCTCCTGTGTGATATGGACCTGGGATTGTACCTGACCTGGGAATGTGTGCTTTCAGCCCAAAAAGCCAAGCCTTGTCCTGGGCTGCATTCCCAGCACCATCAGCACCAGGTCCAGGGAGTGGATCGTCCCCCCTGCTCCACTCTGGTGAGACCCTCCTGGAGCACTGTGTCCAGCTCTGGGACCCCAATTCCAGCAGGATGTGGAGCTGCTTCCCAGAGGAAGCCATGGAGATGATACAAAGACTTGAGGACTTTTGCTATGGAAACAGACTGGGAGAGATGGGGATGTTCAGTCTGTAGAGGAAAAGGCTGTGGGGAGAGCTCAGAGCCCCTTCAGGGCCTAAAGGGGCTCCAGGAGAGCTGGAGAGGGGTGGGGACAAGGGCTTGGAGTGCCAGGACTAGGGAATGGATTCACACTGCCAGAGGGCAGGGATGGATGGAATATTGGGAAGGAATTGTTCCCTCTGAGGATGGGGAGGCCCTGGCACAGGGTGCCCAGAGCAGCTGTGGCTGCCCCTGGATCCCTGGAAATGTCCAAGGCCAGGCTAGACAGGGCTTGGAGCACTCTGAGGTAGTGGAAGTTGCCCTGCCCTTGGCATGGTCTTGAAATAAGATGATCCTTACAGTCTCTCCCAATCCAAACCCTTCTGGGATTCTCTGATCATGTTTTTGATTACAGAGGAGCCTGATTGGTGCATTTCATCAGCAAGGATGGGAACCAGACCCTGAAATGCTCCTCTCAACCCTTGCAGAGAGCCACCAAAGCACAGGATTTGATCCAAAATGGAAAATTCCTGGGCTGCAAAGCAGGAAAATAAAAAGTCTGAGTGTCAGAGGGTCAGAAGACCCTCATGTCCCAGCCCCAGTGGTTGTCAGCAACACAATGTGCTGAAAGCCCAGGGCTGGCTCTGGCACCAGGGGTGAGCAGAGCCTGTAAGATTGATTTCTTTTTGTTTTCGATTGACGGCGTGTTTGCTAGAAAATGTCATTTTCAGGAACCGAAACTATCTGTGGATTCAAGTCAGGTTTAGCGAGCAGTTTTCGCAGAAAATAAATAGAACGGGGAGAAGAGGGAGCTGCAGAGAAGTCAAAACATCTCATGGATGATGTTTCTTGTGTGTTACATTTCAATCTCTCACTTGAAATGTCATTGTCATTCCAAAAAATTGACATTTATCTAAAAGGTTAAAAAAAGGCTATGCTGAGTGAAGCATATGGGTCGGTTTCCACGTTTGCATAAACTGTTTCATTAGGATTTGACAGAAACACTGGGTTGACGTCACTGAAAGAAACACAACTCCCCACTTTTCTCTGAGATGACCTCAAGGCAATGTTGTTTCTTTGTCCTGGCCACTAACTAAGCTGTGGAAAAGAATTTAAAAAGCCTTTATTCACCCAACATCAGGGGTTGGGAGAGTGCGTGGAGTCAATTCCACCAAAGGGAATCTTCCAGACTGGTGCAGGTGTACAAATCCCTTGGGAAGTTAACACAGGTTTTGGCAGCTCTGGCAGAGCTAAACCAGCACCAGTCCATATTGAACTAACAGAGGGTCCTTAAATCCAGGCACGTGGAGAAAACAGGACTGAAAAATGACACAACCAGCACATCCAGGGAATACAAATTGTCCCATTCATGCTGAATTTGACCTCATATCCCAGGAAGCTCATGGAAGGGTAATGATCAGGCACCACCAATTTAATCCTTCAGTTTAATCCCATGATAATTATAATGCCATGCTCCCAGGTTGGAACAAACAACCCCTCCCCAAGGCAGAAAAGGCCTTTTTATTTGCCCTCTGAAAAAACTGGTCAAAGTCCTGATTTCCTGAATTTTCCCCCATACTGATGTAATGCAAATAAAAATTGCTCAGCCTGGAAGGGGGAATGACTGACTGGAAAACAGAGGGAAAACATCTCTGGGAAATGGTCAGTTAATGGGGGTTTTGTGATGCAGCAACCTAAGATTTCCATTGGGAGGACCCCTGGAGGGGAATGTTCAGCCCAGTTTTGGGAAGATGCTTGCTCTCCCTCAGGATTGGGAATGTGGATCCTCCCAGGGGAAGGATTGAGATGCCCAACTCATTCCAACCTCATGCCTGGATGGATCTCAATTTCCCCCAAAAGCACAACTGAGAGGGTGCACATCCTGCCCTCTCAGCTCCCTCCTGCCATGGCATCTGAGAGGGATTTATTTTTACAACCTAATTCAAACAAGCTTTGCTTATAAATTAATAGCTTTAACAACCTGAGATCTTCCCAATGGCAGCCAAAATTTGTAGAATTTGTAGAATAGATTGGAGGGAAGAGAGTCATGGAATGGTCCAGGCTGGAAGGGACCTTAAAGATCATCTCGTTCCACCCCCTGATATGAGCAGGGTCACTTTCCACTATCCCAGGTTGCTCCAAGCCCTGTCCAACTTGGCCTTGGATACTTCCAGGGATCCAGGGGCAGCCGCAGTTTCTCTGGGCAACCTGTGCCAGGGCCTCACCACCCTCATAGGGAATGATTTTTTCCCAAAATCCCATCCAAACCTGCTCTCTGCCAGTTTGAAATAAACCCAGAACAAAGGTTTTAGCAGTCAGGCTGCTGGCAACACTTGTGATCTACATGTCAAGGTTGTAGCAGCTCCTTTTCTTTTCCTTTTTAATTATTCAGTTGTTTTTATTTTTAATATTTATTCATTCCTTTTTAAAAAAAGCTCCAAGCTCCTTAGAAAAAGGCCGAGTGTTTTTCTAGTCTGTGCTTGGATGACTCTCAGCCCCCTGACAGGGAATCTATAGGTGCTAACAAAATACAAACGGATAATTAATCACCATAATTGGGGATTGGGTGGCTTTTATTCACTTCCATCTCCTCTGTGGTGTTTCTTCAAAAGAAAAGAGAGGGAAAAAAAGTCTAGTAGAGAAGGGAAGAAAGGAAATCCCGTAAGTCTAAATGGGCTGCACAGATTTATGGAGAATTAGTTTAGTCCTTGGGACCTTGTGACACGAGAGTCCAACCAAACTCCATTCTTGGCTTGATGTTTTCAAGCCCCCTCAATGCAATTATTTCCTTGTCTCCCTACAGCCCATCCATTATTCTCTATAATAATATGTTTTCTGAAACTCCTTTCCATAAACAACGAGAGCAGGCAGCGAGAAACCTCATTGTTATTGATATCATGTCACATCACCAGTAAAACGGCTCCTGCAAAATGGGCTGAGAATGGAGATGGCTTCAATTGAAAACATCCCCACCTTTTACATCCTTCCAAGATAAATGAAGCCAAGGCACTGTGACGTCACACAGGGAAATTTAACCCCCACAGTTGTTTTAGGGACAGAGTTGAGGCAATCAGACAAATTGCTGGTAAGAAACGGGTCCCTGGCAGAGTTTGTTTGCTTCTTCCACTGGATCTGGCCCCACAAAACTTTTAAAAGCAAAAAATCCAGGCTTATTTGCCCCTTGAACCGAAAATTATGCAAGGAAATCAATAAAATGTTGTTTTCACCCAACATATGACGCTCAAAAGCACAAGCACCACCAAGCTGTTGTTAAAATAGCAACAATCCTCAGCCCCCAAATCATCATCCCAGGGGTTCAAGGCCACAATTCCCATTATAACTGATAAAATCACAGCAACTGCAAAGAATAACTGGCAGTTTCAGTGGCAGTATCACAAACAAAGGTTTGAGATGAGCTTAAATAGCTGAAAGTGATTCTTGCAGCAGTGATTATCCGATGTAGGGCTGGATTCTGGATTTGTAAAGCAAGCCACACTGACACTGTTTTAGCACCCAGGCACATGGATCATATCCATTCAATTAATTAAAATAGTCTAGTTATGATCCTGGCAACATCAAACAAGGATTAATAGAGTTTCTACATTTTCTAGCTAGACCCAAGTGTATGTGTGACTCCCTGTTTGCCCCAAAGATCATCCATGTCTCTAAAAATTTCAGGTATATCCTGAATCCCACTAAACCTTAAAAAAGAATCTATAGGGTGAGGATGGTGGGACCAGCCTATTAAGATATTCAAGAACAAAGATTTCATATTAAAAGATCAAGAGGGAAAATCACTCATTTGCCACAAAGAGAAAAATAAGAGCAAGAGCACAGCTGGAAGCAGCCCCGTAGGGTGAGATAACTGTTCCTGCCTCCTTCCTCATCCTCCTGGTTATTTTGACATTTCAGCAATAGGAGCATCCAGGCAGTGCATTTTCTCAGGGACCAGATTTTTATCATCCTAATCATGGTCCGGCACCAATACATGGAAGCATTTACTGGTCCAGAAAGCATTTGTACTGTTCCAGTAACTAAGCACTTTTGAAAGACTCTTTTCCACCTGATTGTAGGAGCTGATAGCTCAGGAGCCGCTAGCGAGAGATTGATGCTTCATATGTTTGAAAGCTCAAACTCCAAGCAGAGAATATTGCACTGGTTTCTGGCTCTAGTGGTTTTCATAACACCCAGCAGCAATATCATGTCAGAACAGCAGCTGCCAAATCTGGTCTTCAATTATTGCCAGCTTCAAGTTCAAGGAGAGCTAAATCCAGGGGTTTGGTGGAACCTGATGTAAAATGCAGCTCTAACAGCTTTGTTTTTTCCCCTCTCCCTTACATATTTCAGGAGCTGCCAGGTGTCTGCACCGAATTAGAGAGTGTGGAGTTCAAAGGTGTAGATGGCTGGAGGCATCCTGGCCATGCACTGCTAAAATAGGTGGGATAAATGGTTTGGACAAGCAAAACCTTAATGCTTTCTACCTCAGTCCAAGGGGACCTTCAACTCTTCTCCTCACTCTTTTCCAGCCTGCACAGTATAATGTGAAAAATGGGAGGTTGGGACTTGCTTTTCTTCCTGAACTCATTTAGCCCAGAAAAAACAAAGGAGATTTAAGATGTCTTTTGGGGAGGGCAAACTTGCTGTCCAGAAAAGCTATGGCTGCCCCTGAATCCCTGGAAGTGTCCAAGGCCAGGCTGGACAGGGCTTGGAGCAACCTGGGACAGTGGAAGGCGTCCCACGGCAGGGGTTGAAACTATATTATCTTTAAGGATCCTTCCAGCCCAAACCATTCCATGATTCTGTGGCTTCATGGCTTTAATTTGCTTGTACAACAGCACTGGAAATTACAGAGCAGGATTCTGTGGCTGTGGAAAGATGGGTCTGTGCTAACCCTGCTGCCCCCTTACTATGGAATCTTCTATTCCAGGCTCTCCCACCATTCCCAACAAGAAAATTTTGGCAGATAAAATCCACCAGATTACACACATTCCTGCAGCACAGAGAAATTCCAAGAGCAGAGCTGCAGAGCTTTCCCCCTGCAATGACATGTGCAAACGTGTTCTGAGCAATTTTGGGAATTCAATGACATCCCACATGGATTGTGCAAAATCTTCCAGCAAAGAGTTTCATTTCGTGTCACACGAGCGACCTGTGCGGAGCCTGAAAGCAGGAGGTGGGGATATGCTAATATCCCTAATGCTATCACTTCTGCAAACAAAATTAATGATTTTCAAGCCCTGGAGCCATCAGATTCCAATTCCACAGGGACTTGTGTTGGGTGAGCACCAAGTTCTCTCAACCACGAGGGAATTTCCTACTCCAGTGATATGAAAGATGAGGGTTAAGCACACGGGGAAGCTACGTGAGGACACAAGAGAAAGGCCATGATGAGTTTCCATCAATCCAAATGTCTGAGGTCAGAAGAGACAATGAAAACTGACAGCCTGGAGAAGCCAAGCCACGCAATTTCACCCTGCAGGCCCCAGAGCAAACACAGGGATTGTTCCCTTGCACTCTGGCAAACACCAGCAAACCCCATCACTTCTTGCTGATGCACTGGCTGGGTTTTAGCAGGACAATCAGTCTTGCTTAAAAGACTTCAAGTGATGATGAATTCACCATTTCCCCCACATAATCAAGGGATAGCTTGGTTTGCATCTGGCTCCTGTTTTACCGGAGTTCCAAAGATGTATTACACAAACTGGCCTGGATTTAGGTCATGTATCACTGACATCTCCATCCAAAGGGAAAGGCTTTGCCAGCATCTACAAGAAAAATTCTTCTTCCTCCAAACCATCCACTCAGTGCCTGGGACAGAAGCCATCCCAGCCTAGGCTTGGGAAGGTGACATGTGCCCATGCTGCCTTAACAAGTCTCCAGCCTGAGAAGCTGTGGAGAACCTCCACATGCTTCTTGACACCTCCACACCAGCAAGAAATCCCAGAATCCCTGAATGTTTTGGGCTGGAAGAGACATTAAAGATCATTGATTTCTAACCCCCCTGCCATGGGCAGGGGACCTCCTGCCAGACTGGATATGGGCAAAAGACCCAAAAACCTGCTGCAATGGTCAAACTGGACCTAAAGCATCCTCTGGGTCTGATCTGGGGGAGGGAATAAACCATGGGCAAAATAAATAAATAAAAAACCAATCTCCATTTGGAGGTACTAAATCCCCACTCCTTTCCAGATGGCTGGGAGATTTCTCCCAGGTGGTAAATATATTATTAAGAACTCATTTCACCGTGAAATTGACTATTCAAAACACAGACAGAAGTTAATATATTAGGACAACCTGTCTGAAAAGCTCATGTTAGAGGGAATTTATTTTTGTTTAATATAGAACGTGGCACTACACACATGGCTGTCCTAGAGCTGCTCCTCAGCAGAAACATGCATTCAGACATTGGGGAGGTCTCTTACAACAGGACAAATGGCACTGGATAAAGCCACTGTCACCTTTGGGCCAGCCCAGACATCAAGGACATCAGCACTGGGAATCTGTGCCAAGGCTGGGAGGCTTCTCCAGCTCTCACTGACCATCTCAATGTCATTATTCTGGCACTTGTCAGGAGTACAGTGCTTAGAGGAAACCAGAGCAAAGTAATCATAAAAATTTACTGCTCAGGGACATCCTTCCACTGACTCCAAAGGGGAAATCCAAGCAACATGACAAGGACATGAAGAACGTCTTTCACAGGGAGCCATCAGGTCAGATGAGCCCTCCAGACACCCCTGATCTAGTCCCCCACTCAAAACAGGAGCAGGTTTCAACCTGAAATTGAGCCCAAATTTCCTCCAGGTTTAGATTAAACCTACATCTTGAAACTATTTTCATTTACAGACTAAATCCAAATCTTTAGGAAGGCTGGAACCTTCCATTACTAAAGGCACACCTAAAGCATTATTTCTTATTAACCACTAATAACAAGATGCCTAAAGTAACATGTTTTCTAAAGCATTTCCTAGTTGAGTCAATTGTTTTGATTGCATAATTATTTAAAAGTATCCCAGATATTTTTTAGCAAGGAGGAGCAGCATAATTTTGCAAATCAGTAATGAAGAAGCCTCAGAGGATTGACAAAGAGTTTGTATGGTTTAATTTGCTTCCCAGCCTTTCTGTCAAGGAGCTTCAGCTGTGCTTTGACATAAGATCTGCCTGGGGGAGGTCAGGGAAGGTGACCTTCTTCTTCCCACTCAATAGCAGAGGATGAGAGTCTGAGCTGCTGGACACACACAGGCTTCAGAGCATGTCTTCATTAGAGGCCACACGACATCTCTGAAGTCTCAGCCCTTCTGGAAAAGCATGAATGGGAGAAACTTCTGCAAGCTGTGGGTCTATTAGACTATAAGTTATTTCACTTTATTTCAGCTACTAATTAACTCACTTTAAGCTAAATGCCTATGTCTTGAGTAAAGTGACCTCTTTGCTGACCTCTGTTCCAGGACACACATGGTGGTTCCACAGCCACCTCAGTTGAATGTTGAGTTCTTCAAAGAGCTGTCCCAGGGTCCCTGCACTAAACAGTTTCTCCTGTGCAGTTCCTTGGGAAGTGGGCAGATGACAACCTGGACAAAATCCAGGCTGGACAACTTGTCCTCTGAGAAGAGAAACTAGTAGAAGGTATCCGAGGAAGAAGAGAGCATAGAATCCAATAGAGTACATGTGAAGGGAAAGTTATCCCATCATTTTAAAGAGCCATCACCTTTTCTTAGACTTTGGAAAATTTCTATCTAGAAAAATACAACCTCCCAGCCACTCCCCCAGACCAACCCAATTTACCAGGAGCAATCTTTAAAATCCAGTCTAATCCTTCCTGCTCAGACCTAGATCAGCAAAGCCACTTGAACCCTAAAAAAGCCACTTATCTACAGGGATAAAATTGATGGCCTCCTTTGGCAACCAAACACCCCAGCCATGAGGCTGCAGACTTGGCCTCTGGCTCTTTGTCTCAGTGTCTCTCAGCCATTCTGCTGCAGATAAATAATTAACCACATGTTGGAACAGGGACCTGAGCACACGTCTCCTCCATCCCGGCTGACTGCCCGAGCTGATGGGCTATAAAATCCCTGCTGGCCCAACAAATATTTATTCATGCAAAATGGAGCAGCTTCTATGAAAGAGAGATGGAGTCGTGCTCTCCTTGTGCTCTTCAGAGAATTCACCCCATAACAAACACTGAGGAGGTGGAGATGTGGCTTTGTTGGCCAAACTCAGAATGTTTTCATCTCTTGGCTGAACTCCTCATCCTTCCATATCCACCATACAAGGAAAAATAGCTGTAATCATTCAAGAGCAATCTTTATTAATAAAATGGGGAGAGCAATATTATTATTGATAAATATTCATGAAACTTGGACAAGGAAAGCGTCCCCATCTGAGGTCCCCAGACCTGGCTGTATGGAGAACTGAGTTAGAGCACACAGTGGGATTCCTGGGGTTCTCCTCTGCAGGGCCAGGAGTTGTCTTGGATAATCCTTGTTGGTGCCTTTCAACTCAGGGTATTCTATGATTCTGTGAGTATTTAACATGAACAGCCTCTTCCAATGGTCATCAGGGCCACCAGCTAATTGCCAACTCCGCCAGTCCTTGAGGATGCCACGAGACACTTGGTCTTTAGGAATTCCTCTAATTAATGCCATCCATCCTCGATTTTCTGCTCCATGTCAGCAAATCAGATTCCTAGACAGAATTCCTCTTTCTGTGGCCTTTTACTTTTGATTGTCTTCCATCTCTCTTCTCCAGTGGAATAAGGGATCATTAATCCTATCCAAGGAAATGAGACTTTTGTACATATAAAGGAACACACCTGAAGTTCCTGCAAGAAGTCACACCTGACATCATGAGAAATAGTCCTGGAAAAGGTCCTGCTTTTCTTTTTTTATCAGTAATTCATTCAAACTCAGCTGTTAGGAGTGGCTGGTGTTCACTTTACAAAGAAAGCAAGGCAAAAATAAACTAAAAAGAAAACCCTTTTTCTGTGCATGCATTGCTTCTACAAATCTGAGTGCTAATAGTATTTGACATGTTGGTAATCTGTTTTTTTACCATAATTCATTTAGAGTGGTTCTGCTTGATTATTGTACATTTTACACCATGATGCACAGAAAATGTTGTTGCTTTTTTTGCCTCCTTAAATAGTTTTATTCCTTCTAGAAATCACTCATTCATACTACCCACATTTGAGGCTAGAGAGGGAGGGAAGAAACAAAGCAAAAATCAAAGAGAAAATAGGCAGCAAGAGAATAGGAAATAAATGAAGAGAAACGAAAGGAGAAAAAACAATAAGAAGGGAAAACAAGCTGAGAAATTATGCAAATAGACAAAAACAAAGCCAAGAGCCAGAAGGGCAGAGAGAGAAGCCAGTTCCCTGTGTTTTGGGAGAGCACATCCTATTTCTGCCCAGAGATTGGGGCAAAAGACAGCCTAACATGTGAGGACTCAATTGTATTCATTTTCCATTGAGCTGAGTCCTCTTTAACAACCCAGTGACTTCTCCGTGCTCAGAGTGCTTGTGTGGCATTAGACATGATGTTCTTATGGAAATCTCTACAGTTGGAAAAAAGCTGGGAAGAAAATAACTCTTCCTGCTCTATAAAAATTTTGCCCTTTCCCATGGTGGGAAGGAGGGGGGAAGAAGCCATTAACCAAAATTCTCAAATTACTCAAACTCGAGGAAAGTTGGGCCAAAGTCAACATGACCTTTACATTTCACGTTTTTGCTTATTAATTATAAGAAAAATTCAGCTATGTTTCAATCTTATATTTTGAGCCAGAAAATCACTTGTTTTCCTCAAGGGAAAAAAAAAAAACATTTTAAAATCTTGCAAAATGTTTTAATTTTCCTTGCTTTGAAACCAGCCTGTTCTCCTGGAAAGCTGCTTTTCCTAAATCTGCATGCCCCAGTGTAAGTAGAACCAGCCACCTTCCATCTACTCATTCTGCCTTGTAGAAAAAGGGGGAATGGCCTTAAGGTGAGGGAGGACAGGTTTAGATGGGATATTGGGGAAAAATTATTCCATGTGAGGGTGGTGAGGCCCAGGCAGCTGTGGCTGCTCCTGGATCCCTGGCAGTGCCCAAGGCCAGGTTGGATGAGTCTTGGAGCAACTTGGGACAGTGGAAGGTGTCACTGCCATGACAAGGGTGGGACTGAATGGAGCCTTAATCTCCTTTTCAACCCAAATCATTCCATGACTCTCTTCTCTCCTAGCCAGCTGTGGCAGAAGGGAATTCCATGCCAGTGCCATGACCCTCAGCCCACCCTCAACTCCTCACATGCAGAACAGGGAAGGATTTTCTCCCTCAGCTCCCAGCATCTTGGGATCCATGGATGGACAGGAGACAGTAAGAGTGCAGTGGGGTTCATGGCCAACACTACCCAACCTCTTGGCAGCAGGAAGGAGCTGCTTTGCTCCCAATCCATCACTGAGGTTATTGCGTCTCTCTGAGGGCTTCAAGCTGCCTGGAATCCCCAGTTAGTTAATAAAGAAAATGAGAGACTCAACAATTGTTTGTGCTTGGGCTGCCATGTAAAGGCTTCATCTCTCAGCAGTGAAACAAAAGGGGACTAATAACACCCCGTGCTGCAAAAGCAAGTGCCAAGGAAGAGACAGAAATCAATTATCCGGGTGAAATTCGGAGGGAGAGGAAGTGGTAAGCACGTCCACATCAGCAAACAGCACACATAATCCCATTAACACGGACACCGTCTCCCTTGCGGGAGCGCCGAGCCACGGAGAAAGATGATAATTAAAATAAACAAACAAAAAGTAGCCTCAGCTTCCCACATAAGGGATGGTGGGATGGATGGATGGATGCCATTGGGACATGGCAGAGGGCAAAAGGGAAGCTGAGGGGAAGCTGGGGGGATGAGCATCCTCAGTGCTTGGGAAATCCACCTGTCCCTGTCACCAGATGTTGTGAAGGGCAGCTGCACCCAAAGGATGGTTAAACCACCAGATCTTCAGTGCAACCTGCAAAATGCATTCTCCCAAGGCTGCACAAATCCCAAGCAGGGGTGAGGATGCCCTGAGGATGCACTGCTGCTCCCCATGTCAGGGACAACCCTCCCAGCATCACCCCACTCTGCAGAAACAGGGATGCTGGGCTGGTACCCTGGAACTCTCAAAGCCAGAATTCAGCTGTGCCAGTGTCTCCAGAAATGTCTCTCCTCTCTTGATTGACTCACCTAAAACCTTCCAATGGTTCATCCCTCACTGTTTTCTACCAGCATGCCCCATCCCTGGAAGTGTTCAAGGCCAGGTTGGTTGAGGATTGAGGCAACTTTTGGGAAAATGTTCCTGCCCATGGCAGGGGGTGGAACCAGATGAGGTCTAAGGTCCCTTCTGACCCAAACCATTCAGGGATTCCATGATAAATCCAGGCAGCCTTACTGGGTTCCACAAAATCATAATTTAAACCCCTTCAATCTCTTTTTTTTAACAAAGGCTGCTCTGGCAGAAAATGTGGCACAATCAAGGGGAAACCCAGCCCTTCCTGGAAGAGCTCTGTGGAAAAGCTGAGCCACCTAGGGTCTCTGCTTGCCATAAACTGGCCTGCAGGAAGGCCCATGTGGCTCTTGGGGACACAGCTCTGTGCTCCAGTGACACAAACTGGGCAGTTGTCACTAAAAATCTGTGTTTCCCACGTGGGACAATTAGACCCAAAGTGATTTTGGCACAATTAAACCCTCTAAAAATGGGCAAATTGATGGTGTAGTACCAGTGCAACACCAAGTGCATCTGAGTTTTGTGCTGCGTGGATCCCCAGAGAGGGCATAGGAGAGGTGACAGGATGGCTACAGTGCTCCTGCATGCAACTCTCCCCTGAAATCCCAAATTCATTAAAAAAACATCAATTTTCCAGGAATGATGCTCTGTGAGGTACTTCCAGCCATTCTCCCAACGTTCTTGCCCTGGAGATGGATTCAAGGAGATGCAGAGATAAACTGCAAGAAAATAAACCAGCATCAACCCTTCTCTATTCTCTTATCATTTCTTAAAACTTAGGGCTACATGGGGACACAGATGACCCTTGAATACTGATAAAACCATCCCAAAATGGGTCTGCAACCTCTTGGATGTCTGCACCCCTTCCAGGCTTTCCATTTGCCCCCTGCTTCTCCTCATGACCTTCCTCTTCAACCCATCTCTATTGTCTTGTCATTTCTCAATGCTCAGGGAACACAGATGACCCTTCCAGTTCTCCCACATCCAAGAACATTTCAAATCCTTGTGACCCACTGTTTTATCTCAGGAACCCATCTGGGCAAGGACAGGTTAAGCATAATTGTTTGTGCAGCCCCCAGCCAACTTCCCAGATGAAATTTATTGCTCCAACATAACTCTCTCGTACTTTTTCTTCCCCTGAGCATCTGCTGCTGGCAGCTTTTGGAGATAGGACACTGCACTGATCTGGCATTGCAATCCCAATTTCTGCTCAGAAAAAGGCTTTCTGAAGCCTGTGAGAGTTAATGGGAAATGGAATACACAACATCTTCCAAGGATTTGGGATCAGAACAAAAATGAGCTCAGGAAGTCAAAAAAAGTCTGAAAAAGTCTAAATCCTTTTCCCCTTGCCCCTACAGCTGCTCTTCCTGACAGCCCCTTTGCCTCCAACTCTGGCTCAGATATATGGCTGCTCTATAATTTATAATTGTCTCCAAAGACCACAGAGCAGTTCATAAATTTAAGGCGGGAAAAAAAGTCCTTTTCAAGGATAATTTTAATATTTTTTTCATTTAGGGAAAGAGCAACCCAAATTAATTCCTGGAAATAAAAAAATTCCTTTTGCCTGCTCCGCTTGGTCCATCTGTACCAGGAGCATCTGCAGCCAGGGACAGGGATGGAGAGCAATTCCCCAGCCCCAGGCAGACCCATGACATCCCCAAAATGAATTAAAATACAAGATTAAAATACAGTCACTTAATCCCCTGCAAAGCCTCTTAAGTGTTTCTATCAGGGTCAGCTCACTTGGTTCTTAGTTAACCCACCTCTGAAAATACCCCAGTTTAGGTTCTTCCAGGACTGTCCAGAAGGTTGGAATGAGGGATGGGATCAAAGGCAACAGGGACCAAACAGATGGAGGTAAATGCCATGTAAACAACCCTCATTAGGGAGCAAGACATTAGCATAACCTATTTCACATCCATCCCCTCCTTGGGCTGCTCCTGCATCCTTCCCCAAGTCAGTTTTTCCCTTCTCTTGCTAATCCCTCACAGATTCCCCATGATTTAACAATATGAATTATCCTGGGGTGAGCCCAGCAGCTTCACTGGAGGCATTTGTCCCAGAGACAGGTGCTCTGTGCTGGGGGACAGCAGGATGGCTTTTAGCTGGAGTGGGTGATGGATAGTTAAATCCTGATAAAACCATCCCAAAACAGGTCTGCAGCCTCTTGGGGGCTTGCATCCCTTCCAGGCTTTCCCTTTGCCCCCTTGCTTCTCCTCATGACCTTCCCCAGGCTCCTATCAGGAGCTCACCAACTCTCAGTGGTGTTATTCTGGACAAATTTGCTTCCTGGAGAGCTCTCCAGGAAGATGATGTTACAGAGCACTGCCAGGAATTGGAAGGGCTTGCAGCAGTAATGAAAACAAAACTTCCTTGGACAGTTTATTTAGGCCGGGCTCTCAGCCCTGCCACGATCACTTTGTATCATCACACAGCCCCACGTTTCCCTTCTACTTTTCTTCCTCTCCTCACTTAAACAAAATTAAAAGGGAGATGCTGAGCTACAAAGGCAACTCCTGCACTAGTCCTGCTCCCCATAAATCCAGGTGAAGACAGGAATCTGTATTAATGGATCACTAAAGCTGGAAAATCAGCCTTGTGCTGTGGGACACACTGGGCTACCAGCCTGTGCTTTCTGCACAAAGCCCTTCCCAGCCCAGCTGCCAGGATGAGTCCAGCTTCCTGTGCTCGGCAACACTGCCCCAAAATCCCTGGGACCAAGGCTCCTCCAAAGCTAGGAAATAGCTGGATTCATCTCCCTGAGAGTGTAGAAGCAGCACAAAGTCTCCTTGCCTGAGCTGAGGGCTGGTAACAGCACCCGGAGCTGCTCTGCCTGGCCAAGGTCCCTGTGCACACAATTACAGCCACGAGCACCCATGTATTCATGTGCTCACACACACACAGACATGCAGTCACTTTGCAAAGTCCAGATGATCCTACAGCTGTATTTTAATATTTCAATATCAGGGTCAGAGTGAATCTCACTGTCTCCCTCTTATCTTCCCTCCGCATACCAGTGCTGTCAATGCCATCGGCAATTTTACATGTAAATGAGCCCATCCATCACTCCCTGCTCTGCAGCTCCTCACTTCCAAGACTACCATGGAGTTACACCATTAAATCTTCTGGCTTTACAATATACATCATGACATATTTGACATCAATCAGCTGTGTCAGTCCACTCACTGTAAACCATAAACTTGCTCTGCATTCCAGCTCCGTGCACAGTGATTAAAACCTTCTCAGCCTGGCTTCCTGATTATGGTGACAAATGACAGTGCCTTCCCTTCTGACTCAACACTCACCCAGCCTCCCCTGAAAATCCCTGCCCCGGCCAGCTCTCATCCTGAGTTATCCATGGGCACTGCTCACCCCTCTGTGCAGCTCTCTGGCCTTTCCCATCTACCATTTCTGGGCCACCTCATCCATTTATCCATCCATTTATCCATCCATTTATCCATCCATCCATCCATCCATCCATCCATCCATCCATCCATCCATCCATCCATCCATCCATCCATCCATCCACCCATCCACCCATCCACCCATCCATCCATCCACATCTCCATGTGTTTTTCCTACAGCTCCACCCATCCCCATGTCCTCCAAAGGGCTGCTGGTACAGCTTTGACCACCTCTAGAATTTAGGTGAAGCATCAGAAGAGATTTTTGGGCAGCAAGCTGATTTAGGGGGTGGCATCCCTGTCTATGGCAAGGGGTTGGAACCAAGATGATCTTTAAAGTCCCTTCCAATCCAGTCTGTTTTATGATTCTATGACCTGAAGAGATGCAGGTGGGTCAGGACAGCTACCCAAAATCATCCTTCATGTGCTCAGCCAACACCTGCCAGCCTCACACAAGCTGTCTTTATACACATTCAACACATCGAGTGACTTTGGGCAGGCATTCCATAATCCTGCTTCACACAGCATTGTGCTTTGAGGCACCTGAAAAAAACCCTGTTCCAATTGTCAGGACGACTGATCCTTCCCTAATCCCATTTGCTTCCTGAAGAATGAGCAGCTCTACATGATTCCTGAGGCTGTTAAGTATCAGGTCTATCAAGTCAGGAACCAGACTTCACACACAAATGCAAGTTCGAGGGGCTGGCTTCAGGCCACCAAAATTTTGCCTTCTACTTCATTTTCATCTTTCTCTGCTGGGAAACTCAGGAAGAAGAATTTAGTTGGGCAAGTCTAGACTTTAGTATGTGTTCTGAGGACATGTTTTTTATCAATCTGCCTAAAATTGCAGTAATTCAATACTTCAACATCATGGGGAGAGAGTCTTTACAAGAGCATGTAGTGACAGGACAAGGGGAATGGCTTCAAACTCACAGAGATCAGGTTTAGATTGGGTATTGGGAAGAAATTCTTCCCTGTGTGGGGGATGAGGCCCTGACACAGGGTGCCCAGAGAAGATGTGGCTGCCCCATCCCTGGCAGTGTCCAAGGCCAGGTTGAATGGGGCTTGGAGCAGTCTGGGACAGGGGAAGGTGTCCCTGCTTATGGCAGGGGGTTGGAACAGGATGAGCTTTAAAGCTCCCACCATCCCAAACCAGTCTGGGATTCTGTGATTTTTTTTTTTTATCACAGACACACTTTTCTTCTGGACATGCTCAGGCCCAAGACTGAAACCATTAAGGAAGGTGTGATCACATCATTAAAAACAAGACTTGAGCAAAATCCCATCACCACCAAAGACAACACTTTCTGATTGGGTTCCTCCTAGATTAGGGAATTGAGGTATTTGTGAAACAAACCCCAAGTAACTGCAAGAAGTCACACACAAGGAGATCATTTCAGCTTCCAGCCAACTTATCTTGACAGAATTTATTCCAGCATCTAACCATTGCTGTTTCTTGCATCAGAGAAGCCACACAACTTTTGCCATTGCTCCCTCCCTCTGTACATCCCCATCAGAGTCACGGGTAGAAACCGCATTAGGATTTTCAGGATCTAAAACACTGTTATGTCTTATGCTATCTCATGAGGCTTTTCCAGGTGGCTTTTCTACCACCACATCACCTCCTGAGCACCTGAATCAAGAAATAATAGAATATCTTGAGTTGGAAAGGTCCTACAAGGTTTACTGAAGTCAAACTCCTTGCCCTGCACTGGACAACTTGAAGAATCCCACCTGAAGACAGAAGGAGCATGGGGAACAGCTGAACTGATGTTATTCCCATCTAGAGCTTTGTAAATGACCTGAGAAGATGCATGGAAAGCATGGAAGAAACCAGACAGGCAGAAGAGGGAAGAAGTTAACAACTTGCTTTCATTCTTGGGACATCCACAGAGAAATGATCCCTCCTTCCCTGAAAGATGAATGGGCAGCTGTACAGGTTATGAGGGAGGTTTTATTGCAGATCAATAAATCTGTGTCACAAACCCCATCTGGAGGGAGTTTTAATTTAAAGAAAAGAGTGATGAACGGTGAAAGACAATAAATCAAAAAGTTGTGAAACCCCATCGGTATTAACCTTCTGTCAATGCAAGCATAGACTCTGGACAGGGCTGGGGACAAGAGTTTGCTGCCCCCATGGACCTGGGATTAAGGAGCATCAACAGAGATCAAGGAGGCAAGAGAAACCCAGGATTTATGATTGTGCTGCTATCAGAGCTCAGCAGGTGTCAGGAGGAGATGGTTCTCAGATCCAAATCAGAGAGAAAACCAGAAAGAATAAACCAGGGAGAGTTCACAGTAACCAACTCGAGACAGGTCTGACAGAAGAGGGGAAGAGCAGTGATTATCTCAGATCTCTGCTCAAAATGCATGGAAAAGAACTTCCTCCCAAAGCCCTCCTTTCCATCATGTGGTTTTCTCCATCTGCCAGGTGCTGGCTCAGCTTGGAAGTAGAACCCAAACTAACCCAGATCTGGTCAAAGACCAGGGAGTGACAAGGGAGGCTCTAATAAAGTCAAAGTCCTTCAGGGAGAGATTCTGGAAGAATCCCCAGGTCTCAGGGTGGGGATTCCAAGCCACTTCTCACTACCAGCCTGTCTTGGAGGTCACACCTGGAAAACTTGGCTTTGCTCATCAGAGAGGCTCTGGTTCCTCCCACACTGACTGAGGATGAAACCAGGTTCCTGCAGCACACCTGAGCCCCCCAACCCTTCCCTGAGCCCACCTGCCAGTCACCTCTGCTTCATGGAATGACACAATCATGGAATACTTCAGGTTGGAAATCTCCCCTACTGGGAGGTTTCCAAACATCTTAAACACCAGTTGTTTTAAATTTTGGAATCCTGCACTTTTTCTAAATTCCCAAGCCGTGCTATTAATCTTATCTTCCATTAGGCAAACGAGAGCTTTTTAAAAAATCCAATTTACTTTTCCCCGTATACACTTCAGGTTAACTTTATTTTTCACGTTACTCAGCTTGAACTAAGCAATAATCATTTCCAGATTAATGATGATAATTTCAAACACTTTTCAGAGCAGGCATCTTAATATCCTCTCTGACCAGCGGAGAATTTCCTGTTCTACAACAGGATTACATTTAGGAAGATTAAACACATTTCTGTTTTGCTGGAGGCGGTGGGGATGGGGACTTGGTGAAAGACTCTCAGTGGAAATCTCCATCCAGGACAAGTTCAGAAATGCAAAAACCATGGGTTTTTTTGTTTTTGTTTTTTTTTAAATTATTATTACTTTTTTCTTCCCTAAAATAAATGCAAGTACTTCTAAAAGGCACAATCCTGTAGCAGGTCCTGGAAACAGCCATTCCAGTGGGAAAATCACAGAATTTTGGAATGGTTTGTGTTGAAGGGGACATCGAAGCTCATCTTGTTCCAACTCCCTGCCATGGGCAGGGACATCTTCCACCGTCCCAGCTGCTCCTGTCCAACCTGGCCTTGGACACTTCCAGGGATGGGGACCATCCTTGTTGAGCAACCTATCTGTATTCTGAGAGTGGATTCAAATGCCACTTTTTATCTCTAAATCTACTCATTTAACCCAAAAAAAGAAGTGTTGCCCCTCTAATATGGTTGTTGGTTTGCAGGACATTGGAGCAAGGAGAAGACTCACCAGGTTTGGATCTGGGAGCTGGAAAGTGCCCTCAGCTCCACGATGCAAAGGGGAAACTGAGGCCAAGACAGGAGAAGCTGTGGTTTAACTGATGATTAAATTGAAAACACAAATTAAATCCCAGAGGATCCAGTCAAATCAACTGAAAGGGGCTCATCCCAGGGGGCTGATGTCGGCAAGATTAGAAAAATCCCGCTACTGTATTCAGTCCTGACTCTAATGGATTCAGCTTGCTTTAAAAAGACAAATACTATAATATGAGAGGATATTTCACATTGTTCTCAAGGGCTTTTTACAGGCTTTGAGGCACAAAAACAAGAGGGAGAGCACAGCAGGCACTTCAGCTGCAAAGGCAGGCTGATGAGGTGATGGAAAACACGGAGCAGTTTGGATGCACAGTTGATGCTTCTGCAATTCAGGAGCTGATGAGACAAGTAAACCCGAGGGCTAAGTGGAAAAACAGCAAAAATGTGATCAGAAACACACGATGGAGCTCCCTGAACTAAAGTTACCCTGGATTATTTCTGCTTTTCCCCTGTGCCCCAGCTTGGGCCAGCCTCATAACAGCCACAACCAAAACCCTGTTGCTCCCATGCTCTCTCTCACTCTCATCTTCCTCTGAGCAGGTCAAACCACAGCAGATATTTCTGCACTCCAGCACAACTGCCTTTCAGGTGTGGAGGAGGAAAAGCAGTCAGGAATTCAGCAACCCTCACTAATGACTTGTACATTCACTGAGCTGATAACGCTCCCGTCCCTGAGCTCAGAGCCTGAGGTTTCAAGGCAGTGATGTTTCCCCGAGCTACAGCTCAAAATGCCTGGAGCTATTCTGAGCAGGATGGCTTGAAAAATGAGCAAAGAAAATTTTTAAAAACCCAACAAATCCTTCAGTCAGATGTGAACGAGCATCATTAAGGCAAGTGCAGTCCATGAGTAGAAGCCCAACATCATCAGTGTCACTTGATTAATGGAGGCTCCTTTGGGACCCCCATTTCTCCCACAGCCCAACCCAAGAGGGTGAGACAGGAATTGTTTTTTTCCTGCTCCAGCCCAAAAGGATGAGACAGAAGTTATTTTTTTCCTGCTCCAGCCAAAGAGTGTGAGAAAGGAGTTGCTTTTTTCCTGCTCAAACCCAAAGCTTTTACAGTGAGGCAGAAAGGAAACTGAGAGTGAATATTAGCACATTGGCTTTTTGGGTCACCATTAAAAAGGATCATGTGAAAGGAGGTCAGATAAATATTTAACATGGTTATTAATATCTGCTCCTAATTTCATTCCTCCTCCTCCTGCTCCCAGCTCCTCCCTTCACTCTTCATCTCTTCATTTGAGGCGGTTGATCCCTTTTAAGAAGGTCATTGGGGATCATAGGACGGTGCTGGCTGGCAGAGGGGCAGGAGGGGACAGTGGCACTCTTCCCCTTGGGAGCAGGGCTGGAATTAGGCTGGGGCTGGCTCTGCCTGCTGAGGCTCTGGTGACACCCTTGGCTCTCCCCTCCCAGGTGCACGGCACTGCTCAGCCCCAGCGTCACCGCAGCTTCGGCATGGGGACAGTGATGGAAAAACAGAGCTGGAGCCCAAAACACGAGGGTGTGGAGCTGCTGGAGCCAGTCCAGAGGAGGCCACGGAGAAGCTCCAAGGGCTGGAGCCCCTCTGCTCTGAAACCAGGCTGGGCAGCTGGCTGGGAAAAGAGAAGGCTCCAGGTAGAGTTCAGAACCCCTGCCAGGGCATAAAGGGGCTCCAGGAGAGCTGGAGAGGGACTGGGGACAAGGGAATGAGGGACAGGGAATGGCTTCCACTGCCAGAGGGTGGAGTTAGATGGGATATTGGGAAGGAATTCTTCCCTGTGAAGGTGCTGAGGCCCTGGCATAAGTTGCCCAGAGCAGCTGTGGCTGCCCCTGGATCCCTGGATGTGTCCAAGGCCAGGTTGGGTGGGGCTTGGAGTAACTTAGGAAAGTGGGAAGTGTCCCTGCCCTGGCAGGGGTGGAATGAGATGGACTTTAAAGTAACTTCCAAACCAAACCATTCCATGATCCTTAAACAGTGGATAACACCCTCAGAGACATGCACACACACACAGGATGAAGAGCTTGTCCAGAATTCCTGACAGAAGCTCCAGATCAAAGAGGGAGGACATTTTTCCAGCAGAAAGGGGTGTTTGTGAGCCCTCAAGAGACCCCACCAACACTCACACCATCACAAAACCAAAGATGAGCCCCAAACACAAACCAGATCCTCCCCACAGCTGGCAACTCTGTTGATGCACTGCTGAACTCACAGCTGTGGGTTTTTCCCTGTTTTTCCATGGGGAAAACCAGGATCAGGTTCCACTTTCTACACTCCTGAGCCACTGCCACTGGGTCCTGCTGGTACTGGCAGGCAGCCCTCAGCAATACACTCTGTGCCTTCACCAATTTGGGATCTTCACAGCTGCATATGATGGTTTTTTTAAATTTTAAAACCTTATTTACAGATTTCTCAGCACACACCTGTGTGCACTCCCTTGCATTTTCCAGTCCTATACTGCCATCCTCCCATCATTTCTTAAGATAATATTCTCTCAGGGAGAACAGAGAATCACCTTATCCAATTTTCCTGCACAAACAACCCCAAAAATGTTTCAAGGTCTTTTGGTTGTGACCCCTGCACCTATTCACTCCTTGGAAGAGGATGCCAAGAGCTTCATCCCCTTCATATCCCCAGAAACTCATTTCTCCCAATGTCCTCAGCCTGTTCACTGGCTGCCATGGGGAATTTACAGCTCTGTCGAAGGAGCGCTGCATGACTTAGGGCCAGGTCTGGTTGGAAATAAAAGGATCCAAACTTGAGCAGAAATAAGTCATCCTGCACCACACCGAGCCCAAGAAAAAACAACAGTGAAATAAATAATTTTAAAGGTGGAGAAAGATACTCCCTTCTCTTTTCTGGGTTTTGGATTGACTCTGTTACAGAGAGAGGTACCCAAGGGAAAAGCCAGCATCCCTCCACCACTGTGCTGAGAGATGTGGGATCCCCCCTCCTCCAGCCTTGCTGGTGCTGAACTCTCAAAGACAGCCTGTGCCCAGAAATTTCAGCTCAACATTTTGCTATGAATTGTGAAAAAAGCTGAGGACATGATAAGAAACCAGCAGAAGGTCAAGCAGTCAAGTGCTCTAATACCAGGTCAGGCACTGGTTCCAGCTCCTGGCACATCCCCACCCCAAGCAGCCTTTGGGCCCTCAGTGCTCCAGTGGATCCAGGTCTGATTTATTTCACACTGTTTCAACCTATTCCAAAGACAAAATTATTCACCTTCTCCTCAGCATTTTCAGGTGCTCCTCACAACAGTGTTAAATGCTCTGTAAAACTCTTCACATCCATCTTTGCAGCCCTCCCTCCATCTCACTATTTTCCCTGTTTTACAACTGACAGCAAAGCCCCTGGAACTTTGGCACTTCAATCTCCTCAGGAAACCTTTGCCAGCAGGAGAGGAGGAAGTAAGAGCACCAAACTCCATGGAGCATCCAGGGAGATGAGGATGACCTTCAGGCAGGGATAAATAAACAGCACCCGAAGACTGGGGTGGGATATTTACACACTTGTATTCCAGTATCTAATTTAAGGAGCTGGTGTCCCCTGGCAAAGCTGACAGAGCTGCTTTTCCAGGAGCTCACCCAAGGAGATTCCTGCCTGCAGCAGAACAAGGGGCTCTGCTAGGAGAATTCATTCCTGATGTTCTGCAGGATGGCCTTGAGGAAACTGGAGGGAATGCTGTGGGAATGGACCCCAGTGCTCCATCCCAGCATTCAGACATCTACTGGGAGCCCCTCAGCTCTCCCAGCTTGACTACACCAGAGAGGCACAGCAGTCCCAGCATCCACACACCAAGAGTCCCGTTCATGAAACCAGTCCTTCAGATCTAATTTCCAGCCTTTTCTCCCTCCCAGACATGCTCCTCTCCCTCCAGACCTCCCTTCTCCCTCCCTTTTCCAGTACACAAAAGGTCTGCTGCTAAGCAGGGGTTGCCATGAAAACAAGACAAGAGTTCAGGTGGGGAAAAGCGCCCACGTACCATCCTCTTCTCCCAGTATAAATAAATAAGGGAGGGCAAAAAAGAGAGATGTTTAGTGTCACTTGAGAGGAGCATGGAGCAGAAATTATGGCAATTTCCTGTAACTGGAATCAAATGCCCAACTTGCCAGCTCACAGCAGGGCACTGCCATTAATTCCAACACTTGTGAGAGAGCCGCGTTCCCATTAAAGGGGCCAATTTTGAGTCCATTTCCCTGATCAACAGACAGCTCCGAAATTGGGACTTGATAGATTTGATCAGAGCAGAGTTTGCACAGGTTATGATTTTGGCGAGGAAAACTGCAAGGAAAAATTGTGCTGAAAATGCTCCAGTGCTGGTGAGGGGGTGGGAGATGCCCCTCATCCCAGCACCATCTCATTTATCCCAGGCAGATATCGCTGAGCAGCAACGTGCTAAGGGATGGATTAACCGCTGTAAAAACAAAAGTGTTATTTAATCAAGGCATAACAAAGTCCAGCTATCTCCTGCCGGCTGCCACAGGGATTGGCAGAGCTTCCTGCAGCCCTGGCTCGGGACAGTTAAGCTGCAAAGGAACTCTGCTATCCAGGATTCCTGCAGTTTTCTCCTCAGTGTTTCCAGAAAAGGATCAATTCCTGCACAGCAAATACTCCAGGATATTTGGGGTGGTGTGGAGTTGCTGCACCAGGATGCTCATGGAGGTATTGCAGACAGACTGATGGATGATTGCCAGCAGCAGCATGGAATGATCTTCCTGCAGACTGAAGGTCCTGGAGCTCCAGACTGGAAAAGAGGGAGTGCATGGAGAAGGTGGCATCACTTTTTCTGCCCTGTCCCAACCTAAGCCAGCATCTCACCAGCCCTGCCTGAAAATCAGGACTCCAGCTTGCCTCATTACAGCTCTAGGGCAGGGATATTTGGGAACAGACAGCCCCTCCTCTGCTCCCCATCCCACAGCAAGCTACACTCATGCCATCCCTCCTGGAAAGGGCTGTAATCCCCCCTGAGATGGGAAGCAGGATCATAACTCCCACCACAAAGGATGAATATTCATTTCAGCACTAAGTCCCCTATCAGGACTCCCAGGCAGGTGGTATTACAGCTGGATCCCCAGAGAGTTTTGTCTCATTCTCTGGAAGCAGAGCCCTGACTTGGAGACACAATAACTCACTTAAGGAGAGCTAATTCTCTCTGCCAGGGAATTGGAAGTGCAGCAGGAAGGCAACACTCAAATGACAGCCTGGCAATGGCACTCGTGTCTCTCCTTGTGCACACCCTGATGCTGCAAGGGCACAGCCACAAATCCCTGTATCAGCTACAGGTTTGGAGGTGGGATATAAATAGGGGCGAAGAATTCCTTGCTATTCCTTTGGAGTCAGGACACTGGAGCAAGAAACAAAGCCCCTTTGCAGGCTTGTGCCAGGCTCCCCAGTGCCAGTACCTAATGAAAACATTTGCAATTACAATGATAATATTATGATTTTAAAAGGAATTAGATTCTGCTGACCTAAATATTAACCATGCAGAGAGTCAGGGCTATGTGGACTTTACAAAGAACATTGCACAGTTCCTTTCTAAGAATTTACAGGAGCAGGGGATAGGAGGGGGAGCCACAGGAACCCACACACCACCCCCACCCCCAGCACTGCCAGTGCAATGTGCTGCCTCAGTTTCCCCACCTTTAAGAAAAGGATGAATGGAAAACAAACACTGAGAGAATGGAATATTTTTTTCCCTTTAAAAAAAAAAAGGAGTGGCAATCATCAGCAAAAGATGTTTCCCTCATCTGACATTGCAGAGAATTAAACTGCTGAGCAGTTGTGACAGGTGCTGTAACAGCAGCATTCATTATCAGGTTGGTTCTGTTCAGTGCTCCTCACTCATGTGCTCCTCCCTAGAGACTGCATTGCTCCTGCTTTACTCCAGCTTTACTCCAGCTTTACTCCTCCTCAGACATGGCACTAACTATGATGCCTCAAACCCCATGATTGATGCCACAGCACCACCACAGGAGTGGAGCTGAGTGTCCCATCCTGTCAGCTGGTGTGTCACAGAATTGTCACAGAATTGTCACAGAATTGTCACAGAATCCCAGGATGGTTTAGGTGGGACGTGACCATGATCTCCATCCCATTCCAGCCCCTCTGCCATGGGCAGGGACACCTTCCACTGTCCCAGGCTGCTCCAAGCCCTGTCCAACCTGGCCTTGGATGCTTCCAAGGATGGGGCAGCCACAGCTGCTCTGGGCACCCTGTGCCAGGGCTCCCCATGCCAGGGCCTCCCCACCCTCACAGAGGACAATTCCTTCCCAATATCCCATCCATTTCTGCCCTCTGGCAGTGGGAGCCATTCCCTGTGTCCTGTCCCTCCATGCCTTGTCCCCAGTTCCTCTCCAGGTCTCCTGGAGCCCCTTTAGGCCCTGCAAGGGGCTCTGAGCTCTCCCTGGAGCTTCTCCTCTCCAGGTGAGCACCCCCAGCTCTCCCAGCCTGGCTCCAGAGCAGAGGGGCTCCAGCCCTTGGAGCCTCTCTGTGGCCTCCTCTGGACTCGCTCTGACAAGCCCACACTCCTTTTCTCCTTCCAGACATACCCAGGACCACCTTCTCCTACCACAACCCACCTTCCTCAAGAGGCTTGTGTTACTTGAACACCACTGAATCCACCAGTGCCACTATAGGAGACCAAGCTGCCATGGACCAGCTGTACCTGTGATCTGTTCTCCCACCACACACCTGGCAGCAGCACAGCTGATGGAACAGCCAGATCCACCCAGATCATCCGGATGGCACAGAAAGTGGTTTGTGCCCTTTGTTCTCAATTTTTTACTAAAATAACAATTGAAGATCTCTGGGACTGCATGGAAATGTCAGGAGAGTTAAGTTATTTCCCCCCCACGTCTCTGGAGGAGAACAGATCTCCTCAGCAGTGGGCTGGCATTCCCTATTCCCATGGATGAAGGGAGGCAAAAACACCCAAACTCCAACCTGCACACGGATACAAATGAGCACGAGGTCTGCTGGTGCTCCCTGCACCCCAGGACCTGGGTGCTGAACATCACAGCCTCTATCTATCAGCAGATATGAAGCTTTTCCTGCTCAAGACACTGCTTCCCACACTGGGCAACTCGTGGGGGATTGAGAAGCAGCTCAGACTCCCTCAGGGAGGAGGTTAATTATAGCTACATCATCCTACCACGGGCAGACTGCAGCCAGGGACTGATGAGAAACCTCTTCCTTTCCCTTTGGATTGTAAAGATGAACATATTTAATCCCTCCCGTGCTATTCACAGAGCCCTGTGAGCCTGAGAAGATTCATGGTTGGTTTTTCACAGTGCTGCTCTTCCTGCTAACGATGCCCTTCCCGCTAATATATGCTGGATGGGATTCGCATTAGTCAGGAAGGGGCACCATAAAAAGGCACGCACAGAAGAGGAGAGGAGCTTGCAGGCAATAAAACACCTGGCAGAAGCACTGCCACCACAGAAACAAGCCTTGGTCCCCCTGAAAAGGCTCTGCCCTCTGTGCTGAGCCACCCCACCGCCAGCAGAAACTCTTCCTCTTGGTGCATCAGGAATTTTATATCCCCTTTTCAGAGGCTGCAGGAGGTATGGGATGATGACATGACACAGGTGGGAAATCCAGATCCATTCCCATCCCTGGGGATGTCAGCATCATCCTGGGAGTCCTCCCTCTCTGTCCCTGCCCAGCCTTCTTGAGCAACAGCTGAGGATAGAATAAAACATCATTTTCCCCCTTTGAAATATGTATCCCAAGCCAGCAGAGGAGGGAAAAGACAACAGAAACAAGCAGAGGGTTGTAGGCACAGCCAGTGTGGATGCTGAAGGTGCAGGTTGTGACACAAGACTGCAGGGAATAGCCCAACACCTGTGAGAGGACAGAAATTCCCTTTCTGCGACCAGATGGCAACAGCAACAAAAATAATGTGCCCTCCCACAAGAACAGAAATAAAAAGAGCAAGAAGAACCAGGAGCAACCTTTAAAAAGGTGCGTTGTTTCTTTCCGTTTTTTTAAATGGCATCATATCAAAACAGCCCATAAAAAATGAATCTGAGTGTGTTTTGTAAATTATAGATTAGCCAGGAGCAATGCTTCACTACAAAGCTCGGTGCCAAGTTGCAATTCCAGCAGTGTTTCTGCTGAGCCCACTGGGCAGGAGGTCACAGCAGTTGTAGCAGTGTGCTGTCTCTGTATTATTATTATTCTGATGCAGAAATAATACTGGTTCTCTACACAAGGCCAGTGAGTAGGGAAAGAGAAGGTGGGTAGTAGTGGATGGAAAGGAGCAAGGATGGGGCTAAAATTGTTCTTTATTCCCTTTATCTTGCCCTGACTAACTGAAGGTACGTGTCATACACAGCAGGGTGGAAAAGAAATCTCTCCTCTACCTTCCCCCTTTGAGTCCATCTCTGTATAATCTAAGAGATTCTTGCAAAATCAAGGCCTTATGACTGAGTGGGAGGGAAACTACTGCTCTAAATACATAGTTTTGGGCTCTGAAGCTGAACAAATGCCTGTATCTCTGGCTTGTGAGCAGTCCTGGGGATGGAGTACATGATGTGGTACCCAAGTGGAGCATCACTGACGTGATCTGCTGCGTTTGGGGTTTTATTTTACTCTTCCCTGCAGGTATCAGACTGAAGAGGTTAATATTAAAGGCACCTCATGCCTTTAAAAAGAAGGTCTGAAAAATAGGTAGATTTGGGGTTTCTGCTAATTTCTAGGGAGCTTTGATTTTCCCTCCTTTGTTTGGCAATTCTTTCTGAACACCGGTAGCAAAATTGGCCAATTACCATAATTGGGTCACCCCTAAAGACTGTGATAGACACCCAGGGCAACCTACCAGAGAGAATCTGACTTATGGCTCATTATTAGCGAGAGCTTGACAGGTTATTTCAGTAACAGGCAGCAAAGGCAGCAGAGCAAAGGCACTGGGGAGAAGCTGGGGGGGCTGGAGAGTTGGCTCAGCCACTGCCAGTCCCACAGTGTCACCATGGGCCCTGCTCTGGGCTCGGGATGGGGTACAGGGTGATCTGTGTAGGGCTGTAAATGTAGCACAATCCCTTCCATCCAAAGGTTGGGTGTGATGCCTTGGGTTTTAGCTTTTATATTTTTCAGAATCTCTGCTGCTTAGTGTGTAACTCTGAAACTTCATATTAGGTGTTAGTAAGGTCTCTTCACAGGGCAGTGACAAAACAATTCCTTTCTAGGTAGAGAATCAAGGACAACTGGTACCCAAAAAGCAAAAACAACAGTGAGGGAAAGGGGGCAAGCCAGGGGCTGAGACTTCATAGCCTGGGGCTGTGATTGGATAACTGATCCCAATGTGTAGATGAACCAAAACTTATAAAAGTGTAAAAACTCATGAGAAGGATCCATCTTGGATTTGATTTGGTGTAGCCCTGGCTGGGCTCTTGCACTGCCCAAGGTGCATCCTTTCAATAAATAACTATTATATTCCTTTTACCCTTTCTAGTCTCTGTTCCAGGTCAGCCTTTCCAGGCAACAGGTGCTGCACATTCAGCTTGGCAGAGCAGTGACTTGTAGGTGACACCAGAATCCCAAACACCAGAGAGCTCTGCTTCATCCAGATCTGTGCTTTTTCTCAGTTTTTTGGAATTTTTTTAATGTTACAAGGTTGGCTGCTGGGTTTTGTGGTGAGGAGACTGACTACCAGATCCTGGTCCTTGCCCATCTTTGGCCTCAGTGTTCTTGAATCAAAAAGGTCATAGAAACACAGAATATCCTTAGTTGGAAGGGGTCACTGAATCCAACTCCTAGCCCTGCATAGGACAATCCCAAAGATCCCGCCATGTGCCTGGGAATCAGGTGTTTGTCTTTACCTGTGTGGAGAAGAGTGAATACACTCACTTGGTAACCACAGCTCATAGGAGGAAAGAAGGGAAAATTGATTTCTTACTGAACTCCCTCAAAAATCCCAACTCACGATTTCCCGCTCCCATGGCACAGCATTTTGCCCCAGCAGCATCAATCCTGGATGAATTTCCTTGCTGGGATCCCTTCCAAGGAAAGATCCTGCTCCCCCTTCCTGCATCACCACTATTAGCACTCAGCAAATGCATCTTTATCCAAACCATGCACAGCCAGACAGCTCCACTGAGGAACATCTCCCTCTCCCTGAGCTGCTGAAGGACTGTGGAATCAGGATGGAGCAGATGTTTTAAGGACTTCATAAATCCGTGAAGATAAAAAAACCACCCACCCAGCACTTTCTAACAACCCCCCATGCTGCCGGGCTGGCACATCGGAAATAAATACAGCCACCCACAGAAAGTCGGATAAATCTCTGCATTACATTCCAGATATATTATATATATTTATATCTATATATATATATGTATTTTATATATATATATATATGTTTGCACATATAAGAATACTCATGTTTTTTAAAGACTAAAGTTGCCAAATTTAGACCATCATGACTAAAAAAATTTCTTTCCTCTCCCCCATCTCTTCTTTTCTCCCATCAATCTGAGCAGCTCCCCCATTGCTCATGTGTCCCTCTGTCCCCTCCCTCCCACGGCTGTCATGACTCCCCAACTCCCCCCCACCACTATCATCTCCCCCACTAACTCCTCACCAAACTCCAATGAGTTTTTCTAATTAGAGTAATTAATTTTCTGCCCAAGTTAATAAGACTGTCTGCAGTCCAGAAATAATTTGGCTTCCCAAACAGCAATATTCCCTCCCTTTCCCCCCTCTCTCTCCTCAGTGAGTGACGAGAGGGCTCCTTAATTACTCAAACTCTCTGGTTTTCACCCGACGGTTTTGCGTTTCCAGTGTTATTTAGTTTTTCCATTAATGCTCCAATAGCAGCCTTCCCCTGCCTGAGGGACACAGGAGGGAAGTGTGTGCTGAGGGATGCTCTGGCATGCAGGGGATCCCTTCCAACAGACAATAAATCCCTTTGGGAATCCACAAGCACCACTCCTCCCATGGCACCAACCAGCAGGTGAATTTCCCCACACCAAGTTTTGCTTTTCCCCTGCAGAGTATTCTGGAGTTGGGATTGATTTGGGTGCCTGGTGATGTAAAAGGTAATTTTGCCATGAGGGAACTCTCCATTGTAGACCCCAGGTGAGGTTTTTCTAGAGATAAGACCCTACATCACATTCCATGAGAGCATGAGGAGCTTTTAATCTCTCTGGGACAGATTTGCAGGCATCCCTTGGGGACAAAAGGGTGACGTCCCAGAACACAAACCCTGCAGCCCTCAAGTCCTCCAAAGCCTAAACTGGCCTGAATTTCCATGCAGGCACCACACTTTGTGATGCTAAACCAGGATAATGTATTTTCCTGGTGGGAAAGGATTCAATAGCATCACAGGTGCTGGAGCTGCCAGGTGGGGCTGGAGCACATGGGGTCAGCATCCCTCATCCTTGAGCCTGAGCATCACACAGGCTGAAGTTCAGAAGTCAGACAGGACAAGCCTCCAGGTTTAGCAGCCAAAATTAAATACTAAAGCAGGTTCAGGAAAAAAAAATGTGCATAAATGTGACAGCGCAGGAAAAAATATCTCTGTTTTAAAAGCATTAATGGAGCAGGCAATTCAACAACCTTCACCCGAAAGCACCCAAACACTTTGACTTTATAAAAGAAAATGGTTCAGTGACAATGAAGTTCAACATTTCAGTGAAAAAGGCCTGTCAGGTTTGGAGCAGAGTGAATCAGGCCATCAGAAAAGGCAAATTCATATCAACCCTGACTCATTGCCGAGGCAGAGAAGAGCAGAAGCTTTGTGTGGTTTTTATCAAACAAACCTAGACTGAGAGATCCCGGCTCGATGGGATGGGAGGGCTGGAGCGAGGATTTCACATCCTGACATCCTCAGAGCATCTCCTCCAGGTGAAATTTTGGCTGGTGCCATTCAGAAGGTCGGAGCAGATTAGAGCAACAAGCTGTCCTGGCCTTAATTCCCTGAAACGGGCGTCCTGCCTCTCACTCCCTCCGCTAATCAAATAAAAGAAAGAAGATAAAATGCCAACCACAAACGAGAGATTTGCAGCTGGGGGATCTAATTCCAGGAGTCTGCAGGCCATAAAAAGAAGGGATCCATTAGCATCCACTTACCTGCCATGATGAAGTGACCGCGATAAAGTGCACAGGATTAAATAAATTTAAGTGAATCCCCTGACGGCATTTTTATGGGATTGAAAGAGGTTTTATCCACTCGCAACCTCTATCCTCGGAGGGAACTGATTCAATAAAAACCAAACCCACTTCATCTAGCAGGAAGGGAAAAAAAAAAGACACAAAAACTCTGCAGCGTTTACAGAGTCACTAAAGCAGTCAGGGAAAAAAAATTAAATATAGGGCAAATCCCTGAGTGGGAGAAATGCGCAGAACTCTGCTGCTACAGCTCAGCTCCATCATTTTAACTTCCAACTTTTAATGTTTTCACTCTCTGGGGCACTAGTCGGTCCCTGCTGCCAGGCACCTTGCAGCTCTCACAGCATTTGGAGTGGGGGGAAAAAAGGATTTTGTAGAGCACCCTTTGCTCTATCTCCCTAGATTCCCTTCTCTATCCCTTCAGCTCAGCACCTTATTGCCCCTGGTACCCAACTCCAAATCAGCCTGGATATCCAAACTCCCTGCAATCTCCTCTCCCACAGTCAGGCCAGAAATAGGTCTGGCTCCCATCTGCCCGTGAGGATGGGAATTAGTTCCTTCCCTGCTCCACTGTTTTGTGCTGAGCTTTGCAAAGGGACGCTGCTGCTGCTGCCTGCAGATAACATCCTGCTGCTCCCTGAGGATGGAGATGCCATTTGCCATCCAACAGCCTCCATCTGCTGCCACAGCCCGTGTGCATTGTCACATCCCAAACACTGAGCATCCTGAATACTGGCATCCCAAATATTGACATCCCAAATACTGAGAATCCTGAACACTGACATACTGAACATGGACATCCCAAATACTGTGCATCCTGAACACTGGCATCCCAAACACTAACATCACAAATATTGACATCCCAAATACTGAGCATCCTGAACACCTAACATCCCAAAGACTGAGCATCCCAAATGCTGACATCCCTAACACCAAATATCCCGAACACTGAGCATCCCAAATGCTGACATCCCAAACACTGACATTCCTAACACCAAACATCCCGAACAATGAGCATCCTGAACACTGGCAGTCCAAATACAAAACATCTGGAACACCAAATATCCCAAACACTGGCATCCCAAACTCAAAACATCCCAAAAAGCAAGCATCTTGAATGCCACGCATACCAAATACCAAGCATCCTGAATACCAAGCCTCCCAAACACTGACATCCCAAACACAGAGCATCCCAACCACTGAGCTTCCTGAACACTGACATCAGGAACACAGAGCATCCTGAACATCGAGTATGCCAAATACTGAGCATTCCAAATGTCAAACACCAAGCATCCCAAACACTGACATCCCAAATACTGACATCCCAAACACAGAGCATCCCAAACACTGAGCTTCATGAACACAGAGCATCCTGAACATCGAGCATGCCAAATACTGAGCATTCCAAATGTCAAACACCAAGCATCCCAAACACTGAATATCCCACACACTGAGAAACCCAAACAAGGAGCATCCTGAATGCCAAACTTCCTGAATGGCAAGAATCATAAAGACTGAGTATCCTGAACATCAAACATCCCAAACACTGAGCATCCCAAACTTCAAGCATCCTGAACATCAAGCATCCTGAATGCTGAGCATCCCAAATGCCAAGTATCCCAAATTGTGAGCATCCCAAATACTGAGCAACTCGAACACAAAGCATCCTGAACACAGTGCATCCCAAACATCGAGAATCCCAGACATGGAGCATCCCAGACATGGAGCATCCCAAATGAATCCCAAACAGTGAACATCCCAAACACCAAGCATCCCATCTCAGATTCCAATCCAGAGGCAAAACAAACTGCCTGGAGCCCTGAGCCTTTTCTCCCATGGGTCCCTGTGGCCTCAGTTTCCCCAGGTGGAAGCAAAGTGGGGCACAGAGGGCACTCTCTCTGCCACCTCAGCTCTGAAAGGGAGTTTGCTTCCAGCAGCATGGCCTGGGATTCAGTTTGAGGCTGCCAACCCCTGGAAAACCCCTCAAACTTCAACCAGACCAACCCTTTCCTGAAGAACAATGACACCACTCCAAGTTGTGGTATTTCGCTGTGACATGCATGTGAGCAGAAGGAGCAGGTCCCAGGGCAGTGTTGGACACCTTTGCTGTCCCAAACGGGACATTTGGGATCCTTTCCACTCCAAAGATGGAGCTGAAGGTCAGCAGAGCAGTGCTGTGCCCTGCCAGAGCCACACACCCTTCAAGCATCCCTGTGTCCTTCAGCATCCTGCACCTCCAACCTGCTGAGGAGCATTTGGGATTGAAATCAGCCCCACTGCATCCCATTTATCTGCCCCTGGATCTCCCTCTGGATGGATTTCCCTCCCAGCAGGGCTTCCAGAGGGGTTTGGCTCCTCCTACCCACATCCATCACCCACACACCCAGCACTCCCAAATTTATCTGCCCCAAATACATCACTTAACTCCATCTTTTAGAGCCTCTCCAGTCTCTCCTGAATGATCCGGGGTGTTCAGAGCGATGGGGCTGGGGAAGGAAAACCTCCAGGAGCTCCAGCAACAGACTCCAAAAGCCCACAATGAACAATAACCCATAAATCTGAACCCAAATAACCAGTGATATAAATTCCTATCAGAGGAAGGAAAATAAGGATTAGAAGCTCCTCAGAATAAAGCCATTTTCCTCTGATGTACATGAGAGTGGGGGAAAAGCCATTTTAATTACTGATCAAAAATAAATGACTTGCATTTGCCAGGGCTCTTTTATTATTATTATTATTTTCGAAATTACTTTTGTAGAATGACATAAACTTATTAATATATTTATAAGGAAAGAAAACACCCATAAATGCTTGGAATACTGAGCCAAAGTATTAATTAACATCAAATTACTCATGGTTACTCCAGCTTGATACTAAACATTGCTCCCCTATTATGTGGAGGATGGACAAAAAAATCTTTTGCAGCTGTTAATTATTTCAATTATTAATTTTATTTAATAATTCATAACCCTTTCCCAACCCCCTGGAGTATGTTACAGTATCTACATTTCTTCCTCTCCGTCTCCATTTCCCCCTAACTCCACTTTCAGCAAGACAATCCATCACTCCACAAGGTTACTGGCTTCAGGAGAGAAGGTATTATTATTATTACTATTATTATTATCATTATTTTTATTATTATATTTTATTTTTTTATAATCGACAGTCATTTCCTCCAAGAAATACCCCAGTAAATACCTGCTCTAGAGAAATGATAATAAATCCTTAAAGGTGAACTTAGCTGCTTTTCCACTCTTGTGCTGCCTTTAAAGAATAAAAAGTAATACGTCTTAAAAAAACCTAAACCCACCCTCTGAGAGCCCAAATCCTTCCTAGTACATACATGGAGAGTGAATTATGGATAAATCCACTTGAAAGTCAAGCAGGGAGGATTTTTTTAAGCACTTTTTAGGTTTGGATTAAGGTTCTCAGCATTGCCCAAGGCTGTGCTCAGTCCATGGACCCTTCCCAAGCGTCTTCCCAAGCCCAGGTGACAGGAGAGAAAGGGAAACTGAGGAAATGAAATTTATTTATGAATAAATAAATTACTTTGTGGCTGCCCCTGGATCCTGGAAGTGTCCAAGGCCAGGTTGGATGGGGCTTGGACAACCTGGGACAGTGGAATCTGTACCTGCCCCTGGCAGGGGGTGGAATGGGATGAGATTTAATGTCCCTTCCAACCCAAACCAGTCTGGCATTCTGGGATCCCCACATCTTCCCATCACACAGAAGGATGTGGAGCTGCTGGGACAAGTCCAGAGGAGACCACAAAGGTGTTCCAGAGGCTGGAGCACCTTTCCTGCAAAGACAGGCTGGGAGAAGGTGTTCAGCTGGAGAGGAGAATGCTCCAGGAATATTTAGAGCCATTTTCAGTGCCTGAAGGGGCTCCAAAAAAGCTGGAGAAGGACTTTGGACAAGGGATGGAGGGACAGGACAAGGGGAATGGCTTCCACTGCCAGAGGGCAGGGCTGGGTGGGATATGGGGAGGGGATTGTTCCTGTGAAGGCAGTGAGGCCCTGGCACAGGGGGCCCAGAGAAGCTGTGGCTGCCCCTGGATCCCTGGGAATGTCCAAGGGATGCTTGGAGCCCCCTGGGATAGTGGAAGGTGTCCCTGCCCAGGGCAGGGGCAGGACTGGATGGAGCTTTAAGTTCCCTTCAACTCAAACTGTTCTGGAATTCTGTGATTCCCACACCTTCCCCTCCCTCACTGCTGTTCTAAAGGGATCCCTTTTCCATAGAAGTCCTCATTAGGTGAATGCAGCCTTTAAAATATAAAAGGATTTTTAAAAAAATTATGCAGTTACAGCCTTTTCCTATATTTCCCTCTTTTCTCCCTGTTTTTGAGCCCTCAGCAGCTGCTTTTTGGAGTTTTTGTGCAGAATCACCTTGAACAGAGACTAACTTCAAAGTGAAAAGGAAAACTGGGAGTACAGCAGGACTCTCTATCAGCTGGAGCATCAGGAAAACTGCCTTGGCTCTGGAAGAAGGTGAAAAAAATATTACATGGAGAAAGGTGTGAAGCTCCTGAAAAAATCCCTGCCACCTTCAAAGGGAAAAGATTGCAAAAAAAAATGGGGATGGAAGGGGGAATTGAAATTTTAAAACATATACATTCATATTCCTATAAATCTATTTTTTCCATGAAAGAGTTTAATCCTATGAAAACTTGTTGCATTTGGGGTCAGGGATGTCACAGAATTTGGGATTGAACCACAGCTGGTGCCACCAAACCACTTCCTGCTCATGGATGCACACAGCCCTGCACACTCCCACGTGCCTGAGTTTGTCTGGAAATTATTTCCAGATCAAAAGGAACCTTTTTAATGACAGAATACAAATGAGGGTTGGTGGAGGATGGAGAAAAGGATGAAAAACTTGGCTGCCCCTGGATATTTCTTGCTGTCAAGGGGATCCATAATTCTGATATGGTTTTGGGGAGGAGAAAGGGGGAATTTGGTGTTAACTCTGGGGGAGAGTCCTGAATTTGATTCCAGACAGGAAACATTTAAGGAGAAACAAGAGCTCCACACTCCAGCACACACACAATAAAAGCTTCATCTATTAATCTTCTCCCTTGATCTAGAGGAGAGAACTAAAATGCTTGATGCTCTTTGCTCATCTCTGGAGAGCAAATCAAATCCCAAATGAGGGGAGCAGCAGCTCCAAGAGGCACACTGAAAAATAAACAGGACGATCGTTGGTTTGGGGTTGTTTCTGGGAAGAAGAGAGGAGAGAGGTTGCTTTCAAAGTATGCTTTTTTTAAAATTCATCTCTTAAATATGAGTAACAAAATCTGATTATTTTGGTTATTGGCCTGGATTATTATCTGGGTGGCCTGGATGGCTTTTACATATTTTCCAATAGGACAACAACAGTTTAGAGTCCAAATCTGACAGCTGAGTGCCTGATCCTGTTATTGAGCCCCAAAAGTGCTCAGCCTTTGCATGGCATCACTTTTCTAAGGATGCCCAAGTGCTTGGCAAGAACAACCCAAGCTTCTCTTCCACCCCTGTTGGGCAGCAGGTAAAAAATCAGTCCCGTTTTGAACAGCTGGGTAAACTGGGGCAACAAAAATGGGAAACAATTTGTCCATGCTGGCTCAATAATGTGCTTATAAAAGGAATCCAAGACCACTTTTCCCATCTCTCCACTAAAGCTCCCTCCCTCCCTGAGCAGCTCTGAATAACTGTGTCACTTTTCCTGCAATTTGCAGAGGCCACATGCTGTTCCTCTCTTCCCCTCGCTCCCACTGATTGGCATTTCCATCTCCACGACGTGGTGTTTTTCCATTTTCCAGGGAAATGTGGTTCTTAAGGGGCTCCTGGCTTGTTCTTCACATGAAGGGGTTGGAAGGTGGAGGGCAAAGCCCAGCAGGCACAGAGGGAGCAGGCACAGCCCCTGCTTGGACCCAAACCTGAAGGAAATCTGCATTTTCCTCCAGTTTCTCCCTTTTCCCCCTCTTTTCACACACACCTTGCAGCATTGCAGTGGGTGTTCCCATTCCTGCAGTGCTGCTCCCACCACACCCCTGACTTCCACCACCACCTTGTTGATGCAAGGAACCAAATCCTGATGTTTTCTCCCTGGATTAAACCCCACAGCTTTGCCTTTTCCTGCCAAGCACAACCTCACTGGATACAACCCTAAAATAAGAATTACCCCAGAGTTTTCTGCCTTTCCAGCACACCAGCCCCAAACCTACTCTCTAAGAGAGGATAATGTGCACTGCACCAAGATCATCACCCAAACTGAGCTTTTCCAGCACACACAACAACAAACTGAGCCCACACACCTCCTCCAGAGCCACCCTCCTTTAAGGAAAGGGCTGGGTTTTGTTAGCTGGGTCTTTTTTTTAATTCCCTCTCTTTTTCCTCTTAGGCCTGAATGGTTTAATGAGCGTCCTTTTGACCTAGGAAACTTAGTTTTAATTTTCATCCCTTTATCCAGAGAACAATGTGTCCTGGGGGCATCTTTGAGCACAATGTACACTTTCATCATCAAAACAAATGCTAGAAATACCCATCTGCCACGGTATCAGAGCGTGTTGGCTCACTGAGCCGGACACTGCTTAGGGGACAAGGGAGGCTTTTACTCTTCTCAAAGTCATGAGTGCTCCCTCTAAGCTCTTTAGCATTAGAGATTCCTGTGGAGACGGGTATTAGAAGCTCCATTTCTTTTTTCCCTAGTCAGGAATGATGGGGGATGGAGCGTTCTTTGGAGATTTCTGCTCATATGGGGGAGAAAATCAGGGAGGATCCTCTGTCACTCATCCCAGCAGGTGCCTTGGAGGGTCTCTGGAGTGCATTGTTCCTGGGAGATGCTGCTCAGAGGGAGGGATGGAGCAGCAAGCTGGGTCCAAAGTCAAGGACTCAGCTCTGAGCTGAAGGTTACTCAGGGTGGGTGAGTATCCAGCAGGGCTCCAGCTCAGCTTTCTGTCCCCACAAGGAGGTGACAGCTCTCTGATTTATTTTATCACAGAATCTCAGAACAGTTTGGGTTGGAAGGGACCTTAAAGATCATCTCATTCCACCCACTCCCACAGGCAGGGACACCTTCCACTAGACCAGGGTGTTCCAAGCCCTGTCTAGTCTGGCCTTGGACACTTCCAGGGGCAGCCACATATTTTCTGGAGCCCCTTGTACCAGGACCTCCCCACCCTCTCAGTAAATGCACTCCTGGGTCAGGATTTCCAGCTCCACTCATCACCCTCCATCATCCAGACCCTCTCAGACGTTCCCAATTCCCCCCCAGCATCCCAATACTCAAGTCCATTTCATGCCATGACACCCAGCTTTTTAGGATTTGGCCCTTTCCCCAAATCCACCCTCAAAAGAGGTTTGTCAGCTACAGTCTCCTCTCTGTTCCAGACTGGAATAATTTGGAATAACTTATAATAATAGTAAACATAGTACAAACAACAACAAATCAAACCTGCTTTGTTACTCCCCAGGCACACACATTTGTCTTCCAAGCGACAAAGTAATCACATTTTTGGTTCTAATTTATGACGTGCATTTCAGTCGGTGCCTTGGGGCGTTATCACAAGTCACAGCCCCAGCACACAACGGGAGGAATCCAGGCTCTTAAATCCTCGCCTCCTTTAGCTTCTCCACCTGCCAACAGTTCCAAAGACATCCCTTCCTCTGTTTGAGCTGATTGCAGCAGAGCCCAGGGAGGGTTTCCCACCTCCACAGGGAAGAGCTGAGACTGTGGAAGCACCAGCCCCATGGAAAGGGGCATCACAAAACCTGCTGAAAGCTGGGCTGTGCTTAATTGACTAAGGAATTTGCATGGAAAATAATATTTTTACCTGTAAGCTTTTATGTTCTCCCTTCAAACAGCTTCAAAACATAATGTCCATCATTACTGTTTATGGGACACCAGCACACACACAGAGAAAATACTGGAATATGGAAAAATACAGATTTCTTCCCTCTGCCACGGGTTCTTCCCAGCAGTCACCCAGGCAGCAGCTGGAACATGTAGTGAGGAGCTGCTGCAGTGAGGGATGAGCAGCTGGACCTTGGGGGAATTTGGGGTGTAGCTCGGTATCTTTCCAGCTGAATTTGGAAGGATGGAATGGGAAGGTACAAAGCTCCTGGAGCAGTATTGTTGTACCTGCTCAGCCTCTCCCTCCACACTGAGCAGGTATCAGAGCTTCCACGAGAGATCTCCATGCCCAGAGCACTTCCAGAGGGGAAGAAATGGTTTCCCCTTGTTTTGACCAGGAACCCTTTAAGGTGCTGGGACTTTCACATGGCAGGTGTTAGCTTGTGCATTCCCCAGTGAAGCACAGTCACATCTCCATCAGGCCAGAACAAGCACCAAGGCCTTGCTGGGAAAGGGGAAGGAAATGGGATGGGGCATGAGATTTCCTCCCCCAAGATAACACCAAGAGAAATCTCTGCTGCAAAGCAGAATAATCACATTTCTTGCCAAGGAGCACAAGCCTTTGGCAGGTTGGGGATGGATCTCAGGAGCTGACACGTCTCTCTGCCGTCTACAGCTGATGAAGTGTCAAATGAGATGGAACAGAAAGTGAGATCCGTCTGGGAAAGCTCCAACAGGCTGATTGATACCAGGAGGAGGAGGAGGAGGAGGAGGAGGAGTGTGAGATGGCTGGAGCACCACAGGGACCTGCTGCTGGTTGGTCCCACACTCAGCAAGGTGATGCTGAGGGACACTTTGGAGATGGCCAGCCCCGAGCATCTCTGTGACTCCTCCTCCTCCTGTCTCACTGACCAGAGCAGGGAGGGAGCAGCCTTGGTAATTGCCAGAGCAGTCAGCAGTGACAGCAGTCATAGTCCTCAACACAAATAGCAATGATCATCAATTACTGTCCTTATTCATTAGTGTGAGAGGGGGTCCCTGGGCAGGCTCCTCTGGAGCTGACAGGTGGCTCAGGGGTGAACAGGCCCAGAGCTTTGCAGAAGAGCTGGTTTGAAAAACTCAGATGAACGCTGGGTTTTCAGCAATGCAAGAACAGGGGGAGGAGTGAAATCTGTGCCTCTCATCACTGGCACCTCAAATCTCTGCAGTCCCTGGGCCAGGGGCTGCAATGGAAACAGGAGGCATGGAGATGTGCTGGAAAAGCAGTAATGCACCTCGGGGGCACTGGAGAGGTGAAATGAAGCTACACCCCACAAGATATGGGAGAGTTGGCAAAGGGGAGAGAACACATCCCCTGACCTCGCCCACAGCATCTGCATCCCCTACAGGGATTCATACAATTAGGGAATTTCCAGCCTGACCCTTGAACTGTCACAGTTCCCTCCATCCCAACAGAGCATGAGTCACTCCAGAGCAGAAGGTGACCTTCAAGATGTGGGGGATGCCTTTTCCTAAAGGACCTTATGGAATTTAGTTTGAATTGCTGGAAATCTCCTTTCAGCCTAAGGAGAGACCTTTTGTCTGAGGGTCTGGGAAGGCAGGCAGTGAGACAAAGCACAAGATCCACCACAGAACCAAAAACCCTGCACCCTGAAAGCCAGACACACACAGCCACAGGGTGCTGTGTTCCATGATACCCCTTAACAGGATCAGCAAAACAGGGACAGCATATAAAATACAGCTGCTTTGGAGATCACAAAAAAAATACTTAAATCTGCAGTGGCTCCTCACCTCTAGGGGCCTGTGAACTGGTACACTCTATCTGCTTATTTAGCTGATCCTGTTAAAAAGCTATCCGAATAAAGCAGAGAGGGGAAAAGAAAGAGAAACCTTGGTTGTGTGAACTGAGCCAGAGAAAACTTTCCCTCTAGCAAGACTCTGGCAAAAATCCCAGTCCCACTCCACTGGTGCTTTGAAATACAAACACGAAGATCTGCTGGTCCTAAAGAGCGTTTCCCATTGCCCCGGGGCTCACTGTCCTGCAGACATTCCTTGGAGAAGCAGGGATGATCTTTACAGCCTGCACAAGAAAAAGTTTGGAGATAAGGCAAGAGGGAGATGTGAGGAAGCAGGAGAAGCATCCCGACCTCAGGGAAGCATCCAGGTGAGTGCCTTGGAAGGAATAAAGCACCACAGATTTAGTATCTGACCTGGAAATGCAGCTCCCCTATCCCCACCCCTCTGCCAGAGCTGGAGCACAGAGCCCAGGATAGACACAAAGTCAGGGACAAAAGTCTGTACAAGCTGGTGTTACAGTGGCAGTTTATTGTAAGGGCGTGGGGATACAGAGTCCTGCTAAGGGCTGCCAGGCACAGTCCAGAGTAGGACAAAGAGAGAATGGGGGAAGAGAAAGAGAGCAGGAGGGAGAGAGGGGTGAGAGAGGGAGAAAGAGCAAGAGGGGTAAGAAAGAGTGAAAGCAAGAGAGCGATTTCCCGTTTACAATACAATAAATCTTCTTCTATGATGAATATTCTAACTTCCACGAACCAATCTAAAACAAGATACAAATTCTATAGCATTTACATACAGCCTATAAGAATCCTTATATTACCATAGTGTGTTATACTTTAAACTTCTAAAAACTACTCTTTGGACCCTAGCAAGTCTTCTTTGACCTTTGGACTTGCTCTCCAGCAGAAGACATTGTTCTATCAAGAGAGGATTACTTCCAGCTGGCCATTCTATTATCTTTAAGTTATTCAGTAACTGAGGTTTGGTATCTCAAAAGTGGCTTTCATTTCAATCTCACTCATGGTTTCCATATTTTCAGAATTTAAACATTCATATTTTTAAGGTCTTCCTGGTTCATCCTTTCCAACGCCTGAGGGCAGTGGCAGGAGGATTTTGTCATGTAGAAAACATCAGGAGAGCTGGGAATGGGGGAGTGTGTCACACTGGGGAGGGATGCTCAGCATCCTGACAGAGACATCACCCAGGAACTCTGCATAAGGGACAGGCAGGAGCTGCCTCACACGGAGCTAAAACCAGCAGGAAAAGACACAAACAGAGGAAAATACAAAGACAAGGTACAAAACCAGCTTTTGCTTGCTTTGAATAAGTTATCCAGCTCTGGTGGGAGGCAGGAGGGGCAAATTCCTGCTCTGTGAGGATCTGCTGCCCACCAGGTTTGTTCCAGCTGCTGTCACCCAGTTCCTACCAACCTGCTGCTCTTGACTCTTTTATTCAGGATCCAGAGTTTGGTCAGGTTTATGCATCAAAGGCAATAAAGCATAGAGCAAAGTGAGGTGTGAGAGGCACAGCAGGGTGACAGGGCTTCCAGAGCCCTACACAGGCCTGGGATCATTTCATGGGAAAACAGAGCCACTTCTCCAGCATCTCCTGCTGCCCTGCAAAGAGCCCAGCAGCAAATTTCATAGGAAGAAAAAAAAAAAGGCAAATCCCAAAGGGTACTTAAAGGATTCCCTAATTTCCTGTAGAGATACAGGGTCTGCTGGCTGAAGGACCAGCAAAATGTGAAGGGATAAAAAAAAGTCCATTCTGCACAATTCCTGGAAGAGGAGAGTGCCTTATCCCCTTGGACAACATCCAAACAGGGCTTCAAGCCCTCCATATCACCCCAACAAAATCCTCATGTTTCCCACTTAGATGGAGTCCAGGAGCCTCAGGCCCAGATTCTGGACCTGTGTCACCAACTCCTGCTGCTCACAGGCAATTATCCAGCCAATCCTATTCCTGGGACACTTTGGAGAAACAGAGGGACCTACCCTGAAACCACCAGCACTCCAGCAAATAATCTTCATCTCATTTGAATCTTTAAAGTCAGTAAGTCTGCCTTAAGGAGAAAGTTAATAGCAATGTTTCAGGAGAATGGAGATTTTGGGGTGCAGCTTGTCCAAAGAGTATGACCCTAAGTCCCTGAAACAGAGTTGGAATTGGCTCTTAAATGTAACCACACTGTTCCTGCAGGGAGATACACTGCAGAACATCCAGCCTGGCCAGGGAGTGACCAGGACTCATCCTGCCTGGTGCTGTCCCCATTTTGGCTGGGATGAGGAAGCTGCTCTGCCAGTGCTCAGAGCCAACTCAGCCCCAGCTGGTCCCCCCAGAGGAGAATAAAATGGAAAATCCTGCAACCCTGGCACTCACACACACCACGTGGGAGCTGGAGATGGCAGCACCACTGCCTCCAGCCCTGACCTTTATTTTCCATTAATGGACCCGGCTGAGTGTCGGCTGTGTTTGAAGCTGCATAAAATGAACTGAAAATAAGAGGGATAAACAGCAGCAGTTAAGGCTCTTTCCCCACTCCCACACTCATCTTTTTTTTTTTCCTGGAGCATTGCTGAACCAACAGTAGCAAAGTTAGTGACACACAGCGAGGTGCTTGCAGGCACAGCTGACTTGTTGGGAACCAGCTCCCTGCCAGCTGCCTAAGCAGGGAAGACAAACCCAGAGGAAAGCAGCTCTGCAGGGGCAGCTCTGCGAGTCCCCAGATGTCACAAAGCGTCTGGTTCACGTGTGAGCAGGACAGTGCCAGCCCAACCCCCTCCAGGGCAAAATGCAATGAAAAATAAGCGAGGATCACTAGGGCTGGAGAGAGAAGACAAGGAATGTGAAAGTGATGCTGAGAGTTGATTAGCTTTACACTGACATTCCATGCCCTGAGCAGGTGTCATCCATCCATGAATGCAATTTTCCACCCCAACTGAGGGATTTCACCCCCCCTACTCTTGTAGGGTACTGAGCATCACTTTTATTGGTGGATCCCATAAAGAAAGGAGGATCCTTTTTAGGAAGGAATTCTTGCCTGGGAGGATGGTGAGGCCCTGGCACAGGCTGCACAGACAAGCTGTGGATGCCTTGAACACTCCCAAGGATACCTGGAAGTGTGCAAGGCCAGGCTGGACAGGAATTGGAGCATCCTGGTCTAGTGGAAGGTGTCCCTGCCCATGGCATGGGGTGGAACTGGATGAGCTTTAGGGTCCCTTATAACCCAAACCATTCCATAATTCAATGATGATTCTCACATATGGTACCCACAAGCCCCACACCAAGGAAGGAACAGGAGCTGGAGGGCTCCAGTGGGAAACAGCACCACCAGAAAAACTCTCATTTGGGCTTTGCCACACCCAGATTGCCATCAGAGGGAAAGAAGCCAGCCCAAAACTTTTAAAAACATTAACCTTCGCTGGTATTTGCAGAGCAAACAGGGAACTCACACAAATTAAATGGCAATGTGTTGCTTCCTTCTGCTATTCCAGTTTTAGGAATGCAGGTTTAGGATTCCAGTGCATGCTGTGCTAGGCTGCTAACCCTTTAATTCTTTAAATCCAAGCTCATCTCTCAGCTAGGCCTTTAATTTAAATTTCTCTGGATAGCTGCCCCATGTTTAATAAATAACTATTGACTATTTAAAGAGCACCTGGGCTGAGGTTTTGCACCTCAGGCTGGGTACACACGTACAAACACACAGTGCCTATTACCGCCTTATTAAACCTTAGTCCTAGGCAAGAGCTTAATAGCCACTTGCTATTTAATTAGCCAGGGAGTTCAGGGTTTATTGGGGGAAAAAAGTAAATACCAGCAGGACTGTAGCTCTGACAGCTCTGGGAAATGGCTCCTCCTTTCCTTTTGCTATCCACAGAGGAAATGGCCATCAAGGAATGGAATCAAGGATGGATCACAGAGTCCTAGGATGGTTTGGGATGGAGGCAAACTTAAACCTCATCTTATTCCACTCCCTGCCAGGGGCAGGGACACCTTCCATTGTCCCAGGTTGCTCCAAACCCCATCCAATCTGGCCCTGGATACTTCCAGGGATGGGGGGTCCACAACCTCTCAGGGTGACCTGTTCCAACGTTTCAGAGATGTGGGGAGGACAGGATGGTGGCTCCCACTGTCCCCTTTGATCCAGCATGGTGGAGGCTGATAAACCAGTGACAAAGCCCCAGGCCACCACCCATGGGGCCACCACCATAACCAGGACAAGGGGATCACCCACAAAAGCCACCACCGAGCACTCATCCATGCAAAAATCCAGCCCAGAGTTGTCATCTGTGTGTCTCACAGGGTCCACTCTGAAATCCCCAGGGGAGCACTTTAACTCCTGTGCTTTGCAGCAGGTGACACGTGTGACTCCCCTCCCCCAGACTCAGCATTCCCATAACTCACGCTGCATGCCAGATATTCAAAGGTAAGCTTCCATCAGGATCCAGGAGGATTTATCTCCCTGGGCTCCCATTAAGGGTAATAGGATGAAGGCAATCAGCCCTATACATTCCACTTTGGCCAGTATAAATTCCTTCATTCCATTAGATCTTTGCTGGAGTCATGGCAAGCAATGAGCAGGGACGGGAGAAAGAAAAAGGGGAAGAAGAGGAAGATAAAACACTCCAGGCTGCTTCTGGTTTTGCTTTTGTTGGGAAAGTGGTTGGGATTAGAATTGTAGAATCCCAGACTGATTTGGGTTGGAAAGGGCCTTAAATCTCATCCAGGGACAGCTCTCACTAGACCAGGCTGCTCCAGGCTGTTCCAACCTGGCCTGGACCATTTCCAAGGATGGGACAACCACACTTTCCCTGGGCAGCCAGTACCAGGGGCTCAGCACCCTCCCAGGGAAGAATTCCCTCCCAATATCTCACCTAACCCTGCTCTCTGTCAACTTAAAACCATTTCTCCTTGTCCTGTCACTGCCTGGATTCGTGGATTCAGCAGACACGAGCTGGGAGGGCTCAAGGCAGCCTGCTACCCCCTCTGGCAGCATTCCCCTCTCCCAGTGGACACACATTCCAGGGGTTATTTTGGCCGTTTCTGTGCAGGGTTTCTCGCTGCTCGTTTGCTCCATCCCAGCGGACGTTGCCATCTGCCAGCGCGTCACCCGACAGGAGATTTTGTCAGCGCCACGGTCGGCGTCACTGTGAAGGTGACACTTTCCAGGGGGCTGGCTGTGGTTTGTGTCTGCTTTCAATTTATTCACAGAGCAACTTTAAAAAATAATAATAAAAAAATAAAATTCAAGCGCAACTAGAAGAGACTTTTTAAAAACAGTCATTACAAAACTCGAGGATTTCAGATGTTGTTATTGTTCCAGTGAGCCCCAGAGATAGGAACTGAAATCAGGGCCCTGCTGTGCACTTCACAAACAGGAAAAAACCGTGCCTCCCTTCAGGAAAGGGCTGTTTGCTCTGAGTTGCAGCAGCCAGAGGAGATTTGGTGCTAAGCTGAACGTCAGATGTCTTATCAGGCACTCACACCAAGAGATGTTAACTCCAGAACCTACTGATGGTGAGCTCAAAGTCGCCGTGGTGTTTGAATTGACTTGCTCAGCTACTCTCTGGTTGTGCCTCCCTCAGCCTTCTGCTTCCTCTCCAAGTGACAGTCCCTCAGCACCCCAAAACCAGCCCAGAGAGGGTGGTCAGACATCATCAATCCTATAAATTAACCCGCACAGAGCTGAGTGGGACACAATTAGCATGGCACCATCAGGTTCTCCTGCTCCTCCTCCTCCCTCTCTGGCTGGACACAGGGTCTGGACAATCTTTGCAAAGCTCCAGTGCTGTTGAGCCAACACACCACTTTCCTGACATGACATTTGTTATCCCTACTTACCAACTTGGCTTCATTTTAAAGTCATTTGCACTGATTACTCTGACTGCTGCCTTGGGTAGTCAATGACTTAGATTACTAATCACAGCACACAGAAAAATATTTTAAATGCATGTGTATTCACCTAAATTCCTTTAATGTCCTGCTTTGTGGCATCTTGGCTTAAACTGATGTCCACTTGTTCCTCTAATCTGACACAAGCTCAAAGAGTCTCATGGCATCAATCCGCTCAATTCCCTTCAGAAATGTGTAAGCCCTCAATGAAGCCCCTTCTTAATCCCCTTTTTGCCAGTGATTACAGAGCTGGTGTCTCTAACTCAGCCTGGATCAGAGTCCCCATGTCCTCACCAAGCTGTCTTTGTTCTCCTGGCTGTGTGGTGCTGCTCCTGCAGTGTCGCCAAGCCCACGGTCACCTCCCCTGGCAGGGTCTGGGACAGGGCCTTAATGCATTCACAAACTGCTCAGCCTTTGGGGGAGTTTGGATCCACATATTCGAGAGTTTCAGAAAGGCAGCAGACAAGAGAATTGTAATTTAAACGCAAAAAAGGGCAAGTTGAAATTCTGAATTCAATTCCTGATTATGGCAAATCCTCAGCAGAAAATAAATTCCCTGGAAAAGCACTGCTTTGGAGAAAAAGCTCAGCACCTCTCCCACTTCCACTCTCATTTTACACTCCATTACAATTGTGCTGCCCTGCAGACACCCCACTCCTTGCTCTGGAGGTGATGTCAGCTCTCCTGAGCTCACTCTGAAAATCATGGGTACCTCTGGCTCCAGGGTTTGCATTGAGATATCACAGAATTACAGCATCATGGAATGCTTTGGATTGGAAAGGACCTTAAAGATCCAACCTTTTGCCATGACTTTTAGTGCTTTAGGCACTAATTTTGTTGGGTAATTTTTTAAAAAAGCAAGCAGCTAATAGTTGCTAAAAAGGTTATTTATTGCAGAAGCGCATTAGTTTTTAAGGCACTGTTACAGACATTAAAGTGTTTACTAAGTTTAGCTTAGAGTTTTAAGTTAGAGCAGAAGCTGGTTTTGAAGGTTTTGGTGGGCTAATGTTGGTGCAGCAGCTTTTTTTTTTTTTTTTTTTGGATGTTGACGGCTACAAAAGCAATGGCAGCAAAGTAGAAAGGCAAGAAAGGCAACAGGTACTAACTGTCTTTAATACTAACTTTTATATAGGATTTTTTTGTAGGACAAATTTCACTAGACCAAGTTGCTCAGAGCTCTATCCAACCTGGATTTCTCCCTTCTCTTTCCATGTCCCTCCTGTAGGAGGGAATATGAGGGCTATGGGCACCAGGAAGAGGCTGTGGAGAAGGGTGGCTCTGAGGACAGACAGACGGACAGCCAGGCACACAGCTCTGCTGTGCTTTCTGCTGGGATGGGTTGTGGTGCTTTAGCATGCAACAGACTCCTTCCAGCCTTGGCACCGGGAGGAAAAGCAGCTGCAAGAGCCAGGGCCAACTCTCAACGGGAGGAAACTTGCCTTAGGCACAGGTCGTAAACACACACATGGAGAGGCTGCTCCGAGGAGCAGTGATTCCAGCTCGGCAGAGCCTGATGGCAGGAGAGCAGACAAATGGCTGACCAGCAGGAGCCTGCTCTGCCCACGGCTTGTGCGAGCCAGGAAGGGCTCTGCCATCACTGCCAGGCAGCTGCTCCTGAAAGGGAGGGGAGAGGCCCCGGGAATCCAAAATCCACGACACTGGCATCAGGTGGAAGAGGAGGAAGAAGGAGAGGAGGAGGAGGAAGGAGAGGAGATGCTGCTGCTTTGTTTTCTAGCAAGATGCTCGGTGTGTTTGCACAGGAGGAAAGGACAAAGCAGAGTTGTCAGGAAAAGCAACCCACACCTATAAGGAAAATTCCTGAGGGTGCAGCCTAGGGATGCAGTGGAGATGCCCTGGGATGGGTAGGGGTGGCACAATGCCCATGAGAGGGGCAGTGATTTTCCACACAGCAGAATCAATTCCAGTGATTCTCCTTGTCTGGAGCACTGGGGAACATCCTGTCCCCCCTTCTCCAGCCTTTCACTGTTCCCATCTCCAACCTCTCAGCACTTGCCAGTGCTGCAATGAGTTCTGTCCAGCCTCAGAGACCTGCAGGTGGGGTTGGAGAGGACTCAGTGTGAGCCACAGGTCTGAGAGATCACAGAGCAAGGGAGGGAGAAGAGCAGGAGGGCCAAGCTGAGCCACCTGCACAGCCATCACAACCTGGACTGAGGATGCTCAAGGTCAGGGAATAATTGCAGCTGCAGAAATCATGTTCCCCCAAATTATCTCTTCTTTTATCCCAAATCTTCAGAAAAAGCACTGGGGTGAGGGCCAGGGTGTGGCAGGTTGAGGATCAGGAGGTGGCAGGATGAGGGCAGGGAGGATGGTGGGGTGAGGGAGGTGAGGATGGAGGGGTGAGGAAGGGGAGGATGGAGGGGTGAGGGAGGGGAGGATGGTGGGGTGAGGAAGGGGAGGATGGTGGGGTGAGGGAGAGGAGGATGGTGGGGTGAGGGAGGGGAGGATGGAGGGGTGAGGGAGAGGAGGATGGTGGGGTGATGGAGGGGAGGATGGAGGGGTGAGGGAGGGGAGGATGGAGGGGTGAGGGAGAGGAGGATGGTGGGGTGAGGGAGAGGAGGATGGAGGGGTGAGGGAGGGGAGGATGGAGGGGTGAGGGAGAGGAGGATGGTGGGGTGAGGGAGGGGAGGATGGTGGGGTGAAGGAGGGGAGGATGGAGGGGTTAGGGAGGGGAGGATGGAGGGGTGAGGGAGAGGAGGATGGAGGGGTGAGGGAGGGGAGGATGGAGGGGTGAGGGAGGGGAGGATGGCAGGGTGAGGAAGGGGAGGATGGTGGGGTGAGGAAGGGGAGGATGGTGGGGTGAGGACCACAGGCCTTTTCCACGGCTCGTTTTCGCCATCTAGTGCCCAGCTCCCTCCTCCATGGAAAACCAGCCAAAACCACGGATTATTTCACAAGTACGGTGCTGAGTAGAACAAAACCCTGCATTTCCAAGTCAGTTCAGATTTGACCCCCGTGCACCTGAAGAACCAGAGCATGACATGGTCATAAATTATCATGTTTGGGTCATTTTGGAGTATTTTTTTGCAAAATGACTGTCCCAGATTGTCACAGAACAAGTCCAAGGAGAACATACAGTCTTCAGTCCATGACACCTTGCTTTCTCCTCCTGCTTTCCATGCTGTTTTTCCTTGGCTTTGAGAAATCACTGTGTGTGGTTTCCCCAAGCAGAGAAAAACATCCCTCTAACAACACAGAGAAAATTGTCTCTTGTCATACCTCATCGGCATTCTGGGAACCACAAGGGAGGGAAGTTTGCCAATATCTTCTTGAAGGATAAACACCAGAACACAGGATGTTTTCCATGAGATCCAAAATGCAAAGGAAAATGTAAAAGAAAAGCAGATTTTGATGTCCATGAGCACGGCTGGTTCAAGTGTCATCAACCTAGACATTTGCTAACTCAAAAATAATAATATTGCTAGGGAAAGCACAGCGAGTCTGAGAGGTAAAACACTGGAGCAGGTTGTCCAGAGAGCTGATGCACTCTTCATCCCTGGGAGTGTTCAAGGCCAGGTTGGATGGGGCTTGGACCAACCTGGTTTGCTCTCCCTGATCATGGCAGGGGGGTTGGATTAGAGACCTTTGAAGGTCCCTTCCAACCCAAACTTTTATAATTCTACAATCCCCTCTGGGGAGGAGCCCCAGGGATGCTCTGAGCTGAGCAGGCAGAACTGTCCCAGCCCCACGAAGAGCTGCAGCAGGAACCACAGAGGACAGAAAATAAAACCAGAGCTCAGCTCAGCACACTGAGCCCATTTCTCTCTCTGTGGGGTCGCTCTGCTGCTGCAGGTAAGGCAGTGCTGCCTTGGGAGGTGGTGCCCAGCAGCCCCTGATGTCCCCAAAGTGCCACCAGGCTGCTGTGCCGAGCTGCAGGAGGGCATTGCCATCTGCTGACAGGCTGCAGCCCTGCAAGCTCCTGCAGCAAGCACTGCTGCCCCTGCCCCTGCTCCAGCTCTGCTCCTGCTCCTGTCTGCAGGATGGAGCCCAGCAAGCCCAGGGTGCAATCCCCCATCCCAGGCAGGATGCTGCTCCTGGCCCAGGATCTGCTCAGCTCCATCCCAGCAGCCTCATCCACCAGCAGTGGCTTCTGCTCACGAGTGAATAATCAGCTTATTACAGATTCAGATAGAAAATCATAATATTTGCTAATCACAATATTAATTTCTTGCTAATTGGCTGCCTGATGGCACAGGCAGAGCAAGGGGGCACCAGCTGGCTGCCGAGGCAGGCCCTTCCCTGGCTGCTGCACAGTGCTGGAGGTTTTGGCTTCCTCCAGCAAAGTCGGGTGCAGGAGTCAAGTCCTCAGTCCGCACAGGATGGGAGCAATTCTCAGCTTTTCTTGTCAGATGGATCCTCACCCTCCACTGAAATTGAGGGCAGGAGGAGGGTGAGGGGTGAGGGACTTAGGCAGGGAAACTGAGGCATGAAACCACCACCGGACAGGGAATAGGAGAGAGCAAAGCAGAGGACCCAGCAGCTCTGAGCAGCGTTTTGACTCTTGCGCCCTGTTTTATTGCAGCATCCCCTCATGAAGCCAGCACTGCCACTCCCCATCCCACTCCAGGACTGTTCCCATGTCCCCTCCCTCGGGGACAGGGGCTTGGGGAGGAGGGGGAGGCACTTCACAGGTAACCCCTCTGCACGGAGCCTGTGCGACATTATGCAGGTTGGATGCCAGGCAAGGCTGATCACAGAGTCATTGCTGCTGCTGCTGCTAATGAGGCCCTTAGGCTAATTAAAAAGACGAGTAGAACACAAAAACATAATGAGGAGCCAGTTTATCAGTCAATCGGAGGACATGAATACGCCAATAAAAGTTTGAACTGCCTCCTTGCTGCCAGCATCCCGGCGCTGGCCCAGCCCAGGGCTGCAGGGGGACTGCTCACCGAGGTGGCTTTATGCTTCCCAGCTCCTGGCTGACCACAAAACGGGGGATGAGAGGTCGGGAAGAGGTGTGCAACCTCCTCCCTGCCCTCCTGGCATGCGGCTGTATGCTTCTACTGCACAGAGGATGGAGAGCTTGGAAAGCAAATAATGACAGGGGCTTGAGTAGCTCATCCTTTTTGGAGCTGGAAGTCCACAGGGACATGGGGGGACTCCCCAGCACTGTCACATCACACTCTGGCACCACACTTTGTACCCACTGGGGGACAGCACCGACGTTTCAAGGCTCTTCCCTGGCCCCCACCTCCATCTGTGTGCACAGAGCTGCTCAGATCCCTGCCCGGGCTTGCCCTGGATCCCTAAGGATGAAGGATGCTGTGGGAGGCTCCATCCAGCCAAGTCCCTCCGGGCTGCGGTCCCCTCCTCTGGCTTTCCCATTAGTCTCTAACCAGGTGGAACAAATGGGCAGGAGAGGCTGCAATCCCGCTGCCAGAGCATTATTCTTGTTATTAATATTATCATTATTATTTTATTCTCCCTATGGCAGGCTCAGCTAACGAGATCTGCAACCACAGGGCCAGCAACCTGGTCCAACTCTGAAAGCACCAAAAATCATGGAAAGGTCCTGCCTGGCCCCAGCTGCGGGGTCCCAGATCACCCACAGCCCCACCCAGGCACCCAGCTCAGTTCCCCGTTCCCTCCAAGCCGAGGACACAGCCAGATGCTGCTTTTGGGGCTGTTTTTGGGGATGTCTTTGCTGACAAACGGCTTCAATGATTCCCTCACTCAGCTCTCTGGCCCAGCCTGTGGATGAGCCAGGAAATCTCAGGGGCGTCTTTGTGATAAACAAATGTAAACACTTAAACCTAAACAGCAGCAGCTGGAGCTGCCGTGCCTGGGCACCCCAGGGCACCCCCGGCACGGCTGCAGCGGGGGATGGAGGGGAGGAGGAGCGATGCTCTGCACCTGGAAGGGAGCTGCGGGGTGGGAATGGGATGGGGCAGAGAGAAAAGGATGTGGGGAAAGGAAGAGGAATTTGGGAAATCACCCTTCCTCAAGCCTATCCTCAGACACTGCCTGCGTGTCCAGGCACCTGGCTTCCCGAGCCAGTCCCTGATTCCTGCTGTGCCACACGTTCCCTTGCAGGAGACAGATTCCAGATCTATGAGCGGAGCTGCTCCTCCCGGGCTGTGATTCACTGCAGCCAGGCTGATGCTTTGCAAGAGGCGTTTCACGGACGGTCCCTGACCCCGGGGCTGGGCTGTCCCCCGAGCTGCCCCCCACACCCAGACGATTTGGCAGTGGCCACCCAGGCAGGGGACAGCTGGCAGCACGGCTCAGGCTGGCTCTGCCTGCAGGAGATGCTCCCTGCAGTGCCCTCCTTCTGACCAGATGCAAATATTTCCTCTTATTCAGCACATTTGCAGCACTCTCCTTTCCTACGACCCTAGAAACTTCATGTAATTAATCCCACCAGTGCACAGTCATTCCCTAAATACACCCCTGGGTAGTCCAGACAGGCCAAAGCATTCCTGCCGCATCTTCCTGTACTTAAAGTGGGATTACATAAAGGAGGGAGAGTAACTTTTTACAAGGACATGGAATGACAGGGCATGGAGAGGCGGTTTTAAACTAAAAGAGGTGAGATTCAGATTAAATTTTAGGAAGAAATTCTTCCCTGTGAGGGTGCTGAGACCCTGACACGTGCTCCCCATCCCGAAAATTGTCCACGTTGGACGGGGCTTGGAGCAACCTGGGATGGTGGAAAGTGTCCCTGCCCGTGGTAGGGAGTAGAACGAGATGAGCTTTAGAGTCCCTTCCAACTCAAACCGTTCCATAATTCTATGGTTCTGTGACTCCCAGCTTTGGGGGAGCTCCCTGTCTCGTTTTGAGGACCCCCTCTGCAGCCCCAGCGCCTCTCCCCTGACTGTCAGGCAGGCTCCGAAATGGAGCTGCTAATTAAATTACACTGCCAGCCAAAACTGCTTCGTCAAGTAAATAAATAAATAAAAATTAGAAGGTCATCAAAGCTGTGTTTGGAGACCATCGCATTAGCATACATCTGCATAGTAATGAAGGGAAAAAAGGGCCATTTAAAGAGAGCTGGTAATTTACCCAGCCAAGTAAACTTCATTACCTTTAAGTAGCGCCCACGACAAGCACTAATTCACACCTTTAACGACCGTGGCGCAGATGGCAGAGAGGACAGGGAAGGCAGGGGCAGCCCAGGTGCCCTGGGTCCCCCGGAGGCTCTGGGCAGTGGTGGGGTCACAGCAGCACCCCCAGCACCCTCAACACCCACCCCGGCCCGGGGAATTGGGTGCAGGAGGGTGTCAGCACCAAAGCTTCGCCATCTGGGAGTGCCACAGCTGGATGGTGGCAAATGGAGGGGCTTTGCTTCAGCTCCTGCATGCCAGGGCAGCTGAGATCCCTCTGGAGCCCCACGAGCACAGCGAACCACCCCACCAGTGCCACCAGTGCCACCCGTCTGGCACCGCACCTGGGCCCCCAGCGGCAGATTAGGGAGGAAAACGGGGAAATCGGGGCTGTCCTTCTGCCTCCGGATACCCCAGCACGCCGTGCATCCTCCCAGCACTTTCCTCCAGGCGCAGCGCTGTAGTACCCGGCGGAGCCGTGCGAGGCCAGCACAGCCCCGCGCTCCATCCCGCCGCTCCGCTAAACGCGCATCCCATCTCTCCAGGCTGCTGCCTGTGTATTTATTTCCAATGAGGTCAGGAGTATCAAGGTTGTAAAAGAACATATTTCCCCTTGTTTCCTTCCCAGATCTCACCCGGAACGCTTCCGAAGTCAGTGATATCCCGGCGGCTGAGCTCGCAGCTTGGCTTTGCCTTGCGGCACAGCAGACACCCCGTGGGGGCCAGAAACGGGGCTGGGGGGATGAAGGGGAGATGGGAGGAGGGAAAACACAACGTTTTTGGGGGATTTCAAGTATCCAAAGTGACAATTCCTAGTAAAGAACAGCCGGCAGCACATCACCACTCCGAGAGCCGGATCTGGCATGGGAATTCCAGCTGGGAATTCTGCACGTGCCTTCCAGGTCCTGCTCCCACCACAGGTGAGCTCACATCCAGCTGTGTGCAGGAGGGGGAAAGGGGTGCAAGCATGCCCAGGGTGTGTGGCTGTGCCTTGAATTAGAACAGGGCTGTTTGCCCAGACAGTTCTCCTTGCAGAGATTTCCCCCTTCCCCTTTGGCCTCCTTGAATTCAGCACAGTTTATTGGAATAAGGGCTCTCCTTTTCCTATAGGCTCCATCCTCAACCCACTGAAATCAAAGATTGCTTTGTTGGGCTCGCAGAGCTCCAGACAGGGACTCAAAGGTGCAGACAGTCACGACAGGAATGCTAAAGGAGACACTAGCCCACTTGGCAGGTCAGGACTCCTGGGAAATTTAGCTTCAAGCCCCTCTCAAAATCAAACCAAAACCTCAATGTTCCTTCAGGCCACTCCCCAGCCATCCTAATGGGTGAGAACATGGGCCACTGTTCCCATCGTGCCGCCCAAGGAGCCAGCTGGCCACGAAGCCAGGACAACATCCTCATTTGTTTCTTCCCTTTTTCCCTGTTTTCCCTTCCCTTCCCTTCCCTTCCCCTTCCCCTTCCCTTCCCTTCCCCTTCCCTTCCCTTCCCTTCCCCTTCCCTTCCCCTTCCCTTCCCCTTCCCTTCCCCTTCCCTTCCCTTCCCTTCCCCTTCCCTTCCCCTTCCCTTCCCTTCCCCTTCCCTTCCCTTCCCTTCCCTTCCCTTCCCCTTCCCTTCCCCTTCCCTTCCCTTCCCTTCCCTTCCCTTCCCTTCCCTTCCCTTCCCTTCCCTTCCCTTCCCTTCCCTTCCCTTCCCTTCCCTTCCCTTCCCTTCCCTTCCCTTCCCTTCCCTTCCCTTCCCTTCCCTTCCCTTCCCTGTATTTTTCTAAGGAACGCTTTTTTGCCATGTCTCATTTCATTCCTCATCAGATGCTTTCCCAGAGCATAATCCCGGCTTGTCAGGCAGCGCTTGCAGAAAGGAGTAAATCCTGTTTGATCCATTCCTGTGCACTTTGAACATGCAGAGAAGCACCTGAGGCAGAAACACAATTCCCGGGTGCGGGGGGGTGCTGGGCTCCTTAATTACCCGGCCCCAGAGTCCTTTAGCTCCGGTGCAAAGCGCTTTAACACGGCTGTTCCTCAGCTTATTTCCAGCCTGTTTCTCTCTCCCTTTAACTCAAGCACCGGCATAACGAGCCAACAATTGCCGGAAAACAATAACAACGTTTTTAAAAGACAAGGTCTGGGTTATTTCTTTTCTCTCTCGCTTTCATGAGACAATAGCGAGGATGATGGTGGTGATTACTGGGAATTTCATGCTGTGATTGAGGGCCTACAATAAGCGGAGATCATTCATTGTCTGGGTTCAAACCGAAGGAGGGGAAATGTAGGTTTGATATACGAAAGGAATTGTCCCCTGTGAGGATGGCGAGGCCTCAGCACTGGCTGCCCAGGGAATTTGCGGCTGCCCCATCCCTGGCAGTGTCCAAGGCCAGGATGGACGGGTTTGGATCAACCTGGGATAGTGGAAGGAGTCGCTGTGCATGGCAGGGGTGGGACTGGATGAGCTTTAAAGTCCCGTCCAACCCAGGCTGGGATTCTATAAAAGGATTTTGTTTTGACATAAGGAACTGGATGAAAGACAGGCTGATACTGCGTGTTTCTGCCTCTAGGAAAAGATGTTTATGGATTTGTTGCAGGCTGCGTGCTCGGCCAGGGCCGGCTAATCAGGATCACGGCAAATTCCTTAACTAGGCAGAGCTTCCTCCTCTCTTTCCACGAAATATTCCCACACCCACAAGTTAGGCAATTTGGAGATGGTCCCGAGATGGGGGCCATAAAGACATCTTAAACTGGTGTCAGTGAGTCTGACCCAGGCCCAAAAATACCTCTCGCTGCACAGCTACCCTCGGGCTATTGGAGCTGTGTCGCGTTAAGCAGACCCGTCTCAGAGCAGCTGGAGCCGTAGGAACGCGTTCGAATTGGAGACAGACCCTCCGAGGCAGCACAGAGATTGTCACGGAGTATTTGCGTCGCCACAATGCACGGTTGGCTCCATTACGGCCCTTTCTGAGCACCTCGTAATTACCGATGTATCCTGCAACCCTCTGCGAAGGCTCGATGTTCCACTATTGCTTCCCATTAACAGACCGTGATCTGCGATCCAGGGAGGCGAGGAAAAGGGTTTGGAAAATAACACTGAAATCATGCTGGAAGTGCTCAGCAGGGTTTGCAAAAGCATCTGTGTGAGTACCTGACTTGTTCTGCTACTTGGATAAAATCCGCCCAGGGCATCAAAACTAAACCTGGTCACCCGTGGCACGGACTTAAGGTCGTTCTTGAAGAGCATCAGAGGGAAGCAGAGTCCCAGAAGAACATCACATCCACCAGATCCATCCCACCCACCCTGGCAGCTGCTTCGGGGGATGACCAAGTGTCATCGGTAGCCCTGCTGTATTAAAATGTGACACAACGCTGCTTCTTCTTCCATTCCGCCCCGGATTCTTCTCCCCTGCCCTCTCCTTCCATTCCTGTCTGGGTATGGATCTCTTCCCTGCCTTCTTCCTCCATCCTTCCCCCCGGGTACCTCTCCTTTGCCTCTTCCATCCCTCCCCAGGGTACCTCTCCCCTGCCTTCTCCTTCCATCTCTCCCCAGATTCCTCTCCCCTGCCTTCTCCTTCCATTCCTGTCTGGGTACCTCTTCCCTGCCTTCTTCTCCCATCCCTCTTCCCGGATTCCTCTTCCCTGCTTTCTCCTTCCACCGCTCTTCCCGGATTCCTCTTCCCTGCCTTCTATCTCTCTCCCCAGATTCCTCTTCCCTGCCTTCTTCCATTCTTCCCCGGATTCCTCTCCCTTGCTTTCTCCTTCCATCCCTCTCCTGGATTCTTCTTCCCTGCCTTTTCCCCCCATCTCCCTCCCCGGGTACCTCTCCGCAGCCTTCTCCCCCCCCAGGTCCCTCTCCTTTGCCTTCTCTCTCCCCGCATTCCTCTCCCCAGCCTTCTCCCCAAATCCACCACACCCCCAAATCCTTTTCCCCGGCTGCTGCCATGAAAGGCACGGCACCAGACAAAGTTGTGTTGCAAAGTAATTGCACCTGGAAGGCAGAGCCACCACTGCGCCCAAACACCGGGCGCTGCCTCTTTGAAATCTGGGAGAAGAGCTCCGGAATACATCGGGAATAAAAACAACAAAGAAGAAAATTGGGACAAGCTGCACTAATACAGTGGAGGTGGGAGCAGGCAGTAGCTGGAGAGTGGGGGTGGAATGATTCCCCTTATTCCCACGTGAGATCTACAGACATACATATAATATCTATATAATTTTAATGTTTTTTTAAAAGCGGTTCCTGCTTTTTTCCCTTCATTAAAATCCAGTCTCATTTCAGCTGCTGTACCATTACCTCCAGAGAAATCCAAGCCATGGTTGTGGCTCACAGAGATGTCTCTGAGCCAGTTTTAAGACATCTCTTTCAGGGAAACAGCAGTGACCCAGCTACGGAGAGACTGAGCTGGTCAAAACTCACACAGTCCAAACCCTGCAATCCCATGTACAGAGTGACATAGATGAATAATCCAAATCCTCCTTCCCAATTTATTTTTTTTTTTTTAATCACTATTACTTTTTTAAACCCCTTAGGGTGCAATTCTTTGGATTGACATTTCTTCTGGCGCTGGGCTCTGGGCTGGCAGGCACTTGCAGGCAGCAGTTGGAGATGGATGATTAATACAAGCAGACAGGGACACCCTAGAAATTTGTGCTGCCCCTGGAAATCACCGGGCTGCTCACCTCGTGCATCACTTCACAAAGGTGCTTGGAGCCCAACATATTATCCCCATTTCTTTTTATAATCCCTCTTATTTTGTTTCTTAAAGCACCTCACTTCAGTAATAACTTGGAGAGATGTCTTGGGATGCCAAATAACAAAATGCATTTCCGTAGCGGCTTCATAATTAATGTTTGCATCGTTTATCTTTCATGGAAAGATTATTCTGACTAACGAGGTTCTGGGCCACTAATTCATTACAGTGCCTTGTCACTTCCTGCTCCTTCTTATTACCCAGAAATAGACTCATTAGTCAGAGTGCAATGACAGGGAGAAATTGTGTTCGTTAATTTAATTCCTCTTCTCTCCCTTTCTGGGTCGGTGTTTGTCCGAAATCAGGGATTAGAAGGAGAGGGAGGAATTAGGACCTGTTGCGGTGCTCGGTGATTCCCCCGTGATTTCCATCGTGTTTGGAGGGGAGGAAGCTCAGTCCATCCCTTCTCTGCAGCGGCAGACACATGCAGGGATGGCTCATCTGCCAGGCTTTAGCCTCAAAGCTTTTCCAAGGCCTGGGAATTGTTGGATTGATGTTGCATTTTTCCCATCGGCCACACCCAAGGGATGGAAGGAACCACCCATCCCTGACTTGGTTGGAGCTGAAGCAAAGCAAACCCTCCCCAGGTCCTGCTGAAGCCACCCCCTTTTCCCTACAATAAACTTCCCTTCAGGGATTTCCCACCTCGCTGTGATGGAATTACAGCTCCATATTTCATTATTATGCATTTCTGTTTCTGTTATCACTCACTGTCTTGCTCCCAGCGGCATTTCCATCTGGGCATCCCCGAAAAGCCACAAGAATCATGGAATATCCTGAGTTTAAAGGGACCAACAAGGATCATAGAGTCCAACTCCTGGCTGCTTAGGACATTCCAAGAATCCTACACTGTGCCTGAGAGAATTGGTTAAACATTCCTTGAAGCTACAATAAACTCCCGTTCAGGGATTTCCCACCTCACTGTGATGGAATTACAGCTCCATATTTCATGATTATCCATTTCTGTTTCTGTAATCACTCACTGTCTTGCTCCCAGCAGCATTTCCAGCTGGGCATTCCCCAAAAAGCCACAAGAATATTGGATTTTTGAGTTCAAAGGGCATCATAGAGTCCAACTCTTGGCTGCTTAGGACACTCGAAGAATCCCACCCTGTGCCTGGGAGCATTGGTTAAACATTCCTTGAACTGGAAGCCTTGAAGCCATGACCATTTCCCTGTTCCAGTGCCCAAGGGAACTTAACCCCAAGCAGCAAACAAAGGAAAAAAAATAAATAACTGACCAAGGAGAGGGAAAAATCCATCCCAAATGAGAAAGGGTAAGAGTCACCAGTCGTGACTGGGGAGGAACTGCTTCCAGCTCATCCTTCCTCACTCAAGGCAAAGGTCCAGGGACAGACAGGGGAAATTACGGAAGGACTAAAAGCTTTTTTATCCCTTCCTCCATGTCCTAAACCCTGAGCAATTTGTGTAACACCTGCAGTATTTAACACATTTAATACAGCAAAGCCAGCACCCGGCAGGGCACCATGACCGGGAGCCGGCTCAGAGGCATCTGCTGCCAGGGCTGCCCAGCAGGGAAAAGGTTAAAACCCTTGGATTTACACAGGTTTGGCAGCTCGTTCCTGGTTTTTCTACAGTTAATTACAATAATTGTGAGGTGTAAACACTTTACAGAGATCAAAAACGGGGGTGTGAATGGGAGATGAACGAGGACAAGCAAGATCAAAGGAAAAACTATTAAAATCTATATAGTGCCGCTTCCTAATTCCTGTGAAGTCTGATAGAGGGGCTGGAGGGGGGAAGGAGCAGCCTCGGTGCTGCGTTAATCTCCCAGCCCATAAATTCTACAACATTTTTTGTTGAATCATACACGGAAACCTCCATCCAGCCCCACGCCAGACCCAGCCCTGCCCAGCGCCGCGGGGCCCCTTTCATATTCCTGACACCAAACCACTGAGGGATGCACAAGCTCATCGTCTTGGCGAAGAAATTGCTTAATTTGTTGCTTTTCCAAGCAGGATCCGAGCAGAAGCTCTGGAGCTTGGGGCTGCTTTGACTTTGCGGTCCCCCCATCAGCGATGCTCTAATCTGCGCTCGGCAGGAGGATCCGCTTTTCCCTGCGGGATCGGCTATTAACAGTTGACGTTTAGTTTAAACAAAGCCTTGAGATTGTCCAAATATTTGCCTCAAACACACTCCGTGTTTTGCCTCTCAGCTCGGCTCCCCCCGGGGGTGTTTCGTTCTGTTTTTCCCATCCATCCCGGGTCTCCCGAGCCGCCGGGAGCGCAGGGATGGATCGCAAGCATCACCCGATAAATCTCGAGTTTACGCATCGACTCCCTCCCTCTCCCTAAAACAAAACATCAAAGTGAAGGGAAAATTATCTTCTTGGAGCAAAGTGGGTTTTAAGTAATTTACTTTTAATTTCCCCTTCTATTCTGCAAATCCGAGCAGGAGAAAAAAAGAACAAAGTTCAACACGGAAATAAAAACACTGACTTTTTTCACAGCTCCCCCTAAAAAGGTTGGATTTATACTTTTAATAAAACTAATTATTTGTGGGAATGTGCTTCTGCTCCTGCACATCTAGTCTCCTTCCCATGCCTCCACCCCTGCTCCAAAAACCTTCACACTGGAGCAGCAAAACATGCTTGGAAAAGCGTTTGACAATTCCTTTTGGTAAAGAAAATAAGCAGCTGAAAACCAAGAACATGGCTTAAAAAAATATTTTCCCCACAGCAAGCTGCTAATAAAGAACAGCAATTCCAGAGAGTCCCAGGGAGCTGCTCATCCATGCAAACCTGGGGTAGGATTTCATGGAAATAACAACTTCCTACAGAGCTGTGATCTCCGTGGCCTGTATTTGTTCTCTCCCACCTCTCCTCCTAGTTCTGCCTTCAATTGAGTAAAAAAATGTAGATTTCCACATTTCTATAGCACAGCTGGAGCTGGGCTCTGGGATAACCCTTGGAGCATCAGCACCAGCGTGCACAGAGTGGAATTCACTCAGTGGTCACCTCGGTTCTGAGGAGCAGAAATGGAGATGAAAAATAAAGAAAGAACTGACAACAAAGGTTAGAACCTGCTGCTCTGCACTCCTCTGGGCTCCAGAGGAATGCTGGGAGGAGAGATGTGCTGCTGTTTGCTTAGGTTGGGGTTTTTGCTGTCGTTTACAGGTATTTTTGTCTCTCCCAGACTCCCAGCTCAGCCCTGCAGCCACATTCCTGCTCAGCAGAGCCCCGTCCCACTCATGTACATGTGGTTATAAAGTCATCTTGCTGCAGAGCAAAATGGGGCAGGAAACAATAATTCTTCCCCAGCCATTTCTGGATGATGCCCAGGGTATTTGCTGCTGTAATTCAGGTTTGTCTTGCCAGGCCAAATCTTCAGGAGAAGTCAGCACACTCGCAGCACATCAGCCTGGAACAGCCCCCAAGAAATTACCTCATTCCTACCATCAGCAAAAACAGCTCCCAGTGAATTATCCCAGATATTCACACCATGTGGTTTCCACAGGCAGCAGTCCAGGAAGACAAGAGGACGGCTGCCCCTTTTCTAGGAGTTTTTAGGGATGGGAGGGATGGACAAGGAGATGTCCAGTGTCATTGCAATACACGTTCCAGAGCTCAGAGAGCACTTCCATGTTCTAACTGGATCCAGTTCCATGTCTGTCATGCTTCCCCCCACACCAAAGCACCAAAACATCATCCAATGTCATTAATAAAAGGCTGTAAATGCTCCAGTGAGCCATCATATCCATACTTGAGCCTCAGCACATCCACTCACTCAAATCCCACAGCAGCACCAAAACCAGGGAGTGAGCCCCATGCCCACAGTCCTCCCCACCAGCACGAGCTTCTCTCCCCAATAGCACCCACCCCTCTTTCCCTACAGCTGCTGGGAAGGCCCCTCCTGAGGATTTTCCCTATGACTTTCTCAAAACTGGACACACCAGAGGATTTTGGGATGGCTGGATGTCCCCTAAGGGCCGCACCCCTTCCCTGGACTGGTGGCAGTCCCCACCTGGAGTCACCTACCTGGGCAGATTTTGGATGCCTCTCTCCTGGTGCCACTGGCTGCTGTGCCTGTGTGGCTCCTTCCCTGCATGTCTTATCCCCCCTCTCTAAAAAAAAAAAATAATCCAACTTTGCCTCAAGGATAAGTAGAATAAAATGTCACTTACCTATTAGGGGGAAAAAAGAGAAGAAAGAGGGAAAGTATTACACACGTATTCTTTGAAATCAGGTCAGCTTAAAGCTTTGAAATGCCAAAAATTGAAAGATATTTTCCTCCCACTTCTCTTCCTCTCTTTTTTCCCAACTCTTTTAAAGGACTCTCTACTTTAAAAGGTTTTCTGGAGTCCAGTTTTCCCTCTGGTATGGTTGCTTTTTTTTTCTCTATTCTCAGCCAATGCCCACCTCCTCCTGTCCCATGTGTGCTCACATGGCTGCTTCCCCCAAGGGGGCGAAGGAAAGAGCTGGAGAGAAGCAAAATAACAAATAAAGGTGAAAGCAGGGACTTGGAAGGGACCTTACAAATCTCCTTGTTCCACTAGACCAGGTCCAACCTGGCTCTGAACACTTCCAGGGATGAGGTATCCCTGTTCCAGGAGGAATTAATCTTTGGTGGCCTCATCTTCACTCATCTCAGCACATCCCATGCAAGGGATGGGAAATCCAAGCACCAGGGGAGATCTGGAAATCTCCCCTCTCCTCCTGCATCTCAGGACTCAATGAAGGGCTTTCTCCAGCTCATTCCTGAACAATTTAAGGCAAATTTTCCTGTCCTCATCCTTTCCAGTGCTATCTGCAGCCTAACAGGCCCTATCTCTAAGGAAAGCTGAGTGCCAAAAAGAGATATTTGTTATTAAAGAGCAGTTTTATCATCCCCATCCATCCGCCTGCCCACCTTTACAGCACATATATGAGCTACAGATAGAAAACCTCAAATGTAGGAATGTGATGTACAGCCACACGTGCTCCAAACAGGGAGGGGAGAAATTTGGTCTCGTGCCTCCTGATCCCTCTGCAAAGCATCTCCAGCCCCACGAGCTGCCTGGAGGGGAATGCTAAGGGTGTGTTTCAGATGTGGTTATTCATTCAGGCTGAGCACCGTGCTGACAATTCCCACCAGGAGCAGAGGGAACAGCTGGAGGACCCCTGCATCCATCCATATGGCTCTGCCATATGCAGGGCTGCAGCAGCAGCGGCAGGGGCTGTCACACAGGGAGCAGAGCACGTCCTGCTGCAGCCTGGGCTGCCCTGCAGCCTCCATCCCCGGGCCCTGCTCCCTGCCGGGCAGGGTGGTACCGAGAGCAGGGCACGCACAGAGCCCCTCCTGCTCAGCCTGGCTCAGCCCCTGCTCTGGGGACGGGTTTTACTGTGGAGCACAGGCTGAGACAGCCCTGCAGCCCCTGTCCATCACCTCCATCCCTGCACCACAGTGTCACAGTCTGCTGCCAGTGCTTCATCCTCATCTCCCTCCTCCCCTTGAGGGATTCACAAATCCCCCCCACCCCAACTCCGCCTGCTCCCACACATCTCTTCTGCGGGTACATGAGACATAAATCCCTTTTTGTTTCCTGCAAAGACCTGAGGACGAGACACACTTGGAGGATGCTCTAAATGCTCTGCAGTCCCAGCCCAGAGATGCCAAATGAGCCCTGCTCTAATGAATTGCTGTTTTCTCATTCTCATCCTAAAATCAGGAGTGCTGACAGCCTCCCTGCTCCTCATCCCCCTCGGCTCTGGAGTTTCCTCGCTTTTAGCTTTAGGAGCAGGAGTGGCTGTGATGGATTTCCCTCTCTCTCCCCCTCCCGCTGCCTGGCGAGGGTTTGGAGCAGAGGTCCCAAAGCAGCAGTGCCATGCACGGCACAGCCATCGCTAGATGGGGACAGAGTCCCACGGACGCCCGAAGTGCCCAGCTCCCCCCAGCCGGGCACTGGGATGCTCCAGCGATGCTCCAGCGATGGGAGAGGGAGCACAGCCCCTAGAGCCCAGCCACCGCTGCAAAACTGGAGTGCGAATGTGGGAAAACCCTTCTGGGAGAAACAGGGTGAGAGTGAAACCCTTCGCACAGTTCGTGTGTCCTCCCGCCGGGAACTGCAGCATCCCCCGCTGATCCCATTCCACTTCCCCAGCAAGAGCTCGGATTTATTACCAGCTTCCTGAGATCTCCCTTTGCAACAACTATTCCTTTGAGAGGAGCTCTTGCTCTCCCTTCTCGCTGCTTTTTAGCAAGTTTTCCTGTGTATTGAGGGTTTTTGTTCGGGATTTTTTTTTTTTTTTTTTTTTTTTTTTTTTTTTTTTTTTGTGTGTGTGTGTGTGTAGTATATTTATTGATTTTTCACACTGGGCAATGCAACACATTCTGCACCTGTGGGGATCTACATTTGCCGGACCCACTATCCCCTGTGGAACCAGAGGGAGGGCTGAGGGGCAGAAAATGCATGACAGCTTTAAACTGTTATTCCTGTCACCCAGCAGGACACAGGTCCACGGCAAGCACATAAACAACATTCCTTTTTTATGTTTTATACTGAAAAAAAAAAAAGGTGATGTATTTTTCCAACTGACAGGATTTTCCTGGTTAAAATCCTATTCAGGAGAAAACTACTGCAGGTGGCCCTGGGATGATGTGAAGTGTCTGCTCAGATTGGCATCAAGGGCAGAGCCACCAATCACCCTCCCCATGAATAACTGGATATCTGCATTTCTCCCAATCCTCTGCTTACAACACCCCATTCCAGCCACAGCAACGTGAATGGATCCTCTCCAAGCAGGAACATAGAGGGATGCTGCATCCCTTATTGCTGGTCTTCAAGCAGTATTTTGATTTTCTCTTTTCCAATATTTGTAAATACATTCCAGGATCCCCTTCAACCCCCCACACTCCATCAGGACAGGTGTTCTGGTCCTTTTCCCCTTCCAGGCTTGGAAATCTCCCACAGCCCTGCAATTCCAGCGTGATGGAGGGGAAGGCACAGCTCTCATGGCTCCTCAGAGCTTCCCTTCTACACAGGAGGGAATCCACAGGATTTGGAGGGGTTTGAAAGACACCAACGACATTTCACTAACCCAAAACTCCTCTCCCTCCTCCCAGCCCCTCTTGTTTCCCAATTTCACAGTTATCAACCCTTGTCCTTGTTGCATCTTCTTGCATTAATTTCTCAAGGCAGGGGAGAGGTAAAAAAAAAAAAAAAATTATTTTAAAAATCCATACCAAAAAAAAAAAAAAAAAAAAACGAAAAAGGAAGGAGGATTAAGTCAGAGAAAGAGAGATGTGTGAGTGTTGCTATTATCAATGCCAGAACCTTGATCCCTCCCGTGCCGTTTTTTCAAGGCTGAGGGTGGTAAATCTAAGGGGGATAACAAATTTGGGCAAGGAGGGCTCAGGCACTGGAGAAGGAGAGGTCCTGGTGTCCAGGGACCAGGAAAAGCCACCTCCATGGGACACAGAACCAGCCACAGCCCTGAGAAACTCCAAATTCCTTCCCTCTCACTGATACTTTTAATAACCAATTAATATTTAGTCAACAAGTAGCTGTGCTAAATCCGAGGAGATGGATTTCGCAGGAGGGCTATTTCCTGTTAAATGAGCGCTGACTCATCAGCAGCATTTACTGGGGATTATGGATTAGCCTCGTGCCCAGTATCCATCACCACAAATCCAGCGGGAAGGCAGCGGCTGTCCCGTGGTCGGGGAACACCTGGGGAACTTCCACAGCCCCTCTGAGGGACCATCCTCAGGCACAGCCCTGACAGGGATATTCAGAACGGGAGGGGGACCCCAGCCCATGATTCCACACAGTTCCCTCTAAAATATGTCACAGCACAGAGCTGGGATTGAGCAAAGTGGGTATCAAGCACGAGGGGTGGAGGGGAGGAGAGCACCCTAATTACCAATCCCTGAAAAACAGGGCACACAGCATCCCAGCCTACAAAAAATTCTGCAGAGGGATCTCCCTCTCAAAGTGTGTTTTGTCAAGGCTGGACTGGTTGTGCAAAGGAGCAGAAAATACAAGGTGGGCACTTCCACCCGTGGAAGCGTTCGAGGCCAGGTTGGACAGGGCTTGGAGTGAGCTGGTTGAGTGAAAGGTGTCCCTGGTTTAGAAACAGATTGTCTTTAAACCTCCTTCCAGCTGAAACCAATCTAGGATTTTAGGATACAGGAGCACTGGGCTGTGGCAGACAGCATGGGAAGCATCACTCTGATGAGAAGGGAAAACTCATCCTGCCCAGTCCTGTCTCTGCTGAACAACAAAACCTGCTGCTGATGCTCCCTGTGCCCTCCTCATCCAGCCAGGAGACCCCCAGGCAGCCCTGCCCTCCCACAAATCCACTCCAGGCTCAGCTCAGGCTGGTTTTGTACCTGGGGAACTTCCCCAGGGAAAGTTATTCCCTGCTGATCCAAATGCCCATGGCAGCTTCCCCGCCCCCTTGCACCCCATCCCTTCGGGATCCCCCTCGGGGCAGGGTGGGATCCGGGCAGAGCCGGGCTCTGCTCTGCTCTTATCAGCGTGGCTTCTGCTGGAGGAGGTGATTAACTCCCTGACCTGCCAAGCTTTAACGCGACCTCCGAGAATAGATAGAATCTTGTTATCTTGTAATGAGTTTTATGGCTTATTTCAGTACATTTTGGCCATGTTTCTCCAGTGATTAGGGCAATTATCAGCCTGTGCGTTTCAGGATTATGAATTATGGAGCCTCTGAAAGGCTACAGAGATTTAATATCTCTCAGCGTCCCTCTGCCTCACTTCCAGCACTTAACTGGCTCTAGACTCTTCCTATTTGGAGCATGGGAATGAGGGCAAAGGAATTATGCATCAAAGCTTGTGAGCGGGATCCACTGTCACAATTAATAACACGGAATATTTAACACTGTGCGACCTGGGGGTGCAGGGCACAGCCACATCCCTGGGGCACCCCCAGCAGGGATGCAGGTGCCTGTCAGGGGATGGGGAGCAGAGCCTGGGTGTCCTGGCCCTTGCAGGAATGTGTCACAAATTCCACCACGGGCTGGGATTTGGGGGATGTGATTTAATCCCAAACAGAGGCTGGGGAAGGCCAGTCAATCTGAGCTGGCCTGAGGCTATTTTGGGGCACAGTGTCTCACCTGGCTGGGGACACCCAGTCCTACTTGTGGCCCTCTCCTTGGAATGCCCTGTCCCATCTGAAGCTTCTTTAGAAACCTAATGCCACTGAGCAGCTTAGGCCTGGACTGTGCACTGGGATTAGCAGGGAAGGGACACTTCCCCTCAGACCTACCTGGGCTCGGACCTGCTCAGAGCTGCCCTGGACAAAACTGGAGCCATCCATGTGGCACCTTGCTCTCCTAAGAGGTTCCAGAGCACCTCAAGAAAAGGGATCAGCATGCTTTTGTGGAAGGGGAAACTGAGGCACAATGTGGAGTTGTTGGGAATGGAATCCACTTTCAGCCTGGAACTCGAGGATGGAGTTCCAAAAACAAAACAAGCCTGAGCTGAGCCTGGACTGGAATTGTGGGAGGGCAGGACTGGCTGGGGGTGTCCTGGGTGGATAAGGAGGAGAGAGCATCAGCAGCAGTTTTGCTGCTCAGCAGCCCTGCCCTGGGTGTGACATCAAAGGGCAATCCCTGCTCAAATCCAGCCCTCCACAGAGAGCTGGGCTGCACCCAGCACCCTCCTGCTTGCAGGGCCTCACTGCACAGCCCAGAGGCACAAAGGACATTTGGAGGCTCTTGCAAGCCCCCAGATCCCACCTAAATGTAAAAACACTCTGTTTGCCTGTCCCAGCTGCAATGGGGGCAGCTGAGGCCAGGCAGGGCCAAGTCCCGCTGCCATCACCCGCCCTTAGCACCATCCAGATGGAGCCTTTTAACCGTCTTGATCCATGCTTGGTTTTATTTTTATTTTTTCCTCCCTGCAAATGATCACTAGGACTTGATGGCTGCTTGGGAAAACACAGACGACAGCAGAAACCTTTTGGTGCGAGGAGCTGTGCTGGCTCAGCTTCCTCCTCTCCCCCTTCGCGCGGATGTGGGTGCTTTTTCCAAGCAGAACAAGGAAAAATATTAATTTTGCATAGAAATAAAATTAAGCTTTTGGAAACGAGCTTCAAGAAATAAAGCCATCGCTTGAGTTAATTAAGAAGTGATTATACTGAAAGGCTGTGATAAAAGCTTGATGACACACCAAGCTGCTGCCATAGGCTGGGATGGTGAAAGGCCTGAGCATCATCCTGGGGAGGTGATGGGGAAGAGCAGCACCTGGGCTGCTCCCAGCCCTTGCTTTGCCCCCTTTGCTCTGCTCCATCTGCTCTCCATCCCTCCTCCTGCTGCTCACCCAGAGCTTCTCCCAGTGCTGGACTCAGTGAAGTCATTCCACAAAGCACTGGATGCAAAAAATATGCAAACCCAGGCTTCCCCCAAGGGGTGCAAGTGCCTCTGCCCTCCACGAGATGACAGATAAAATCCCCTGTTACTGAAGGAAGGTAATTTGACATAACAGCTGTTCTGACATTCTCTCCCTATGGATATTGCCTGCAATAAGAATGCAAATCAGCACTCTTTGCACTTCTCCTGGAGAGCAACTTTCACCTGAGAGCACTTCCAAAACGTGAACTCATTACCTCCTGCCTCCTCCAGAGCTGCTCTGCCCAGCTGCCTCTGCCCTGGCCACAGCCACCCAGGAATAGAACCTGCACCCTGCTGACCAGAGCAGCAGGAAAAACAGGAAACTTGTCTTGATCTTGCCAGTAAAACCACTGTTCATCACCTTGCCTCAGTTTCCACATCATAAAAACCGGGATCAAGATGCCTGTGGTGGTTAAAGAGCTGGAGATGAAGCAGTGACAAAGGCAGCAGGCAGCAAGAGGTGACTTCTCAGAGAGATGCTTTCACTCATCAAGCACCATTTCTCCAAGTCAAAATGAAGCCACCAACCCACAGACCCTTCCCTGAGTGCTCCCATCCCTGGGATGGGAGCTGTGCTGGTGTCAGACCTGTTCCAGCAGGAGGAACCTCCTCATCCTTCTCCCCCATCGCCCCACTGCCTGGGCAGAAGAGGCTCCAAACCTCAAGTGAAAATGGTTAGTGCCCTGCTGCTCTCTGTATGGCAGCTACTAATTATCCCTGGAATTTATGGGCTCCCGGGATGCACACAGATGGATACTTAACTTAACAGCAGCCTCGGATCATTTGCCATTCATTCCACAGCAATACCTGATTGGCAACCGACCTCTGTGGAATTAACACCGTCCTGTGCCCAACCCACTGCAGGCTGGCCTCCCCAGATTTGCACCAAGCTCAACAGGAGAAGGGAGAAGATCCCAATATCTCCACTCCAGATGGGAGCCATTCAGCTTTCCCCATCCACAGGGACCCACAGCCACGTCCGGCATCCTGCCAGCCACCCCCTCATCGAGCATTCGGGGCGGCTTGCTCCCTCCTGTTGATGATATTTTACTTTGTATAATTAAACCTTAATGAGAATAGGGACCAGAGCTTCCCCAGCGAGTCTCCTAACCTCTGAACGAGGGAGCCACTCGGATTCCTAATTAATAAACACCTATTGGTACACAAGGCAGAGAGCTCCGTGCAGGGGCCAGCCCAGCATCCCCATCTGCCAACGTCCTTCCCAGTGAGCTGCAGGTTCAAATTCCCCAGGCAAAAAAAAAAAAAAGCAGGATTGATTCCCAGGCGCTGCTCTAAGTCCTCAGCTACTGGATTAAAACACAGTTATCACCACTCCATTGCCTCCGTCAATCTAGACCTGATTTTTTTTCCCCTCCTGCAGTTGAGCATTTTGATTAATTCAAATCACATCGCCCCCAGACAAGTCACAGGGATTTACTATCCACTAGAAAACAGATGTACAGATGGACTAAGGCTCCTCCACGTCCAAAGACTCAGGTTTGAGCTGCTCTGGCATATGGAAAACCACCTTAACCTTAAACTCAGCACTGGGGAGCCTTGGGGAGCCAGGCTAAGCTGGAGCATTCCCATCCATCTCTTCAAACAAGCCCTGCAAAACAAATGTCACAACAAAAGGGATGTAGGACTGCAGAGCATGCAGCCCCCTCCAGCCTGGAGGAGATGCTCCAAGGCATCCTGAAATGCAGAGTTTGATGGATGGAGGAGGGATGCTGGCAGCACAGGGATGGGGCTTAAACTTCATGTTGGAAAAATGTCAATTTTTCCATCCTGCAACACAGAATATGGCTCTGGTTCAGCCTGACCAATTAAATTAAACCTGTTAGCAGCCTCTCTGTTATCATTTTCAGTTGAGTTGGTGAAGCAGCAGCTATTTTTTTCCTGGAAAGACACCCCCTAAGGTGCTTCTCACCACCGAGGCAACAGTGCTCTGACAAAACAGGAAAAATTTAAAATTCCCCATCCCACATAGGAAACCAAGCCCCAGAGAGGAGAATTTGACAACATCTATGGCAGAGCAAGAAAGGAAAATCAGGTTTCCCAAGGCCCCCCCAAGGATTGGGCCATCCTTATTCTCCAAACCAATGAAACCCCCGAAAATGGACACACTTAAAAAGGCTTAACCCTCCATTAAATCAGTTCAGTCTCACTTGGTAATTTACTGTTGCAAGCAAAATCAATTTTAGCAAAGGTTAAACTAGTTCTGTCTGTATTAGGAGTTTGCACCATTTTAAATAAATTGATTTAAAATCAATTCAGTTCATTTTGTGCAAATTTCTAATGCAAGCAAAGGCATTGCTAAACTCAGTTTGAGTTTTGGCCAGTTGCTTGCTTTATTTCCTTGCTGATGCTCTCCCAAAAGATGTCAAATGCCACATTTGGATGATAATTCTAAGAAATTATTAAATCTCCATAGTTAACCCAGCTTTAAATAGTGATTATTCTTTATAAAATCATGATACTCCTCCAAAAGGAATTAGTATTGTCCCAAGTTTTCAGGCAGCACAGAAGATTCCAACCTGCTTTTTCCAAGCAACCAAAGGAGAACCAATACACAAAAAAAAGCTTTTCATTTTTTTGTTCCTCATCCTGGGCTACTGCCCTGCCCTCTCCTCTTTGGTGGTCCAGGCTTAGATCATGAGTGGGTCCAGGTGTGGTTTCAAAGCATCTTTAGCATGATGAGGACTTAATAATAACCCATCCCTTCAATTCCTCCAAAGGCCTCTCCGAAATGAGGCCATGAAAGCACCCTATTGACTGCCTGCCCCATCACAGGGTGGAAAAAGGAATAAAAATAGCTTGAGATCAGTGCAAGGAAAAAAACCCCAAAGTCCCTTCCCTTTGTCAAGCAGAACTGACCTCTCATCCCACGAAGAATAACCCCCAGCAGACTGCCAAAAGCTTGGAAGAAGCAGGGAACCATTTGATTTTCATCCCTGAGGGCTGCATAAAACGGGGAGGCAGGACCTTTTGTGTGCATCAGCATCCCTAACCCAAAAATTCCTGGAGTGTGAGGAGCCACAGAGGGGCTGGGGGAGACACTGCAGGGCAAGGGCTTGGATTGCAGAGGGGATGAGGACGGAGGAGTCACCTGGAACGGGATAGGAGAGATCTAATCTCATCCCAAGGGACCCAAGACCTGGGTTCCCCATTGCTGTCCCTTGGGAATTGCAGGAATTGCCTTGGCAGAGGTTTCTCCCCCACCCCACTCTGCACAGGGTGACGTGATTCCCTGGAACAGTTAATTCTTCCTGAAGTCTGCTAAACTCTCAGTTCTGTAATGCCTTGGGGCAGGAGGGGTCACAGGGCAATTGCATCCCTACTAAAATTTTATTGTGGATATAAAATTCCCCTGTATCAGCCTTAATTTTGTCAATTTTCAATTCCGTAGGACATTCCTTGGATGCTGAATGAAGCTGCAGGAGCAAATGCAGCTCAGCTCCCCTCCAGCACCAACCCTCTGTGTCCAGGGAAGCCTCATCCCTGGAAGTGTCCAAGGCCAGGCTGGATGGGGCTTGGAGAAATCTGGGATACTGGAAGGTGTCCCTGGCCATGGCAGGGGAATGAGATGAGCTTTAAGGTCCCTCCCAACCCCAACATTTCTGGAATTTTATGAGTCTGTTCACACTGAAATACACTTCAGAGAAGAACTGAACTATTTGGTAAACAAGACCCTGATCCCAGTGTCCCGGTCCTCTAAATCCTTCCACCTCTCCCATTCCCAGGCATTCCAAAAGGAACTATCTGCAAGTTCTGTATTTTATGGCTGAGGATGCAGGGAGTGATGTGCAGAGATTGGTTTTTCTTTCCCAGCTCTAAAAGATGGAGAGGAAAAGGATCAGAGGGGAAGGGAGAGGATTTGTGAATTTGGAGGAGGGAGCTGAACAGAGGACAAGGTTGGAAATTTCCTCCTGGCAGCCCTTTTCAAGAAGAGTATTAGAATTTATTTTCAATTATACACAAGAATAAGCTGTCTGCAGTATAGTTAACTTTCAATTTCAACCAATTTTCGACACATTCAATCACAGATGCCTCAGTGATTAAGAATCTATGTTGCAAAACAATTCCCACTTTGCAACAATGCAATCAAACAGATCTACAACTCATAACCCATTATCCAGGAGTTTTTCAGCTCATTGGGGAAGTGAAATGGGATTCACCAAGCATGCCCTTTTTTTACCCAGTGAGCCCCCAAGCTCATTTGCAAACAGAGCTGCGACTCCAAACAACCCACACGGGGATGGTTCTTTTTGTGGTTTGTGTTGCTTTTCCTCCCTCTCCGGAGATGCTGAAGTGCAAGGCTGGGATGTGGATGCTGTTGGAGCTGTATGGGAAGGCAGTGGGGTGCTGGAGGGGGGCTCTCCATCACCCCTAAGGATGAAAAAATGGGAAAGGTTTTGGAAAAGCTGCTTCATTTGCAACTGGCTGTTTTTTCCCTTTTTTTTTTTTTTTTTTTTAATCTTAGAACAATTCTGTGACTGACAATGACATGCAACAGGCCACAGACAGTGATAGGCTGGACCCCTCCCCACGCTGGGCTTGGAGATGGCCCCTGCCTTCCCCCATCCTGCTGCTGCTCCTGGGAAGGAGAGGAGCTCCCCCAGATACCCTGTCCTGACCCCACAGCCCTGGAAGCATCAGACAAACTGAGCCTTGCATGGCAGGCATGCTGATGCCTTTTAGGCTAAAACCAGAGTTTTTAAGTTAAGAGTTATGGGAATAAAAAGCAGTTCTATTTATTGAAGGTACATTTAGGGCAGACAAAGCCCCCCAGACACCCAAAACCCCCAAAGACACCCAAAATGGACAATGGGTTGCAGGTTTTCACACTTTGATAAGTTTGGTCTATTTGCATATTGGGGGTTAATCTTCCAATTATAGCTTCAGGTTTACCCCAAGTTTGCCCCCCCCAGCTCACTTTTGTTTCCATCTCTCAGGCCTGAGGCAGTGAGGTGTCCTTGATTGCCAGGCCTGGAGAGGAATTGTTGTGTCTGCCCAAAATGGGAGAGCAGCAGCTCCCACTGTGTATGGAGTTTAGAGTTCTACACTGAAAAATTGCAGGGTTACAAATAGATGAAAAATAGAAAAGCTAAAATCCTAAGGCATCAATGCCACGGGGACCATGACTTCAAACCCAAGATATTTCCTCTCCAGAGGCTATTTTGAGTAGATAAATACAATTTGGAGCTGCTCAGATCCCCGCCTCCAACCCTGAGGAGCAGAGCAGCCAATTATTGCTGCTCCTAGAGGTGCCACTGTGTCCATTTGCTATTCCACACACGGAGTGTGACTGTCCAGCCCCGCTCACAGGGACCTCTCCAAAGGCCATCAGGTCCCTCTGGGAAGGGACATGTCACAGCTGAAGATGTTGGGAATAGAACAGCTCAAGCTGATGGGAGAGGAGGAGGAGGATTTTAAAGCTCGCTGAGCCTGGAGGAGAGGCAATAAAGCAGCTGAAGGAAATTACTTTCCTGGGTAAAGTGTCGTTTTGTCAAGACCAAAGTTCTCCCTGGGAACGAGTTGATTTTGAGTAAAAACCATCAGGAACAGAAAAAAAAAAAAGAACTGCGAGGGACCAGGTGTTTGAATGACATACTTTGGAAAGGCAAAGTAGAAGTGCCACAAAACAGCTGCACAGACCTCAGATTGCCTCCCTGTGCTCTCACACTCTGTGGAAAGTGCTCTGAAGGCGCCTCAGATTCCCTGTTTCACCCTGATTTGGGGCAGCAGGTGCTGAGGGATGCATGGAAGCAGATGGATGTACCCACTAAGGGATACCCCAGCAGAAGTTGGGCTCCCCATCCCAAGGGACCCCACGTGCACCCCCTGCACCAGCTCCTCTCTGCCTTTGATGCCGACAAATAACAATTTCAAACTGGGGAAGACACCTGGGAGAGCCGAGGCACTTGTGCTACAAGATAATTAGAGATTATTATAATCGAAATTTCATTGCCACATCAAACTGTGTCTTTTAGCATTAATTAATCTCCTCTCCCAGCCTCTGAGCACTCCCAGCTCCCGCTCTGTAGGACAGCAGCTTGTCAAACACACCAAAGACTTGCATCTCATTACCTTATCAGAGGGGGTGAGTGGGGAGCTGGGGAGCAGCACTGACACATTCCCCAGCACAGCCAGGGACGTGAGGATGCCTGCAAGGCTGCTCCTTGGATGGCAAACTTGTCAAACAAGGCATGTGAGGGATCTTCATCCCCTCACCACGCTCTCCTTCCTCTACCTCTCACCCCCCCCTCAATAAAAACAGGCCTGGCAAAGATGCTGCTTTGTCCCAGTCTGCTGTATGACCTTGAATAAACCATAAATAAGAATGGATGAGGTCCTTGCAGGGCATGGAGTGCTCATTCTTCGCTCTCCTTAGGCTCCTATAAGTCATGCTGCTATCCCAGTTATGGTGTAAAAATTCCCCTTTAATATCCCATTCCCAGCCTAGTGCATGGGAATTCCCTCCTTCAGGAGGTTTGGGGAAGGTGTGAGGATAAATCCAGTTTTCTACATGAGGTCCACAGCAATTGCTGAATGAGACCAGGCAAGACTGACCTTGAAGAACCAAAGAAGCAGAGGGAAGCTGGACCCAGCTAAGGAATAATTTAGACCCTTTTCAAAAGCTCTCAGCACTTCTGAAAAAACCCAAACCAAACAAAAATCCACCTTCAAGGGGAGAAACCTCAGCACACAGCACACCACATCCCTTTTAGCAGCAGCTGAAGGAATTGGGCACCCCCAGCCCCCCCACCAAAATCTGGCCAGGGCTGTGTATATATTGGTGCTATGCATGAGGTGCTGTATGTTCTAGTCATTGATTCTCCACTCCTTCCATAGCTCAGCTGAAAATAAATATCCTCTCCCTTGTTTCCACCTCTCCACTCCCCCTTTCCCCATTATTGGCTTTCTGACGGAAGGCTTTAATTTATTCCCCCTGCCATATCTTTGTGCCGCTGTTTTCCAGCGCTTTACACCATATATTACCCACCGTCCTGTGTCATTTAACTCCACAAAGCACTCTGAGATACAGTTTGCTTGAAGGATGCTGGAGCCATTAATCCTGATCCCACAGCCCTGCGGAATGCCCGTGGCATTGTCACCGTGCACACATACAGCTCTTCCTGGCTGCTGCTACAGCCACATCTCCACTGAAACCCACCCCCAGCTCTAATTTAACACCAAATCAGTAAAATCAAGCCCTTCCTGACCACTTATGGTCTCCCCATTCCTGTTGTCCAGGCAGAACCTCGTGGGTGCAAATGGTAGGAGAGTGTGGTGAGCAGCTGGATCATGGCAAGCAGAAACCAGTATGGGGAGGGGAACACCAGTCTCCTTCATCCTGGAAAATGGGACAATGAGATGATGAAAAACACATCAACCACAGCAGATCCTCTCCTCGGAGCTGCTCCGTGCCACGCTGCCTGCAAATTGCTCACCAGAGGGAGAGCTTTGATGAAAAATAAAAAAGGGGGGAAAAAAATTGAACGGAATGAAAAAATGTCATTTATTTTATTTATTTATCGGAATATTTCCGTGTGGGGAGAGGAGGACGGGCATGATTATTCATGGGATTGCACACGGCAGGCTCCGCGGGGAAACGTTCGCGTCCCTGCGCCGCCCGGCACGTCGTTAGAGCGTATTAATTGTGCCAGAGTGAGAGATGAGACAGAGCCCCTGTCTCAAAAAGCTGCGAGTCCAACACTGCACCCTCCCACATCTGTGTCCTGGTTTGGAGGACAGGCATCTGCCAATAAAGGCAGAAGCTTCTCTTTGAAATGGAGAATGTAAACCCCCCCTCCAAATTGTTATAATTTTGAAATTAAGGGGCTCTCAGGCAAAGATATGGGAATTAGGAATAACAATTCTTTACTAGGAAAATCAAAATAGAAATACAGTATTAAAAAGAACAATCCCAAAACACTGCCAGAGTCAGAATCCAAGCTGACACCTGTCAGTCAGTCAGGGTGTTGGCACAGTCCCATTCAATGGTGGCTGCATCCTCCTGCAGGGGCAGATGTGGTTCAGCTGGAGCAGTGCTCCTGGAGAAGGTGCAGTTTCCTCTGAAGCTCCAGGGATGATGTGGAAAGGTCTGGTTTTCCTCTGGAATCCAGTGGAAAGAAGGTACCTTGGTGTCCAAAATCTCAGTTTTTATCTGGGTAGGAAAGGCTTGGCTCCTCCCCTGGCTGGAGCATCTCCCAGTGGGATGATGGAATTTTATCAGTCATGCACTGGGACTCAATGGCCATGAACAGGAGATATCTCCTGGAGGGAGGATGGGCTGTGGGAAAGATAAAGATGATTGCCCAGCTGGTTTAAAGATGGCCCATTAGCAGATAATATGTGCCAGGAGATCAGGGTCACTGCCCCACCCAGCTTCAACAGATGGGGACAGAATTCACATTTCTGGCCTCATCAACCCAACACACTCTGCAAAGCCAGTAATGAGCAGCTCCAGCTGCAGGAAGCAGTCACTGAATTCTACAGCTATCCCGGCTGGAAAAGGCAAACAAATCCCATCCCAAACCCTCGTGCTCCAGCCTATCGCACAGAACAAGAGTTTAAAATCACAGAACTTAATTTAAAATCATGTCCATCCTCATCATCACTGACACAGCAGCAATCTGTGCCTTCCATGGCATTTTCCATGTGCCTCCAGAATTGCAGAATCATGGAATGGTTTGGGTTGGAAGGGACCTTAAAACCCATCTCATTCCACCCCCTTCCACCTTCCACTGAAATAGGGGGAATTGATCTCACCAGGAAGGATATTTTCCTGTTGTTATTTTGCTTATGGGGAAACTGAGGCACCCGAGCAGCAGACTGGTTTTCCCCAGGCCATGTGATGCTGGAGCAGTGCTGTGGCTCCTGCCTGCTCTCCTCTCCCAGGCTGCTCTGGAGATGCTGCATTTCAATAACTCCTGGATTTTCTGCTGCACGCATGGGAATTTTAACAGCCTTCCACTAGCAATGATAACAAAGCTGCAAGGTTTGTGGGGAGAGCTGATATCTTTCATTGGAGCAGTTGAGGCAGGTGGGAAAAGTCGTTTTTATGCCAAAAAATCAGAACTGATTGAGCTTTGATGAAGGGATGCTGCACTTGTCCACCTCCTCTGGCAGCCTAATAAAAACTCACTTCCACCAACTTTTTAAAACAAGGGAGCAGTGAACAGCTGCCAGCCTCCACCTCCTGCATTCAAACATCCACAAACCCCCTTGGGACATGCAAGGATCTCCATGATTTCCAAGAAGCCTCACAAGCAAGAAACTATTGCAAGGCTCTGAATAACAGGATGACCTGAAATTCCTACTTGAATTCAAGCAAAACACTCACAAGTTGTTTTTTTCAGAGCTAGTGGGGATCAGTTTTTGAATTTGTGGGAGAAAAGGAGTTGTTTTGGAAGCCACAAGAACTTTGTTGCCATTACTGAAGCCAAAATAATGGCCCACCTGGAGACATGCTCCCTGCACACAGCTCAGCATTCCTGGGAGGAGGAAGGAAAGAAGTCTGAAGAGCTGGTTTTGTGGTTTAGTTGTTTGGGTTTTTTTAAATAAAAAAAAAAAAATCACTATAATTTAAAGGCCAAAGCTCTAACGAGTGCACAAGGGCAAGAGGCGACAAATGCCTCAGTGAAAAATACAAAATTACCATTTTAATGGATGAGTGTTGACTCCCTGGCTCTCCCCGGGGATGCCTGTTTGATTTCCTCAGCTTGTTAGCACAAGGATTTGACACAAGCGATTAATGCTGAGTTCATTAAGGGGGGGAGTGCTTTTTTGCTTTTCCACTGGATTCAGCATGGGGAAAAAGGCTGGGGGGAAAAGCAGGGGATCAGGGGTAGGGAGCTCCTGCCCCCATGCAGAGGATGGGAGCAGCTCATCACACCAGTGCCCAACAGCATCAGCCCCAGAAACGCTGCTCATTTTGGGGCTCAGGCTTCAAATCTCTGCCCTCAGCATCCTCACATCCCAGGGATGGCAGGAATTGCCATCACAGCAGAGACCAGCGCTGATCCCAAAGCCTGGAAATACCCAACCACCATATTCCCTGGCAAAACCCCAGCTCTGCCAAGGGGAGAAACTGAGACAGAGTGCTGGGAAGGGCTGACCCTGCCCATGGGCACCTGGAGCACCAGGGGCAGAAGCCACAGCTGGAGCAGAGTCACCAGCCACAGGGACCCCAAGGGCAAGGCAGGCACCGTGCCCAGGGCTCTGCCATCCCAAACTGCCCCTGCAGAGGGAGGGATGCAGAGGGGTGGATGAAGAGGTGAATGTGGAAGTGTGGATGTAGAAGGGTGGATGCAGAGGAGTGAATGCAGAGGGAGGGATGCAGAGGGGTGGATGAAGAGGGGTGGATGCAGAGGTGAATGCAGAAGTGTGGATGTAGAAGGGTGGATGCAGAGGGGTGGATGCAGAGGGATGGACGGGCTACATCCAGCCCTGCTCTTCCCACAGGCACTCACAGCACCAGCTGCTGTCCCCAGCCACGTCCAAAGAGGAAAATCAGCATCCTTTAGAGCAGTGCCATCCAGAGCCTGTGCCAGGTCTGGGCCACAGCTCCATCTGACACTGCAAGGCCAGCTCCTGCCCCCTTCCCACCAACCATAGCACCTCAGCTCCTAGGGGAAGCTCCCTCTGACTCAGCTGGGAGATTTCAGAGCCTTTGGAGAGAAAGAGCGAACAGGAATGAATCCCCCTTTCCCAAGGGACCCTGGGAGAGCCAGGGCTGCCTGCCCTGAGCCAGAAGCTCTCAGCACCCCAGCTGCCTGCTTCCCTCTTCATTCTGATAAAGTCCCTGCTCAGCAAGAGCAGTTTGTTTGGGGTTTTTTTGTTGAGGAAGCACAAGCAGAGGTGGAAGGTTAAGTCCACGCCGGTGCTCTTTGCTAGCTCTCTGGCCGATTTGGCAGATGAATTCCTGCACAACAGGCAGCTTTGAGGAATGAATGCAGCTTGCTCTGGCTGGCTGCGCCCTGTCCTCTCCCCCTGAGCTGAACACAAGGCTGGTGATCTTCAGAACTATGAGCTCCCCTTTCCTGCATCCCCAGAAGCCCCCCACCCATCACTGATGCTCCCTCAATTTAACCAAGGGATGTAGGTTCACTGTTCTCCAGCTCTGCACCAGAGAGGAGCAGCAAGGCAGTCATGGGGAAGAAGTGGCTGCAGCTGAAAAGGTCTTATTGTTCCTTTTTCTTTCAAAAATAAAGCCCTTCCTCCCTTTCTCTGGCTCCTTCATGTTAATCCTCTCTCCTCAGGGTTTTTGGCTAAGTGCTGCTCCCTGGGCATGGGGCTGTGATTTTATATCCCATCACTTGGGAAGATGCTTCCCAGCCACAGCTGTGCCCTGCCACATCAGCTCATGTCACCAGGCCACTGCTAAACTATCAGCAGCTTCCTGCAGAATTCTCTCCCCCTGTATTCCCCAGATGCCCACAGATCTCTTTGGTCCTGGGAGGGAGCACGAAGACGTCACTGGCAGCAGTGATTTCTGGTTTCTCTCCTGGCTGGAGAGGCTTTTATTTCAGACAGGCAATTACTTTGTGCTGCACTCTGTATTTTGCAGCACTCTGCTGGCTTGGGCTGGGTGGAGTTTCTGGCTGGGGTTACACCATGGCACACAGGGGATGGACACACTCCCAGAGCTGGGATGTTCCAGGAACACCTCTGACCTGCTCACTCCCAAACAGCAGCCAGTTTACAATCCATTCACAGTGGGGAAAACTCCCCCCTGCAAGGATCCATGTCCTCCTACCTCCCCACAAGGATGGGCTGGGACGGGCTGGTTTAAGGAGGGAAGCATCCCTCACCTTATACCTGGACACAACACAGACCCCCAGGGAAAGCAGAGGAGAGAGGGTCTGACAGAGATCCATGATCCTGTGACTAGTGAGAAAAGCCAGGATGGAAAAGGACAAGGGGCCCCTGACTCTGGGGATGCAACTCAGCAGCCCCAGCACAAAGATCAGGATCTGAGCTGGGACACTGACTGCACCAGGAGCCAGGCTGGGTAGAGATGCACAAACCAACTTGAAGCAACCTGGTGTACTAGGAGGTGTCCCTGCTCATGGCTGAGATGAGCTTTAAGGTCCCTTCTAACCCAAACCATTCTGTGGTTCTATGAAACACCCATTTCACCCTCAGCTCTGCCCAAAATTCATAAACAAGGCCCAGGCCAAGCTCTCTTCAACCCAGAGCTCCCAGGAGCTGAGTTTGGGGCAAACTGGTACCCACAGCCAAGCCCAGAGGGGCAGACCCAGGCTGGCACAGCAGGTTGCATGCAGCAAAGCCCTGGTGACAAATGGCATCAGCACCACGACACCAATTAGCTGCTCTGTGAGGTTAAGACAATGCGAGTCCCGTCCCTGCCAGACAGAAGATGCCAAGGGAACGTGTTCTGAAAGGTTTGGCCTCCTTAGCATCTCTCCAAAGTAATTCCACTTGTAACTCATAAAGCTTCCCCAGCCGACTGCACGGGGCTTGCCAGCTCCTGGATGAGACAGACATTTGTATGAGATATACAAAGCCATTTAGCTGTTCAAAAGCTATCAGCACTTACATGCAAGGTTGAAGCAGGACAGATTCTGCTGTATTCAGGGCATCAAAGGGGATTATCCAGGAAATGATAACAGATTTTAATTTAGATCCTTCAAGATGGGTGTTGGGGCTGGGCAGGGAGAGGTAGAGAAAGAGAAAGGGGGAGGTTGTAAGGCAGGGAGGGGAAGAAAAAGAAAAATAAATAAGCAAGGGGAGATAGCTGATCACAAAAGTTGTGTCCACACATTTGCCATGCTGACCACGGAGCTGCCACTGTCACGTCGTCATCCCTGCACCCCAGTGTGCTCCTTTTCCCTAATCCTTCACAATTCCAGGGTGAACACTGAGCTGCAGCCCCTCCACACCAAATATTGCCATTTTCCTAGGCACTGTGTCTATTCCTGCTCAGAGCTATTTTTTCCCAGGCAGGAGAGGAGGAGGCTGCCCATCGGGCTGTGACTCCAGCTATCAGACAGTCTATCAGCGGCTTCTGGGTACATTAAGTTCTCCTTTGCAACGAGATCTTGATATTCCTGTCCTCCCAGCCTGATTTTCCATGCAGATTTAAAGAGCTTTACACAATGAACACCTCTGCATCTCAGGCACACTTGTGTTTATGTATTTTATCTAATTTGAGGGGCAGGGTCTGAGGCTTTCCACGCAAGGGATGGGTGGATGGATGGATGCATGGATGGATGGATGGATGGATGGAGGCACCTCCAGAGATGTTCAACATCAGCACTCTGCTTTGTGGAGATGCTGGAGGCTCAGCTCAATTTTGAGCACTCCCTCAAAATCTAAACATTTCATTAAAACCCTAAAAGCAGTAGATTTGTCTTTTAAATGGTTTTAATTGAGGATACATGGCAAATCCTTCCAGATTGAGGAATAGTTTAAGTCAATCCCAAGCCTTGTTTTCTTTTTATAAGCAGCTCCTTGCCTCATGTCCTCTCCTGCCACATGGCTCCTTTGCAGGTTTTGCCTTTCTATTTCTGACAGTCCCAGATGGGATCTATGAATAAAACTGAAGAGGAGCTGGAGATTGGCTCCGAGTCATTAACGCAGCAAATATAGACTCTGCTCAAGATCTAAGGCATGGAGGGGGGGTTAGAAAAGCTCCCACCTCTCTTCTTGAGGATGGATCCAGGCTAATGTGGAATGACGTTTCCGTGCCGACATTAACGGAGCAGTTCTTGCCTTTTAATCCCCTGATCAATTCAGTGTATGCAGTGCATATACAAAATGCCTCTGGCTATGCATGACACAACTTTTCTGCCCAAAATGCCCATCTCCTGAGGCAGTTCTTGGAGAAAAAGCCAAAAAATCACAAAATAATCTGTTCAGTGACCCATATCTTTTGCCTGTGGAAAGATGTTTTATACATGGAATTCTGTAGGGACCAGATCCCATGGGTGCAACACAAATTCACCCTCTGGTTTGACTTGGTCTGCCCAGAGACCTTGTATCACACCCATTCCCAAAACAACTGCTCTCCCAAAGCAGCAGGAATGTGGCTGGCTTGGAGAGGAGATATTTGTCCCAGAGGACAGGAGGATAAGTCTGAGTTATTTTTAGTCACATTGATCAAAATCCTGGCATTTGGTTAAGAAAATTTCTTGGCACAATTTCTCATCCTTCATTGTTGGCTGCCTAGAGGGATCAGGGGAGGGATCAAACCAATAAACACACCCAACATGCCCCCAAAAACCCAAAGTTTCCCTTTCCCAAGCCAACATTCAGGACAGGTCTGTGAGCATGGCCTGTGTATGCACTCAGGTTAATAAAACAACCCAAAACCAAAGGGGATGAGCCCAGTGTGACAACCTGGGTGTCACCAGCCCCCACCAGCACAACCTTGAGGGAGGACAATCCTTCTGCTTCCAGGTCATGGAGGTTGACTTGATCGGGCCAATATCACAAGATCATAAAGTGATGAAAACCTCTGAAAACCACAGCAGAAACTCACCCACCCTTCAGCCATGCTGTCCACAGAGAAAATCCCTCATCCCTGCTCCCCCACCATCCGTGCTCACTTCCCCTTCTTGGCAATTAAAGCAATAAATAAAAGTGAAGGAATCTCATTCCATTTTTAAGGCAAAAAGGATGGAAACAGAGAGTGAAGGGCACTGCTGGGAGGGAAGGGGCTGTAATTAAACCCTCCCCCTCTTTATGTTTTTTGCTGTTTTACTGAATGTCTGACTAAAACGCCCTTAAAACCTCACTCCACAAAAGCATGAGAAAGACCCCCTTTCCCCTCCCACCGCCCACCACTAAAGGGAATGAAATGGATTTTTCAAATGTCATGCTAGTATCCACTTAATAATACATTTTCCTATAGACAGGACAATAATATATATTTTAATCACTTTTCTACAGGCAAATAAACGGCATGGAAGCCTGGCCTTCACTGGCGCTTGGAAATTATGAATTTTTCAATAACCTTTTCTATTATTCATCTCGTGTTATTCCGTAACATTTCTATGTGAGGAATGTGCTTGCCAGACACTTTATGAATCTCTTCTTTTATTTATTAAACAGCAAGGTGTCTCCCTGAAACCCCTCCTCCCTCCTCTGGAAAGATGTCGGCGGAGCATGAGCAAGGCTTAAGACATAGATAATTACACCTTGGGTCATTAATAATTTCCCCTCTGTAAGAGCAGCCATGTGAGCAGCTCCTGGGATGAAGCTGGCTCAGCCTCAGGTGGGTTTGGGGGCAGGAGCCAGGAATAAAATCCAAAGTTTAGGGAAGAGGACAATGGGGTGGGCTCCAGGGATGTGTCCCATAAATGCATTTTTATATAGGGAGGGATTCACAGCTGGCACAGCACAATTCCCTTGGCTCTGGTAAGGATGAGCCAGATTAGAAATCAAGGCTGTGCCCGTGGATTTTGGGTTTGGGAGAAGCAAACTCTGCATCCCTGGCTCCTATGGGCAGCCTCCAAGAGGGTCACTGTGTCCTGCTGGGTTGGATGGCCAGAGGCCAAAAAAAACCTTTTCCACACCAAAACACCAGTGCCCCACTGTCCCTTATCATTTACACAGTGACCTGCTGCAGGACCAGCCCCACAAACAAAAACAAAGTGGTTTTTAATGTGTGCTCCACCTGCCCCTGAGCAGAGGGAGCAGCACCTGCTGCAGCTTTGCCGCGTGCTGGGGCGCCGTGTATGGCACAGGAAGGGATCAAACAAACTTCCAACACCTAATACCAGCTTAATTATGGGATGGTATCCGCGACTTACGTCCCTGCACAACGCAGAGAGCTCAGCAGCTGACGGCAAAGATCCTCTGATGCGACCCAATTAGGAATCCAGATCCGACACTCAAGAGCCGAACGCAGGGCAGAAAGGAAAAGCAAAGGAGACGGCGAGGAAGCAGACCTGGAATTAATCTGAGCGCTGTGCTCACGGGTACCCACGAGGTAATGGTTAAAAAGATTTCTAATTTGAAGGCAATGACCTCGTGGGGGAAGAGTGGGGGTGCTCTTCTTGCAGCAAGAGGGACCTTATTATTTTGCAAATGACATCTCCATCACGAGGCAGAGCCTCTCGCACTGAAATACAGATGAATAAATGATACGTGGAGGAGCTTTATGCAGATTCTTGGTGGAGATATGAAGAAAAGGGGGGAAAAATAGAAAATTAAGCCATAGATTTCCCACAATGTTCCTGTTCCCATACCCAAGGTTCAGATAACAGCATCATTTGGGAATAAAAAAAAAACGACAAAAAATAAACCAACAAAAAAAAAAAAAACAAAACAAAAAAAAAAAAAAAAACAAAAAAAAAAAAAAACAAAAAAAAAAAAAAAAAAACAAAACAAAACAAAACAAAAAAACCCCAAAAAAACCCAAAAAAAAACCCCAGTAAAATAAAATGATCGAAAATATTGCCTGGAGCTCTGTACTTAAAAAAAGAAGAAGGAATTTTAAAATGGGATGCTGGATCTAAAAGCAGCTTTGGCAAAGCAGCCAGAGCATCCCTAGGCACAGTCCTGGTTCAGCGTTCAGGGGCCTTATCCCACACATGGAGAGCTGGAGTTCATGGGACTGGCCAGATCCGATCCAAGCGTTTTTTTCCACAGTATCTTTCATTAGTTGATGCCTCCTGCCTGCCACAAGGACAAGAGGAAGGACATCGTCCCAGTCTGTGGCCAGGAGCCTGTTCCATACCTGTTCAAATACTGATAACTCCTACTCCAGCTGCCTCAGGTGGCTGTGGGCTGACACTTGGCAAAGGATTTCTCTGATAACTCCTTGTAATCAGGGTGGGAAAACAGCCCCACTGAACCCAACAAAAAAAAAATAGATTAAAATAAAAAAAAAAAAGCAACTGTGAGAAAAAGCTGGTGACAGGGATTGTAATGGATTTTCAGGGGCGGGAAATGCTTTTGGTTCAACTTTTTGTTGTTGCAGCAGGGGGCTGGAATTGGAGGAATTGATTGCAGGGCAGGGATGCAGCTCAACATGCTGAGGCCAGTGTCCCTGCTCCAGGGGCCTTGCTAGGCAGCCTCCAAGGAAAAAAATCATTCCACTATTGTTACTGATACTGTGATAACGTGGGGAATCCACAAGGCAGAGGCAGCAGGAAAGAAGCTCAAATAAAATGAGGAAAAACTCTAGGAAATTCAATTTTTCTATACTCTGAGGATGAGGAGAAGCACAGAGGAACACCAGCTAGGTGCCATGCCCAGGATAACAAAGGTGCTGTCAGAGGTACAAACCCTGCAGGTTTTATGGAGGCGTGTACTGCAGTGATCGTGGGCAGTGAATCCCAATGCCCTCAGGAGCCACAATTCCTATTTCATGCCCAGCACTGGTTATTTTTAAACCTGCACATCTCACATGAGCAGAAAGCCCAGAAGATGGGCAGCTCCAGACAGAGAAGCAAGATCCATGGGCAATGGCACCATGGAGGGGTGAAGGAACAGGAGAGCAGGGCTGGGACAGGATGCTGTAAGAAAGGACAAGCACAACAATCTAGGGGTTCAGCATGGATTGTGAACACCAGAACTGGTCCAAAACAGCCAGGAATCTTGGAGATTCCCAGCAACTGAGGGCACTGGGGTGCTGGCACAGGGTGCCCAGAGAAGCTGTGGATGCCCCATCCCTGGAAGTGTCCAAGGCCAGGTTGGGTTGGATTAGGGCTGGGAGATGGATGGGGTTGGATCAACCCTGTCTAGTGGAATCTGTTCCTGTCCATGGCAGGGGGTAGGGATGAGATGAGCTTTAAGATCCATTCCAACCCAAATAAGTCTGAGATTCTGTGATTGTATGATCCATGATGAGCAAGGGTGGGAGGAGGGAATGATTGCTCAGGGGTGATTTCTAGGTGGAGAGAAGTGCTGGGTCAGAGCGAGGAGAAGGGATCACCATCCTCATGCACTCCCTTGCAGCACCATCAGCATGGAAGGCTGAACCGACTTTCCCAGTCCCACAGGAATTTCTGGACTTAATGACAGAGGTTTCGAACTGCACCCATCTCTGCAGCTCTGCCAAAAGCAAGCCAAAATTGAGGTCGCCCAGATCCCAGCCTGTTGTGTTCACTTCCTGTCTTTGTCCTTGGCACAAAGGTTCTGGCAATCAGATCCAAACCCAGCTGGTGGGAAGTGAGGCTTTTTGGACCTTGTGAAACTCATGACAACCAGAATCTCCTGGAAAATGGAACAAAGGTACCAACATGTTGTGCTGGCCAACTTCTCCAGAAGGATCTGGTGTGTTTGGCTCAGAGTAGGTACCAAAAGGAACAGCCACACTTTCCAATGTCAGATTGGCCGTTGAGCCTCTGAAATGCAGGAATTTGTCCAGCAATCCAAGCTGAGCTCTTTGGGAAACACAGACTGAACTAACCACTTGGAAAGCAGCTTCCAAGTCTCTCTGAAGCTTTCCCCTGAAATGACAGCTCCAACTTTTTAATGGCACCCAAAGTATTTTCAGCCTGGTTTCCTGAGGAAATGAGCCTTACACACCGGCAGTGCCTGCCCGGCTGTTTCCTTTCCCCATCTCCAGTGATTTCTAAACCTTATAACCCATTTCAATAAAATCTGATGGAAGGACACATTTATCTCCAAGATACAAGTTTGGGGAAAATAGGGAACTAGTCAGATGAAAGATACTATTAAAGCTTTTACCCAGAGAAAGGCAGCACTGTGAATTCAACTTTTTTAAAGCATCAGAAAATCTAGCATGAGTTTGCTCTCGAGACAGGCACAGGAATCCAGGAATAATTATTTCTGCTGCTCATGGAAGTAGCAGTGTGTGTTTTTTATATGTATGAAATCAACACTAGAATATTTGCCTGGATAAACTAATCGAAATTGCTTGTTGGATGAGTTCACCGGCTATAAAACCCTGCAGTTACAAGGTATAATTACAGCAGCTTTTATTTTCCTCAACAAAAAAAAGTCTTCATTAAAACAGAGTTAAGGTTGTAAACAGATCATTAATTTACAACAACATTATCAGATGGGTTACAGTTATTAAAAGAGCACACACTGAAGAACCAGGAAACCGAGGAGTGAAGGTGAAAACCAGCTGAAATTTGGAAAGCTGAGTTTCATAAATATCCCAGCCCCAGCCTGATCAGTTGCAGGGATACTGCAGCAAGAACACCTGGAGAGATCTGCATTATGGATGGGCTGGTGGGAGGCCCAGCAATGCCAGAGATGCTCCTGGAGCAGGCACGGGCACAGAGCTTCCCAGGAGAGCTCTGGACATCTGGAGCTGCTGAGGTCTGCTCTGGGGAAAGGTGTCCCTGCTCGTGGCAGGGGGTTGGAACAAGATGGGCTTTAAGGTGCCTTCCATCCCAAACCAGTCTGGGATCCTCTGATTTGCCCCACTGAGCACATGGGGACCCCAGGAAGCTGAGCCCTACCCTGGAAGATACTTCCTGAGACCTTTTTGTGCTGCAGTGAATCTCACATAGATCAGAGCCCAAGGCACTGAACCCAGACGGGTCTGCCCAAAAATCCCAGCCCCACCTGGAACCCTTGGGGTGCCAAGGTGTGCCCCAGAGCAGTGACAGCTACAGGGACCACACCAGGGGATGCCCAGCAAAGCCATCCTTCTCTTCTGAAGGAAAAGCACATTTAAAGTCTGCCTTCAGAAAGCAAAGACCATCAGCACCATGGAATCACGGTGAGAGGGACCAGGATGGGATTTCACCCAGGATCTCAGGACCTGGCACATCCCTGTGCTGCTCCATTCAGGCAAAGGTCTCCTCTGGGCAGTAGAGTAGAGCTAACAGCAAATGGGGGTGAGCTCACTCAGAGGGGGAATCAAAGGAGTTAAGAGAAAATTTGGGTTTTCAGCTGTTTGCTTTCCCTCTCAGCCTTTGGTTTGCATTCCTTTTATCCCTTATTTTTTATTGTAAATGCAGAGTTTTAGCTGTCTCTCAGTAGCTCCTGAAGGAGCCAAGAGCTGGAGTGATGAACCCAGCAGGGAAAGGACAAGCATCCCACGTGTCTCCAGCTCCAGGAAAATCTGTGATTTGGGGTCTTGCCATAAAGCAGGACACAGGCACAACCAATTCACTCATAGCTATGGCTTGAGGCCTCCTTCTTCCCTTGGAACCTGCCCCAGGTTTGCTTTCAGCACATCAAGTGGAGAGAGAGAGAGAGAGAAATACAATTCTGGAAAACCTTTTAAAGCCTGCACAGCTCTCCCTTGATAGCACATTGTTAAAAGGGATGTTATTGCAAGGGGACACTGTGAATCCATACAGTCAATGCTCCAGAACTTTAGTGGCTAAACAACTCAATAGCCTCAATTGACTGCATGAAATTCTATCATTTTACCACTAGAAAGAAAGAAGGCAGGAGAAAAAAAAAAAAAAAAAGAGACTACATTTCATTTGTCTTTCGTTAACTCCCTGGGCAAGAGCATCTCAATCCCTGTCCTTAGCACAATGTGAGCCAACTCCTAAGTGGCTCCAATAAAAAAACGAAAAGCCAAATACATCCCAAATGCACTCCCACACTCCAGAGTTGCTCTCCTGACTACCCCAAAAAGAACAGCCTCAGCAGCATAAAGACACAGCATCAGCCTCAGGCAGCTGCCTTGATTACCACCTTCCCTCTGATGAAGATGACGTGGGATATGATTAAAGATGCTCTGAAAAGACACACAAGTAATAGAGGAGAACTTTTTGCCTCCTTTCCCCAGCTAGGTCACTAGGTGTTCCTCCTCAGCAGCTGATTTCTTATTCCAAATTTGTCCAGACCCTGCTCTTCTTCATCAGCTGAAGAGCTCTGAGACCGCCGGCGCCTCGACTGCTCCTCTCCTGCTGATTGGGCTTTGTGGCTCTTGGGAAGCTCTGCCTGATGGCAGGAATCTGCCTGCACCCTCCACCAGCTGGGGCTTAAACGGGCTCCAAGGCATTGTAGAGTGTTCAGAGCATCACAAAGAACCAGCAAGAATTACTTTTGTAAAGCAAAACCCCTGCTTAGCTTATTTTTCCCCCTTTTTCTCATGCTCTGCACTCAGGAATTCAGCTGCTTTTGCCACAGCCGCTCGGAGAGACGCCAATCACCCCGAGCTGCCCTCAGTTCATCCCCAAGAGGGAGAGAAAAGATGCTTTTATTTTGGGTAGCACAATCCAGCAGGCAGGTCAGGGAGCTGGGAGAGCAGGCAGGCGCCTGGCTGCCTCCCCACGCTGCAGAGTGACTTTGGGAAGTCACTGCACTCCGCTGGGTCCCCTCCCCTTTTCCTTCTCTGCCGCCCTTCTCTGCCATCTGACACACGGGCTGTTTCCTTGTCCCCTGTCCAAAATGCTAATGAGCGGTGCCATTGCAACCTGGACGTGCAGGGCTGAACATCTGTGCTTCCACAGAAACCTCTGGATCAGGGCTGGAGGGATGGAACGGCACAGCCAGCAGGGCTCTGCCTCAGTCCCAAACCATCCTCTGCACTTAGAGCTGCCCACCCCAAAATCCCCTCTCCGTTCCCAGCCGTACCAGCCCACATTCCACCGAGACAGAGCAGGGGATGAGCACAGGGATGCCAGGAGGGACTGAGCCGACTTGTGCAGCCTCCTCTGTGCAAGGCAGCACCTGCCGGGATGTCTCATCACAGCCAATTGATATTCCACTGAGCATCTTTGGAAAAATAATCTGCAAACAAGACGCTGCAGGCTATAAAATCACTCCCTCTCCTTCGCTTTAGTTCGCAGCTTAATAAAAGCATAACACAAGGTAGCCGAGGAAACCGCCGCACTTTGCCCAACCACATCATCCCTTTGTGTATTATTAATCGGTTTCAAGTTGTACCACGGTTTCCTGGGGTGGGAAGGAGAAGGGCTCCGGTTGTGGAGGAGACTTGTCTTTCCCTTTCAAGATTTGCTACTAAAAGTCTCACTTAACAGAGCAGTGGAGAAAGAGAGTGGCACTTACACCTCTGGCTCCCCACCATGATCACAGCGAGGATCGATAGGAAAATCATTTGGGGTTTGTCTCAGCTGAAGGACACAGACACAGCACTGAAATTGAGAAGTTTCAGCCAAATGGGGTGGAAAAAGCATTGTTGGGAAAATGGGGAAAACACACCCATTTTTGAGAGCAGAATGAGGCCCTAAGTGGCACCCTGGTATTTTACAATAGATGTCTCTCACTCAAAGCTTTCCAACTCTCCCTTGCTTCATAAAATCATAGAATTCAGTTTGAAACAGACTTCTAAGATCTTTCTGGGTCCCTGATGGGATTGCAATAGCTCAGTGCAGGGGTCTCCTCCCTGATCAAAACACATTACACAGGAACATTAATTCTGAGGTCTGCAACCTGTTCCCAGACCTCCACACGGGTTTGGTTTCAGGCACAGGCAGAACCCTCTCCAAATGCTCCCAGAATGGAATCAGCAGCTCCCTGGATGCTGCAGAGTGTATTGGAGAGCAGCTCTGAGATGCTGAGTGCTCCCATCTGTGGATTTCTGTATCACCTGGATGAAGAAGGGTTTTGCAGTGGGGAAGAAAGGCACGGAGCATCCATCAGAACCCCAGGAGCAGCACGGGCAGAACAACAGGCTGCTGCAGAGGCTTCTGATAATTTTTCCACTCCCACTAAAAAAGTACAATATATTGTCTATTCGGGAGCAATTTAAGTTGGTTCATTTCACACAGTAAATTAACCTGATTTCTTTAATAGGGGATTTTTATTTGGTGTCAAGCCCCAACTGTTATCCCAAACCCTGTACCCTGGGACTCCAGCTATTAAACCTTCTCCCTGGACACAGAGCTGGAAGCACTGCTGGGGCAGCAGGTTTGGTGACACTTAGAAATAAATGGCTCAGTAATTTGTAAACATCCTGGCCATTTACTGCTGCCACCCAACCCAAGATATTTCTCAAAGCAAAGCTGCTTTTTTAGATTTCCCAAATGAAAAACAAGGTGTTGGGAACCCTCCTGGAGTGCAGATCCTTCCCAAGCTCCTGTGGGGATGCTGAGGGCAGCTCTGTGCATGGAAATTCACTGTAGGATGAGATATAACACTAAAACTTCCTGAATACCCTGGCCAGGGAGAAAAACAACGTTTTCTCTTCTGGATGGGCTTGTCCTGACTTCCTTTCACATGGCTGCTGCAGCCCAGATGGGAGCTCAGCTCCTCTGCTGGAAATTGGTTCTCTCTTCACCAGGGATGAACCCCAGGGTGTGGCCAGGCTGATTTGGGTTGGGCAAATAACAGCACAGATCCAGCAGCCCAATTGTTCCCCCCACTTCCTTTGGGGGCTACTGGGACTCCACAGTCTTTAACAGGACCAGAACCAGTGGCCAAGTTGGGAATCACCAGCCCTCACTCTGCCAGCAGAGAGGCACTATCTTTTGAGATTTAAAAATACCCTGAGATTTTGAATTCCTGAGAGATGAAGAGCAGCCCTTTGAAAGCAAGGATGTAGCAATATTTTTTAACTTCAATGGAAAACCCCAGCTCAACATGGCACCCACTGCACCAAACAGAAATTGCCTATATGGCAGAGCCCAGCCCTGAAAATTCCCCTTCTCCAGTGTGTTGGGTTGATGCAGCCAGATATGTGTATTCTATCACCATTTGTTGAAGCTGGGTGGGGCAGTGACCCTGATCTCCTGGCACATATTATCTGCTCATGGGCCATCTTTAAACCAGCTGGGCAATCATCTTTATCTTTTCCACAGCCCATCCTCCCTCCAGGAGATATCTCCTGTTAATGGCCAGTGAGTCCCAGTGCATGACTGATAAAATTCCATCATCCCACTGGGAGATGCTCCACCCAGGGGAGGAGCCAAGCCTTTCCTACCCAGATAAAACCTGACATTTTGGACACCAAGGCACCTTCTTTCCACTGGATTCCAGAGGAAAGCCAGACCTTTGCACATCATCCCTGGAGCTTCAGAGGAAACTGCACCTTCTCCAGGAGCACTGCTCCAGCTGAACCACATCTGCCCCTGCAGGAGGATGCAGCCACCATTGAATGGGACTGTGCCAACACCCTGACTGACTGACGGGTGTCAGCTTGGATTCTGACTCTGGCAGGGTTTGGGATTGTTCTTTGTAATGCTGCATTTCTATTTTAATTTTCCTAGTAAAGAATTGTTATTCCTAATTCCCATATCTTTGCCTGAGAGCCCCTTAATTTCAAAATTATAACAATTTGGAGGGAGGGAGTTTACATTCTGCATTTCAAAGAGAAGCTTCTGCCTTTATTGGCAGACACCTGTCCTTCAAACCAGGACATCCAGTAAACCCAGCGTTCCTTCTGCCCCTCTCCCTCCTCCTCAAAGTTTCCCAATTCCATCCTGGCAGCCGTCACCTCGGCATCCAACCGCTCTGGATCAGAGGATCCACGCCTGGTTAACCAGGTGACAAATGCCCCCAGTTCATTTTTCTCCTCTCCCCTATCTGGGGTGCCGCTGACATTTTGATATTTCCCGCTGAGATTATCCTCCACATAATGAATTTTCTCCCCGGCCCCTCCTTTCCTCGCGCCTTTTGGCTTTGCCGGCGTGCGCTCTCCCTCAACTCTGCCGACTCCAGGAGCACGCCCGACACAAGATGAATCGCCCGGAGACTCCTGGTGCATCCTTCTTTACACTTCACATCTTCCCAGCGCCGATGAGAAATGGGTTTTTTCCTCATCCATCATAAGTCAGCGTGACAGGGCTGTCGTTCTCCGGCGCCGCTCCGCTGTATCATGCGCCTCTCGGTCCCGCTCGGCTGAGCAGCCCGCTTCCCTGACAGCATCTGGGACCTTTCCGAAGTGCTCTCGCTTGGATCGGGAATCTGGCCACTGACAAAAAGTTATTTCTGAATGTTTCCAGCCTCTAAATTGCTCCCTGTCTCTTGGGCTGTGCCCCAGTAAGATTCTGCGTGGCTCAGGCTGTGTTAATCCTAAGGAGGACGCACGTGGATGGGGAAACTGAGGAACAGTGCAGTTTTGTGACTCCCATGGGGTCTGACTGTGAACCAGGAGCAGCCATCAACAAATCCTGCTTTTTATCCCAGCACTGCTTCAATAACCAAGCTCCAAACCTGAGCAATGGCAGCAAAACCAAAGGAATAAAAAGGTGAAATTGTCAATTCTCATCTCTTCAATAAACTCCAGGAGTTTCACTTCAATTTTCCTCCTGAAACATCAGTCAAAGAAAGCAGAGGATTTTGCCTCGGGTACAATTTGATATGGAAGTATCCATAGTATCTTTTTGACATGGGATGTTTTTTCTGACAACTTCCACTTACTCAGAAATTCCTCTCAGTCCTAGGATAGAGGGAATTTGGAGTGGGGAAACCACCCTACTATTAATTCAGCCAAAACAAAGCCCAGCAGAAAGCCAGAATCTCCTGCCAAGGCTAAGAGCAACCCTCTGCTGTCACTTCCTGCTGAGCATCCATCCTTGGGAGCCAGTTTGTGAGTGTGGGAGCAGCACTGGGGGGTTTGGAGTGAGGATGTCTGGGAAAACAGGGGGAAGCAGAGGCAGGCGAGGGTCAGAAGGCTCTGTGCTGCCTGCTGCCCCCTGGCCCTGCCTCCAAGCTTGTTTCCATGACAATTGCAGGTAACTTCACTCCAAAACATCAAAAAGAAATGGGATGGAAAGCTGTCCAACAGAGGCAGAGAAGTGACAGCTCAGCCATTGGGATCAGACTCCCAAGAGCAGGTTCCCTCTTAGCTCCACTGTTCATGCCCAGATAAATCCTTGCATTTTGGGGTTTTCCTTAAAAACAGCAGCAATTCCTTGGTGGTGATGAGCCTGCAATCCTTTCCATGCAAGATCCCTACAGCCCCTGTTCCCCCAGCAAAGCCACGTGCAGTTTGGAGAGCCAGGAGCAGAGAAGGAGCATCCCTGAATCTCCCTGCAGAACCGGGGAAGAGCTCCAGTGTCTGCCCTCCTGTCATTGCAAGACAAGCAGCTCAGCTGGGAGAAGAAGATTTAGCTGTGTTTGCTTCAAAACCCCAAAATGAGTTCCCTCCGATCTGCCGGGAGAGATTGATCTCCTAAGTCAGCCGTAAATCGCCCGAAAACTCCCTCGGAGCATTTAGGCAGGAGAGGGATGAGGCTGGGAATTGTGAGCTCTCCTGGGTTCACATCCTGCAAGGACACTGCCTGGGAGCAGGTAAATTATCAGCTTGGGTATAGTGATTTCAGCTAGTTAATAAATTCTCTTATTTATTTTATCTGCAAGTAAAGATCTTTCCACCCCAAAATGAGATCCCCAATTCCTTATTCGGCTTCCTCAATAATGTTGACTCAGCATTAACACAAGAACACCTTTCTGCCATCACTTGAGGTCACAGATGCCCCCAGGACAAACTCTGCACCTATTTAAATGTCACTTTTGGCCACTGGGCAGCATCACAGGGGGACAGGAGCCTCTTGCAACAACACTGGAAATAGTAAAATGCAGAAAATTCAGAAGAAATAGTGGACATCTAATATTATGTGTGTTTGCAGCCCAGCCAAACCCAAGATATCCAACTGCCAGTACTTCAAAGGTACAAATGTGAGATACAGAGATACAGAGATATAGAGATATAGAGACATATATAATCTTTTTTTTAAAGTCTCAGGCTCATTAGTCCAGTTCAAGCTGTGTTGCTCCACTAGAAAGGCTCTGATGATGCCAGTTTTATTCCCTACTGGTGCCTTAGTTTTTCTTTAAATTTTTGCAAGTAAAAGTTTTCAAAGAGAAAGTGCTTAAAAGTCCCTTTCTATAAACCCATATTAACTAATTCCATGCAAACCCATGGAAGGTGCTCTCAGTATTGTTGATCCCAAACCTTCAGCAGGAGTTTAGTCCTTAAAAATCAGATTGGAAAATATTGGAATTGCTTTTTCAGCCTTTTAACCCAAAACTTGCTTTTGGTCTGTGTTTTTAAGTTGTTTCTTTTCTCAGTGGAAGAGGAGATTTTTTCACTGTATTACAAAATCCAACAGGTGTTTGCAAAGGCTGGACACTCAGAGAATGAGAGAAAGGAATCCAAGTTGTCTGAATTTTGCTGTGGCATTTCCTGCTGAATGCAAACTGCAAAATAATTGGGGACTCGAAATGCTTGTGGCTATTCAGAATGACAGGATAAAAGAATAACTCTTTTCTGTGAACAATCACCAAACAAATCACTCCTGAGCATATGCTCAGACAAATTAGAAAGAAAACCAGAGGGGCCAGTCATGGTACACAAAATTCAGGAGGCTGGATGAAGGGAAATGAAGGGAAAGGATGCTGCCCCAGGAGAGGGGCAGAGGGTTACTGGGGAGGTGGGAGGCAGAGAGAATGTGGGGGAGCAGTCATGGGGTGAGTCCTAAACATGAAAAGGATTTGGAGCTGCTGGACAGATTCCAAAGGGGACAACAAAGAACTCCAAGGGCTGGAGCCCCTCTGCTCTGGGGCCAGGCTGGGAGAGCTGGGGGTGCTCACCTGGAGAGGAGGAGGGTCCAGGGAGAGCTCAGAGCTCCTTCCAGGGTATAAAGGGGCTCCAGGAGAGGGACTAGGGACAAGGCATGGAGGGATAGGACACAGGGAATGGCTTTACACTGCCAGAGGGCAGGGATAGATGGGATATTGGGAAGAAATTGTTCCCTGTGATGGTGCTGAAGCCCTGGCACAGGGTGCCCAGAGCAGCTGTGGCTGCCCCTGGATACCTGAAATGTCCAGTGCCAGGTTGGACAGGACTTGGAGCACCCTGGGATAAGGGAAGGTGTCCCTGCCCATGGCAGGGGGTAGGATGGGATGAGCTTTAAGGTCTCTCCCAACCCAAGCCATCCCATGACTCTGATGATTGCCTGGCTCTGGTTTGCACACTCACATTCTGCAATCCCTCCTGGGATATTTCTGAACCAGAGCCTGCTCTGCCTCCATCCCAGCAGGAGATGTTACAAAGCTGCATCAGCACCACAATCTGAATTTCATCTCCCTCAGGACAAATGCAATTCCTGGCACTGCAGGAGGTCCAGATGAGCCAGATTTACATGTGGGACATTTAGAGTGAGGTGAGAGCATCCCTGTAACCCACAGAATTCCCTCCCTGTGCTGGCAGGTGACACACACCTGAGATGGCGACAGCATTGGCACTGCAAGGGCGGGGTGGAGATTTAGGAATCCAAATCCCTCCCCTTTCAGATAAAAATCCTAGATCTTGAAAAAAAGCATCCTTATGGATCTCACAGCAGTTCCAAATCCTGCACGAGGAGGGAGACACCAGCGACCTCGTCTGTCTCAGCTGAGTCAGCTCCTGCCCACCACCTCCCACCACATTCCCATCCTCACCTGGGTGCAGGATGCAATTCCCAGGGCTCCCCAGTGCTCCCCACCTTATCTCCCACCACCAGGGCCTCTCAGGGCCAGCTGTGAGGCATAAACAGCTGGAGACAGATATGGGGAGGGAAAGTATCCATGAGGAAAGTGATGGAAGCTGCCATGTGTCACCGAGCTGCAGCCACTAAGGCTAATTGAGCCTTCAGGCCCTGTTCCTCCCGATGATGGGAGCAGCTGAGATTAATGAACAGAACCAACCTTTTTCCTTTTTTAATATGGTTCTTTTTCCCTAGCAGTGTCTGAGCATGGCAGCAGGACCAGGATCAATAGGTGGGAAATGTAGGAAATAAGTGGCCTTTAAGAAGACAGCTGGGACCTGCATGTCCTGCTCAGCTACAAACCCCAATCCTGCCCGACAGGCATGACTCTGGCACACAGGTCCCACAACTGGAGCTGCTCTAAGGACTGAGGTCACCCCCCAGTCCTCACATAAGGAAGGAATCCAGAATCTGTTTCATTGTGGGAGGCAGCAGGAAGGATGGCTGAAATGAGATCCCCAGAACATGGAAGGCTTTTTGTATATCCATCACTTTTGGGAACAGCTCTGCCACACCACATCCACTCTTAGCACCCACCAGTCAGTTTAAGATAAAGATAAGTAAAATTTCCAAAGAAGCTGCTGGGACAGCTTTGAATTTTGAAGCACCCTTCATCTGCAGACGGGGAATGGTTGGAGAGGGGCTTTAGAAAAGGCCAGGAAAGGTCAAAGGAGAATAGCTCTAAATTGCCAGAGGGCAGGTGGGAAGAAGTTGCTCCCTGTGAGGGTGGTGAGGCTCTGGCACAGGGTCCCAGAGAAACTGAGGCTTCCCCATCCCTGAAAGTGTCCAAGGTGAGGTTGGACAGGGCTTGGAGCAGCCTGGGGCAGTAGAAGGTGTCCCTGCCATGGCAGGGGTGGGATTGGATGAGCTTTAAGGTCCTTTCCAACCCAAACCACTCTGTGATGATGATGGGAGGCAGGGAGAACACTTTTGGATGGGTCAGACCTGTGAGCAGCATCACGTCCAGCACCACCCATGCCAGACAATGGAACTGCACGAGCTCCTTGCCTGTCCCGAGTGCCCTCAGCTGCTCAGAGCCGTGGTTGTCCCGGTGGGAGGGCAGGGCAGCCCCAGGAAAAGCGAAGCCCTGCTCTGGCAGAGGGTCCGGGCAGCACGGCTGGGATGGCAAACCCAGCTCCTGCATCGCAGCTCTCCAACTGAGAATCCCAGCAGCCTGGGGCTGCGTGTGGCCCGAAGGGCTGGTTATTATGCGAGTCAGGCAGCCCTGGTGACAATTAGGCATCGCTGGAGGCGGCGCAGGTGTCTGCCTGCACCTGGGGCTGCGCTCCGGGAATCCGGGGCTGCTTTGGGAGAGCTGCTCTCTTTGCTGCGTTTGTCCCGTTGCTCTCCTGACTCAGGGACACAAATCACGTCAGGATGTGGCTTCTTGAGCCTCTTCTCCAGAAAGCTCAGCCACCCTTCCCCAGAGAGCAGCCCCTCTATGGAAGGCACCTGAGACAGGAGAAGCACTGCCCGTGCAGAGGGGATGGACTAACTCATCTCCTGGCCACCAAAAGCATCCCAAGCCCTGGCTAACGACCTTTCCCATCCTGTCGAGGCATTAATCAGCTTGGAGTGCTGATTCCACACGACTTCTGCAGGCAGGCAGGCTCCCTGGCAGGAGCATGGCCGTGGACTCCTCCAGACCTCTTTCTCTCCTCATCAGAGTTACTGTTTTGGGTAATGATGAAGCAGGGGAATTGATTTGAAGCCTAATGAATAATCAGCCACCATCAATAATTGTAATCACTAATCTGGTGCAATTAGAAGCAATTATAGTAAATGCAATTTCCTCCCGAGCTGCTAACGAACTGCAAAAATATGAATTGACTTGAACTGGCTGCCTGTGATTTATGCAGCCGCAAGATCAAGGATCCCGTTACACCACCAAAGGCTCTTAAAGCGACATGGAAGCTGCTTTGTCCACCCTTTTCCATCCCACCCTCCCAGCCAAGCCACCAAACCTCGGTGAGAATCCCAAGGTAGCACCACAAAAGAGATGATTCCCATTTTTCCTTTCCTTGTGAGACGTGCCACATCCAATTCCCCCATCAGCTCCTGCAGAAGGAGGATAACACGAGTGAGGAGAGGTGCCACACGCCACGTCCGTGTGCGTGGAGACATTGCCACCTATTGGCACATCCACGGGGACGTGGAGGAGGCAGCACCACCTCCAGATCCACGAGGAGCAGCAGGTTCCTGTCGATTCGGAGATGAAGCAGCGATTTCGAGCTGCCTGTTATCCTGACGCCGTTAAAAGTGCTGTTTCAAAGCACCCTTTAATTTCAAGTGCCCGGGAGGACACGCACCAGCCTCAATTGGAAAAGGTGATAAGCACAAGAGTGGGATCTTAGGAGAGTTTTTGAGATGAAAAGAGAGCTCGCGAACACTTTTTTTCCTCCCAAACTGCAACAGAAACTGAAAGATCTCGAAGAAAAGCACAAACCACTTCCCGAAACAAAAGAGCTGGATTCAGTGCCAAGAATTGAATTGAAAAGCACCAAAAGGAGCAATTTCAGGAATTTGGGGCAGGTCCCAACTTCTCTATCAGTTTGGGAACTCTACAGAACTGAATTTTGTGTAGAAAACTCTCGATCTTGACAAAGGTGGCTCTGAAGAAACCTGGTCCAGTAGCAGCTGTCCCTGCATGTGGCAGGGGTTGGAATGGGATGATCCTCGAGGTCTCTCCCAACCCAAACCAGCCTGGAATTCCATGATAATGTGGAGATTCACTAGATTTCCATTCTCCAAGCCCATTTGATGACCAGCCATGGGGAAACAGCTCTCACCAGGCAGGCACACCCTCCAAAGGGCACTGCATTTCCATAGCCTGTCCATTCCAAGGCTGGAGAGACAGAAACCACTGGATCAGACGTGGGAATTGAACCTGCTTCCATGAGCAAACCCCCAACTCGATTCCAGCTATTATTCTCCTCAGAGTCAATAGCTTCCACTCTCCTGTCCGTAAATCTTGATATTCACCTCCCCAGAAATCAATAGCTGCCTATTATTGGTCTGTAATTGTTACAAAAATTTAATCAAGGGTCAATAAAGGAAAGGAACAAGTCTATTGCAGCAGCAGAACTTCCAACACAAAGTATTTCACTGCCCAATTATCCTCTGCTCCTGACTCTTGCTAATATTATTTATTATTCAGGCAACTACAACGCCCAGAAGACTCAATCTGAGCTCTGAACGATGTTCATGCACCAGGAACAAAACTCCACTGATGCCCAAACCACTTGCAAGGCAAAGCACCAACTGTATTGTACAGAAAAAGGTACAAACTGCTGGGGAAATGATCACTGCAATAAATCTGTGCCCAAAACCAAGCACCAAGTGAGAGTTGAGAAATTAAAAGACAAATGAGAGACTCGTTCCCAGAGGAAACACGTCGGTGGGAGCTGGTGGAAGCTGGGGATGTTTTTTCTAGGTGAATTTTGGAAATGCAAATTGGGTTTCTGTGCAAAATTGCTACTTCTGTGGAGATTATTGGATCAAATCCACCTTAAAGTTAAAAAAAAAAATACTAGGAGAGAAAGGGATTAAAAAATCCTTTATAATTTCCACCCAAATCAGTTCCAGGGGATTGTTAGCTCTCCAGGCTTCATTTGTCTGCATCTTGCAGTCAAAAAGAAGGTGAGAAAAATAGCAGGGACATAGAAACAAGTCAAAAATAAGAATAATTATAATTTTTGGCCTGTGCCAGTCCCACTGATAATTTCTGAGCAGTTTGAAGGGGTGAGAAACTTCCCCACAGCTGCCACATTACTACTTGGAAAAAAATTACATTTCCAGGTTTCCAAGAGTTTTGAAGACGCTCTAACCTGGAGATCTCTCCTGATTCTTTCTCCACTTGCCTCTTGGGCTTTAAAAATCAAATTTTAAAGCTTCCCATATATCCAGCATGTTTATTCCATGCAAAACACAAGTGTGTCACAGACCTTCTGCTCAGTCTGAAAAGCATTTATGAGGAACTTTGGGGATTTCCTAAAGCAGTCAATGGTCACTTTTACTTCTCCAGCTCCTCTTCCATTGATGTCTGCTCATTTTCCACCCTTCAAAATGCATGGAACCTAAACAATTCCAAACCCCAATTTCCCACAGGCATTTTCCCTCAAAACAAGGCAGAGGCTGCATTTGTGCTCTACGGTTTTATGCCCAAGCAAGGATCCAAATAAAGCCATCACATAAAACCCCCTGAGAAAACCTTAAAAAAACCCATAAAAATAACCATTAAAAAAACACCACCAAAACACCACCTTAAATAGATGAAATATAATTATCCATCAACAAATGGTGCCAACTCCAAAGAAGCAGGAGGAGCACAGGCAGCTCCAAACCCACTGAAATTTCCAATTGCAAAACGTTTTTCCCCCCTGTGGTGCAACACGAGTAATAAATATGGAAATCTGTAAAGAAAGGAAAACCAGGGACTCTGCTGTGTCTCAGCACCAAGGTACAACAGTTTGTAAGGAAATAAAGAGCTTTATTCCTTCTCTGGGCTTTGATGAGCTCTGTGGGGTTTGGATGTTGCTCCATCACTGGCCTGGGGATGGACTCAGGAGATGTTGGGATATATGGAAAGTAGGAGATGCAGCAAAGCATCCTCACCCCCACAAACCCCATCCCAAATCTGTAGGATTGGAGTTTCATTCCATACTCCCAATCAACTGTTCCCAGTCATATTTCCCAGCAGTGACTTCCACTAAACCCAACTAAACCCTGCTTAAAATTTCCTTAGAAATTTCTCACTTTGCCATTTCCCCAAGAACTCTGTCATATCCTCCTGCCAGGCTGCAGATGGCCAAACCCCCCCAAAAAAACTTTTTTAGAGCTGTTCCTAACTGCATATATCCAATCACAAAGCCTCCAAAACCAGGATTAAACACTTAATTTGCTGCAAGTTGGTAAAAAATTTGCTTTATTTCAAATCAGACCCGAAGCTGAAGTTTTCTCCAAATGTTTTGCTGCTGGGCAAGTGGAGCATTTCATTTGCACACAACAATTTCTGTTTGCTTCAGTTTTCCCTGTTTCCCAATTCTATATTGCGAGATGCAATCAGAGGAGGGAAAATAAAGCAATTAAAGGAATCGCATGAGAATCCCAGACGGCCACTGATACCAATCAACTTCAAGAGGGTCTTGGCACCCAACCTACAAAATATTTGATTTTCTGGAGTGGGTTTGAGTTGTTTTTTCCTTGGGTAAGTGGAGCTGGAGCTCAGATCCACATTTGCATATAAAGAATGACAAGGATGCTCTAGAGAAGACCACAAGTGGCAACTGAGCCCCAGGTTTTTTGTGATGTTTTTCCTATTGGTGCAACCTGGGTTTATTCCCCAGAGCCTGAAGATCAGGTTTAGTCCTTCCTCAGCCTCTTGCTCTTTCCTTGTTCATCCCTACCTTTATCTCCTCCTCCCAGAGCTCCCGTTTACATCTCCGTGTAAGCAGCCGCACTGGCGATCACAAAGCAGCTTATTTTTAATTATGCTGAAACCAAATTGTTATTTAAACTTCAGATCTTGCTTTTCTCCCCCAAGACGCCTTTAATTCCTCCCAGATGTTAATTATACTGAATCACAAAGCTGCAAAAATCTCAGGCTGGCTGAAGGAAGCGCCCCTCCGGCCTGATCCTGATGGGAAATCAATGGCACCACCAGCGCTGCATCATCTCCATCCATGCTAAGCTTTGGGAATGGGAACCATGTCCCAGTCTGCAGCACCACCAGGACAACACTTCCCAAAGGACCAAGGTGATTTCAGAGGTCCAATTCCCATTTTTCTGTGCAATTCCCAGCCTAAGCTCCATTAATTTTTAAGAAAACCTTGTGGTTTGCCAAATCTCCTCTGGAATTTGGAGCAAAGCCTCTAATCCATCAAGGCTCTTGTATCCTTATACCTTTCCCCTTATGCTTGATCCCCTTTTTTTTTTTTTTTTCCTTGGAGATGATGAGAAGGCAGGAGATGATCTGGAGTCAGCAAGGATTTTATCTGAGTGGTTTTGGAATCATTGTCATATTTGGAAATGTGTATTTGGAATATAAAATTTCATATTTGGAACTGAACAATTTAAATGGAATTTCAGACTCCTTCCACCAGGACACATTCGTTTAGTAGAAGGTGTCCCTGCCCATGGCAGGGAGTTGAAACAAGACAATTTTTAATGTTCTTTCCAACACATTCTAGGACTTCATGATTCCATGACATCAGTGGTTCACACAGGATAACACTTTTATTATAGCTGGACATGGAAAGCAGAACTTGCACCCAACTTCATAATTTCGGATGTGGTTTAGTGTTTCTGCTGCTGCATTACTTTGCTGTTGGGATTGGTTTTTATTTTAAATACCTGTCACGTTAAGTTGTGGTGGCATTTTGGTGGCTGACTTGATAACCCTTTGGATATGAAAGGGAATGTGAAAAGTGCAGAGAAAAAACTGTTCTTCCTTCTCCTCCCCACCACGGTTCAGTAGCAGACATAACCCGTAACAAATTGATTTGTTAGAACAAGCAAGACAGCACATGATATTAAGAAATTATGAATTATTAGGGAGCTTTAAAAGCCAAAATTTTGACACCTATAAACCATTGCTCTGAGCAGCTGCCAAGCCCTTTGGAACTCACAATGCACACAGCTACAGTGCAGGTCCTGCAATCCTGCATCCGGGCTAAAAATACCAGAGAACAGGGCCAAGCTCCATTTTTAAGCCCTTTTCCATGCCAAACCCTCAATAGGGATGCTCCAGCTCTGATTTCCCTCCTGCTCATCACAGCTCTTCACAAATCAAAAGCATTCCCAATTTATTCCTCTCCTTTCCAAGCTCCCCACTCCTCTCATCTGCTCAGCCTCGCAGAAAGCTCGTTAAACAATTCACTGCAAGCGCCTGGAATATAATGAGCAATGGGAGGGTTGGGAAGGCTGGTGCCAGCAGGCACACAGGGCTCTGCATTCCCAGGGCTCTGCACCCCCAGGATGCTTGGGATGGCCCCAAACCCCCCCTCTGGATGTGGGATGCTGCTCCAGGTGCTACAGAGAGGCTCATGTCCCTGGGCAGGTGAGTTTGATTCCTCTCCCTCCTGCTGCTAGGGGAGGAGATGCTTGGAGCAAGTAAGAATAAAAAGAAGGCAGAGGAATGCACAAGAGTAGGATGAAGCCCAGGGGATGGCTGAGAGAGAACAGCCTGACCTCCACTGAGAGCCTGAGCAAAGTGCAAATAAAGCACTGGCACAGAGCTGCGTGCTCCCAGGATGCTCCTGCATCTCTGCTCTCCTCCAGCCCCAGTCCCAAATCTCCCTCTCCCTGGGGGAATCACCATCCCTGGAGGTGTCCAAGGAGCTGCTGGACGTGCTCAGTGCTCTGGTGTAGCTGACAAGGTGGGGATCAGGCACAGGTTGGACTGGATCTGGGAGCTCTTTTCCAGCTTTAAAAATTCTGGGATCCAGCAGCTCTTTAGCATGGGGGGGTTTTCCTGGGGAGGTTTGTTCCTCTCCTGCCCCACCATGGACGCACAGCCCCTCCTGGTACCCAGCCAGGCATCCAGCACCGCCCCTCCATCCTTCCTGGGAGATGTGAACCCACCCCATTCACACCACATTAACCCCAGCGCCGCAATGCCCGGGCGAACCAGGGCTTTAGCCTAATATGTATTTAAAAATTGAACGTATGCATCTATTTCCAAATATCCGCCGTGCAGACACACGGCTAATCCACTTCCAGACATTTTACCAATTATGCCAGGGTCTTCTGCACAGCCCATTACCCCGTAGATGTTACTAAGTGCTGCATAAACAATCCTCTGCTGCGTGGCTGACACTTAAGCGGACAAGTGGAAGCCAATTGCAGCAGGACAGCAAATGGAGCCGGAGCAGCCGCAGCAGCAGCTCCCCCGTGGTGAAAGCCATAATCACCAGCACATCTGGGCTGCCTTCCCACTCAGGAACCGCCTGCAAGAGCCACCTCTGCAGAGAACTCCCCTCCTCCCCACTGGTGATGGGCTGCCTGGTGGGGTCAAGAGAAATCTGGGGGGACTCTGTGGAGCTCATCCGTGTGACGCCACAGATCCAGAGTGAGAAAGGACCCCAAGCAAACCTCTACCTCCCTGGCTGTCCATATGGGAAGCACTTTCCATACATCCCTGCACATGTGTGTGTGGGGCTGGAGGGGAACAGCAAGGTCAGGAGGTGAGAGGAAAGCCTGGCAAAGCAATGACATCCATTTTGTCCCTTCCCTTCCAAACCCGTGGTCTTGCTCCTCACGACAGCTGCAGGACATTGGGGGAGGCAGATGGTGGGACCATGTCCTCCTCTCCCTCCACCTGTGGGTTTGCCCTGGTGGGGTGGGTGAGGGACATGTCCCAGGAGAGATTGTCACCCTCCATTGCTCCCACAGCCCCAGCAGAGCCAGCACACACACCCAGCACACCCAGCAGAGCCAGCACACCCAGCACACCCAGCACACCCAGCACACCCAGCACACCCAGCAGACACAGCACACCCAGCACACCCAGCACACCCAGCACACCCAGCACATCCAGCACACTCAGCACACCCAGCACACACACCCAGCACACCCAGCAGAGCCAGCACACCCAGCAGAGCCAGCACACCCAGCACACTCAGCACACCCAGCACACTCAGCACACCCAGCACACTCAGCACACCCAGCACACCCAGCATACACACCCAGCAGAGCCAGCAGAGCCAGCAGAGCCGGCAGAGCCAGCACACTCAGCACACTCAGCACACTCAGCACACTCAGCACAGCCAGCACACCCAGCACACCCAGCACACCCAGCACATCCAGCACACTCAGCACACCCAGCACACCCAGCACACCCAGCACACCCAGCACAGCCAGCACACTCAGCACACTCAGCACACCCAGCACACCCAGCACACCCAGCACACCCAGCACATCCAGCACACCCAGCACACTTAGCACAGCCAGCACACTCAGCACAGCCAGCACACTCAGCACACCCAGCACACCCAGCACACTCAGCACACCCAGCACACCCAGCACACTCAGCACATCCAGCACATCCAGCACACTCAGCACACTCAGCATAGCCAGCACACACACCCAGCACACCCAGCACACCCAGCACACCCAGCACAGCCAGCACACCCAGCACACCCAGCACACCCAGCACACTCAGCACACCCAGCACACTCAGCACACTCAGCATAGCCAGCACACACACCCAGCACACCCAGCAGAGCCAGCACACCCAGCACACCCAGCACACCCAGCAGAGCCAGCACACCCAGCAGAGCCAGCACACCCAGCACACTCAGCACACCCAGCACACTCAGCAGAGCCAGCACACCCAGCACACCCAGCACACCCAGCACAGCCAGCACACCCAGCACACCCAGCAGAGCCAGCACACACACCCAGCACACCCAGCACACACACCCAGCACACCCAGCAGAGCCAGCACACCCAGCACACCCAGCACACCCAGCACACCCAGCAGAGCCAGCACACCCAGCACACCCAGCACACCCAGCACACCCAGCACACCCAGCACACCCAGCACACCCAGCACACCCAGCACACCCAGCACACCCAGCAGAGCCAGCACACCCAGCACACCCAGCACACCCAGCAGAGCCAGCACACCCAGCACACCCAGCACACCCAGCACACCCAGCACACCCAGCAGAGCCAGCAGAGCCAGCACACACACCCAGCACACCCAGCACACCCAGCAGAGCCAGCACACCCAGCACACCCAGCACACCCAGCACACTCAGCACACCCAGCACACCCAGCACACCCAGCACACCCAGCACACCCAGCACACTCAGCACACCCAGCACACCCAGCACACCCAGCAAACCCAGCACACTCAGCACACCCAGCACACCCAGCAGAGCCAGCACACCCAGCACACTCAGCAGAGCCAGCACAGCCAGTCCCCAGCTCAGAGACTTGGCACAGGACACCCCAAATCCTCACACAGGCTGCTTAATGGGAATCTCGAGCTCCACTCTCTGCCCTCTCTCCCCCTTTAAACTGGAACCAGTCCACCCTAACTCTCTGGAAGCTGGGCAGCACCTTGATCTTCCTGGAGAGCCCTCAGAGCACCTGTGCATCCCCACACCGCCAGTCCAAATGTCACCATGTGCTTTTCCCCTTCCTTTCCCTCCTCCTATTGTTTTTAAAAGCAGCCAGACTGTTAATTAAAAAGGCAGAAATCAATTGCCCTCATCTCCCCATCAGAAGCTCCTCTGCATGCCGGGATTAAAGCCGGCTTCTACTTTAAGTCAATTAGAGATAAGGGGAAGCTGACATTTCTACAACCCGTCTTATCAAACTGCTTGAAAACTGCTCAGATTAAAATGTAAAAAGATTATTTCCTCAGCTCTCTCTGCCTCTCTTGCCTTTCTTTTTTAATAATTATTCATAAGAAACCTGACAAACGGGCGCTGATAGTCTGAGATAGCCCTGCTCCTCCATCAGGCTATTCTCAGGATCATCCTGGAGCATCCTGTGGGATTCTGAGATCCCCCAGCACCCCCAAAACAGGGGGAAGGAGGCACAGAGTCCTCAGGACTGCAAAACTCAGTCCCTGTGAGCCACATCCTGACTTCCCATCCAAGAGTTGCAGGGAAAGGGTCAAAGCCCTGGTCTGGATGCCATCCTAATGAGGCTCTGCTGTCCCTAATTAGCTGGAGGCAGGAAGAGGCTGGGATTAGAGGTGGGATGCAAGCCAGGGACCACATCTGAATCCAGGACAGGGCTGGAATGATAAATACAGCCAGGGACGGGGCAGGGACACTGCTGGCACAGCCAGGTTTTGTCAGCAGTGCCCAGGAGCTGCATCCACACAGTGAGAATGCAATTCCTGCACCAGCATCTGCTGCCCTGCATCTCTCAGCTCCCCCTGCCCTGGGCTTTCCTGAGACTGGGAGAAAATGGGGCTGGAGATGGAAAATAGCTCAGCACCGAGTCAGCTCTGCTGATCGGGAGTGACCCGAGGAGCTGAAACTGTGGCATCTCCCCTGTCTGTCCATCCATCATCTCCTCTGAGGAGAATGCAGCAATTGGGCTCCTCCTTAAAATACAGGTTTAGGGAAAAAAAAGGAGAGAAAAAATATAAAAGTTTCATATCACAAATGCATGAGGATTTTTTCAGAAACACTCCAAATGTTAGAAGCAAACTGCAACAGCCACCGAGGGATTTCACTGATGTTTTTCGCATTGAAGAAAAAAAAAAATCTCATTCCAGCCCCAGCTGCAGGAAGCAGAAAGCTCTTTATTCCTCCAGGCAGCAGTGCCACCCCCAAAGTCACCAGGCAGAAAATCTTTACGTCACAAACAACAGGAGAGATGTTCCCTGGGTTGATCCATGTCCCCAAAACCTGCTGTGCCCCCAGTGCAGGGAATCTCTGCCAGGGCTGGGGCTGCCCTTGCAGCAATAATGCTCCAGGTGGATCCAAGGCCATGGGTGACTGCAGCAGCAGCCTGAGAAAGCCAGGAATGGGATTTCACATCAGTAATAACCCCTGCAAAGGGAGTGGGAGATGAGAGCACAAAGAAAATAGTGGGGGGGGGGGGGAAAGGAAAATAGAGTGAAAATAAAATTGAAGAAAAAAGGGAAAAGAGAAAAAGAAAAAGAGGGAAAAGAAAGAAAAGAGAAAAGAGAAAAGAGAAAAGAGAAAAGAGAAAAGAGAAAAGAGAAAAGAGAAAAAAAGTGAAAATTAAGGAAAAAGAAAAAAGAAAAGGATAAAAGGAAAAAACTAGAAGGGAGAAAAAGGAGATAGGAGAAAAAAGAAAAATAATAAAAAAAGAAAAAGGTAAAAAAAAAAAAAGAAAAAATAATGGAAAAGGGAGAAAAAAAGGGGAAAAGGAAAAGAAGGGAAGAAAAAAATAGGAAAAGACTGCTGGGAAGGTAGTGGGGGCAGAGGACAGGGAGCAGAAGCTGTCCCAGCAGGACACCTGGTGCATCCTTTGCTCCCACCAACATTTGCAAAATCACATGAAAGGCAAAAACCCCAAATCCAAGGAGCTGCAAAGCACAGTGTTGTGTGATCACTGGGGAAATGCCATGAAGTGTCTGGACTGCCCTGATCCACTTGGGACTCACACAATCCCATTTCCCCTCTGCACATTCCTGTACTGAGCCTCAGTTTCCCTGCTGGCAGAGGAGTGGAATCCTTCCCACCAGCAGAAGGGTTTCATTAACTCAAACCTTTCAAGATTTATAAAGCACTTGTGAAAGCTCCCGCTTAGGAAATATTCCAGTATCACTGCAAACGTCAACTGTAACATATTAAATCTCTCTCTCTTAAAAAAATAATAATATGAGATTATGTCCCAGGAGGAAGTTTTCCCACTAGACTTCTCTATTCTTATAAAAACGATCCGGCATCACTTAACGGCTCATAAATTCCATCTCCCATTAAGCAGATATTAAACACGTATTTATAAAGGTTTAAACAGATCAGTTCGCTTAATTTTCACTTTGCCTTTAGGCAAAAAATGGAGTTTGAATCAGGAGAATTCCTGCTGGGGCAGACAGGGAAGGATCCCTGAGACCAGGGACAGACCTCTCCCAGCATCTGCAGCACCTTCTGGCCCTCTGGAACAGCACTGATGGACAAATCCATCCTGGAAAATATGGGATCCTGCACTTCAGCAGGTCAGAGACTTAAAAATTAAGTACAGGGCATAATTCTCTCATCTACTTTAAAAACTGAGTTAAATTCCCCAGGACCAGAGCTCTGACAGCAGCCCACTCACCAATTTGACTTATATCCGTGCTATTGATATTATTATTCCTCATGATTTAATTACTTTTTCTACCCCCAGGTCTTTGGTCATCCTGTTCTAAGAGCCTATTCCAGTACTGAGTGACACATCTGTATTGAATCCTGGAATGAGACATTTGGAATATCAGTATTCATAGTGGGACAGGTGGTGACACTGAGCAGGTGCCCTGTAGCTACAGGTGGTGGAGGAGCCTCAGACCTACTTTTTCCAACCAAAATTTATCATTTTTCCTTGAAAACAATGGCTGGGACCACCACCCAATCCATCCCCAAAAGAAGCAAGGACAGAGCAAGCACTCATCCCTATGGGGATTCAATGGGAAACCTCTCTAAAGACCATCTACTTGAAATATATAAAAACAGTCACATGGTCAAATTAATCCTGGTCTCTCACAAGATTCAGAAATATCATTTCAATGCCTTTACTTAAAGCAGCCTAAAAATGGGGGGGTTCAGGGTCAGGCATCGCTTTTTGGGTCCACAGTGTGAATTTTAGGCACAAATACAGACACAAACTCTGTAGTTCATGTGGGAAAGTTTTCCCTGTTTGTTTTAGGCACACAAAGGCTTGATTTGCTGAGAAAACCGAGGGTTTAAAGCTCAGTAAATAGCAGAGAAGGACACTGTGACCCAGGAAAAAGAGCCAGGAGGTCTCCCCAGCGGGCAGCAAGTAAAGTCAGAGAAGAGAGAACAACCTCAGATCTTCCCATCTCATCCACAACCTCCCCAGAGCAGCTCCCAGGAGGAATCCCTGAGCATGGACAGCAGGAAGATTTCCAATGGCACAGGTCTGCTGGGGAGCAATTAGAGAGCGAGGACATGGAGGAGAAATGAAATCAGTTTTGTGGGCACCTTCCCCACAGAGGGCACAGGGGCAGCAGCAGCCCCGGACTCTTCGTGCTGACTATTGAAACAAAGAATTAAATGACAAGCTCTGGGACAGGGGGTGACATTGAGAGGGAAAACTCCTGCCACAGGGTGTGGTAGAAACTCACATCCCGTATTCCAAGAAAAATTACTTTTTCCTTGAAACCAAAGGAAGTGTTTTTATCCATTTTGTACCCATGAAAAAAGGTAAGGACAGTCCAAAACTCAGCGATTTGGCTGAGGTGTGATGAGCAAACCTCCAGCCAGTTTTCCAACCCTAATCCTCTTGTTGTTTCCAAGACATTCACAAAAGGCTTTAAAAAAATTAAACACAACGCCATTATTATCCTATAATGCAATCTATGAACATAATATTCCTGCAATGCCCTGTGCCTTCAGTTGAAAATTTCTAGGTGTGACGAAGTTTGAGTGCTCCTGTCTTGATGAGTGGGATACAACAGGAGCAAAAGCAGACAGCTTTATTTCCTGCGGGGAGGGGGGGAAGCCAAAAAATGTAAATTCTCCTTTATATGAGAAAGACTTTGAAATCTAGGGCAAAACCTGGGGCAAAAATCTGAAATTGTTAATTTCCTTCACATCACAGAATATTCCAGGAACAGAATAGTCCCAGTGATCAATGAGATCACTGAATGCTTTCATTTTGATTCCATTGGTTTTTATTATATAAAACAAGACAAAAAGAGAATGCTGAAAGTGTCTTCCAGCACCTAAAGGGGCTCCAAGAGAGTTGAAACTAACTTTGGACAAGAGCCTGGAGGGACAGGACACAGGAATACCTTCCCACTGCCAGAGGGCAGGGATGGATGGGATAATGGAAAGAAATTCTTCCCTGTGTGGGTGCTGAGGCCCTGGCACAGGTTCTCAGAGAAGCTGTGGCTGCCCCATCCCTGGAAGTGTCCAAGGCCAGGCTGGATGGGACTTGGAGCACTCTGGGACAGTGGAAGGAGATCAACTTTAAGGTTCCTTTGAACCCAAATTCAACCTATGGAAATTTTATTCACTGGTGACACTGTGCAAAACTCTAGTGGAAATGATCTTACCAGACATTCTGATTTCACTGTAACTGGTGGTGGAAAAGCCTTTCACCACAAACCCAGTGCCTGGTGCTTCCCAGTCCTCAAAGAGAAGAAATAGAGGAGTCTCTTGGTGAAATTCAACAGGCAGCTCCATGCAGAGGTCCCTCTTTGCACAAGGCGTGATTAACCTCTGACACTGGGTATCATTAAACAGAAGAGCTTAAAAGGAAACCATAAGGGCTGAAGGACTTATATGAGCAATGAGAGCCTGCACAGCTCCATGGCAGAATAGAATAACTCCTCGTGCTTTCAGAGAAAGAAACCTCCAAGTGGGATGTGCTGGCAGTGCCGGGCTAATGGCTGGACTCAGTGATTTTAGAGGTCTTTTCCAACCTCAGAGATTCTGTGATTCTGTGATTGTAACTGCAGCCACATTCTAAGAAGCTTCTTGGAGCTTCCCCAGACTCCCATTTTTCAGAAAAGAGGACAGGGAATGAGCTGGCCCACTGATCCTGCAAGTCCCACGCTAGTCCAAAAGCCAGGAGTACTGCAAAATAGATGACAAAACCCTCGTGTTCCCATGACAGGGTCGCTGGAAGCGTGGCACTGACTTGTCCCTTTTAATGAGTGTTAATGCTCCCCTTTCATTTCTGCGGCCATGGGATGCCAACACATTTATCTGTTTTATGCGTCTCCGTTCAATTTCAAGAGACATTTCTTTGGACATCGAACATTGCAATTTGCACTGGCTCCCCATTGCGAACGGCTGAAGTTGGAAAAATCACCGAGTGAGTGATCAAACACATCATAAAAATAGTCAGGCAAATGCACCACTATCTTCTCAAGAGCCATTTATAGGGGCCAATCCTAAAGCCATTGAAGTCAATGGAAAGACTCCTGCAGAATTCAATGGGGTTTTGATCGAGTCCTTATTGTGCTATCCATAAGAAATAGGTCAGATATTTATATATAGTCTTGAAATGTTGTGTGCCACCACGCTGGCAGCTCGCCTTTTGAGGCACAGCCTCACTTCTTGCCGTACCTGCTGCACAGCTGAGGACTTTGCAAGTCCAGCTTCTGAACCTTTCCCCCTTTGGCACCACTGCCATGTTGGCTTCCACCCTCAGCTCTCCCTTCTCCTGCATGAAACCCACACCAGCACGTTCCTCCTCTGACCTGGGGATGGTTTCATGTCCAGCCTGTGATCCCTTTGCACATGGGTAACGCAGACCTGAGGTGGAAAATTACTCCTGGAATCCACATGTAGGGAATAACAGAGGGTGTGGAGCTGAGCAAGAGGCTGCATCATTTAACAAGACCCTGTCATTAAACCAACCCATCTAAAAGGGGCAAACACTTGTGAGCACAAACTATTTCAGCTTGAAAAGGGCTTGTTCCAGCCTAATCTTAAATAAGTTCCAGGTCGATTTGAAGCAAATTGGAGCCCTTCATCCTCACATGTTTTCCAGCTTAAATATATCAGGTTAAATTCACATAGGACCATACAAGCAGATGAGTCTTATGCTGTTGGCACAACTTTCATCACACACACCTTGAGAGCACAACTGCAAATCAACCATCTAATTCTGTATTCAGAGTGTGCTGTTTTGTGATGACTTGGGAAGGGGCTTGAAGCAGGTTCAGGGAATATTATTTCAACTGAACACGAAGGCTTCCAGTGAATTAATTGTTATTTGTTACCAAAGTGACTTCCTCCAGTCCCAGTTTTAGTTTAGATGAAGCTTTAGAACCAATATTTTCTGGGGAAACAAACCTCACCTTTCTTCATCTGACGCACCCACCGGTTTTTGAGTACTGTGAGATGAATAAAAGCAAACCTCAGCCCTTCAAACCATTATTCATAAGCTTAAATTTATACAAGTGAATCATCCCACTGAAAGTGGTAATACCTCTCATGTACTCCGAGTGAAATACATGGCTGTTTACCAATTAGTCGGACTGCAGTAGGTTTAGTCGCTGTAGTTCCACGTTAATTATTTATAACACTTTGCAGTACCACCAGTAAATGTACAGTAGCATCTTCTTTAAAAATAATGAGACCTTAGTCCTGTGCAAAGTCCCTGCAGCAGCTGTTATTAAAACTTCAGTGAAGCGAGAGAAGAAATGGATGTCTTTGCATCTGCAGCGTGAGCAGCAAACTTCTGCGTTGGATTTAGCCTTTGCATGGTTTGGTCCTTTCAGGAAAAATCAATGGGGAAAAATAGCAACATCTAGATTTTCACTGGCCTTTTTATTACCAAAAAAAGAAAAAAAAAAAAACCACTTGGGAATGTGTCACTTTAATGACTTGTCATTTTAAGCAGCCAAGGACCAGGAAATGGGCGAGCAGCTCTGAGGTGCCCTAATGGAGCTTAAGGAAGGTGTTCTTGTAGGATCAATTTGACTGCAGATAAGTCTTCCTTCTTGGCATGGATATGATGAATGCTGGGCATGGCTTAAAGATGAGATAATCTGCTCAATTTATTCTTATTATTTATTTGCTATCCTTGTGACAAAATGAATTATGGTTCTGTGCGGAGCCAGAAGCAGGGATAAAGTTACCATTGGGGAAGAATATGTCACTGTAATGGGATCTTTGCTTTTTTCCTTCCCCTGAATGAAATCAGCACACTGAAAAAAAGCTTCACACATAACCTAAAGGAATCATTTCCAGACAGCAGAGGGGTAAACTGAGCCTTTTTGCTTCGCTGTACAAACACAATTACTACAACAGCAGCTTAATACAATTGTTTATACAGATGCCTCATGTTTTCAACAGCCAGAAAAATCCTTGTCTTTCTAGGAAGCAATGCAGGGCTCAGCAATCCTGCCATGGGGATGTGCTTGGGCAGAAGAGGGGTGGATAATGGGGCTCAGATTTGGGGGATCTTGGTGATCTCCACTTACCCCAGACCCTACTCCTTCATTCCAGGTTGACCTCCCAAGATGTAACAGTTGAAACTCAAAGAATTATAGAATCACTTAGGCTGGAAAAGCCCTCTAAGACCATTAACCATTAACCCAGCACTGCCAAGGCCACCATTAACAATGTCCCCAAGTGCCACATTTATATGTGGCACATTTCAATCCCTCCTGGAATGGGGTCTCCACTGCTGCTCTAGGCAGCCTGTGCCAGGGCTGGGCAACCCTTCCCATGAAGAAATTTTACCAATATTCAACCTAAACCTCTCTTGGCACAACTTGAGGCCATTTCCTCTCCTCCTGTCCCTGTTGCCTGGGAGCAGAGCCCATCCCCCCAAGCTGCCCCCTCCTGTCAGGGAGTTGTGCATACCCAGAAGATCCCACCTGAGCCTCCTTTTCTCCAGGCTGAGCCCCGTTTTCAACTCCCTCAGCCACTCCACACCCTTTCCCAGCTTTGTTGCCCTTCTTAGGACACATCATGAGACAAACCATACAAACAGACACCTCCACCATCAGCAGATGGTACCTAAACCCCCTGGGCATGAAGCCAGGACAGACAGTTTGTGTGTGGGGTTGAATCATCAAATACCCTGAGCTGGCAGGGATCCATCAGGATCATCAAACCCAGCTCCTGGGTGGACTCACACTTCGCTGTCTCCTTGCCATAATGAGATGCTTGGCTTTGGCTGGGTTGCCTCTGCTCCCCACCCTCATCAGCGAACCTTTCCCTGCCATACAGCTCACCAGTGGATAAACCTAGCAGCAGCAACAGTCTGATGTTCTACATCCCACAGCCCATTAATTTACTATCAAAGGGGTGCTATGAGGATAAGGCCGTTAATGATCGAGCCTTGGATGTCTGATTGTTGGGCAGCCGAGGGTGCGGCAAGGAACGTGGCACACAACTGCTTAAATTTGCTCCCTACACACAGCACTGGGTATTAACCCTTCATCAAGGCTTTGTGTTTATTTTCCCCTCGCATAAAGGAAGGGCACGAGCCCTTTGAAGAGCTGAGCTGCAAGAAGAACACACAAGGTTAAAGCCCTGAAAAGTCCTGATCAAGGAGCCGACTGGATTACAGCCAAAGCTGCGGCAAATTTCTCTCTTTCTTCCCCGACAGGGATCTAAACACAAAAGGAATAGGTTTTTTGGGGGAATTCCATCTAATTCCATCAAATCCTTTTTGTCATTTCCTCACCATCCTTTAAACATCTGACAAGGCCAATCGACCGCGCCAGGCACGGAGGGAATCGCAGCACCGGGGCTATAACTCTAAGTTCATTAAGCGTGAATTATTATTTGAGCCAGCCTCAATTTTCGCCAGCAGAATTAGACATTCCTAAAATAATGTCCCTGACACATGCAGAAAATGGGCTTTACGGCTCTCACCTTGAACTCCACCAGAACTCCCACCTCATCTGTTACCCTTCCACGGGCAGGAGACGGAGCGCGGCGCTGCGGCTTCACCTTTAATTATGCCAGGTATTTAAGGGCTAATGTTCATAGAAGAGGAGTATACGAGGCAATAAATGGCTTTTGCAGGTGATTAAATGCCCGAGCAGAACAGAGGCACTTGATAAGCACAAAGGCCGTTCGCTCGATTATGTTCCTGGCGCTGTGAACTTTATTCCTGCTTCCCAGTGAGGAAGGGGAATATTCAACAAGAGAAAGAAAAATATCAATGGACTGAGTTTTGCATATTAAATATATATTGCACATGTGCAATTCAAGTATTTTTTTTTCTTCACTTCTACATTGAGGTTTGTTCTGCCCAAGTGCAACAACTTCAGAAGTTTAAATGACAGGTGAAATGTCACAAAGCACCTGGATCAAGGAGGATTTCATCCCAGATTCTTGCTGCAACATGTATAAGTCACCCTCCCCCACAACTCCTTCCCACAAAGTGAACCTGTGGAGCAAGGAAAATTTAAAGAAGGTTTGCAATGTTTACTGATGCTGTTGGTTCCCCCAGGAGCCAGTGAGGTGCCAAGGGCTCAGGGAAGCCCTGGGAACAATAGATGAGGCATAAACCATAGAAGAATTAAGGCTGGACAAGTCTTTGGCACAAAAAAAATGTCCCAGTGGGTTTGGCTGAGCCTCTGCTGGCTTCATACAATGGTTGTGTGGAGAAAAAAAGTCAGCTTTAAATAAAAAATTTGATTCTTTTAAAGTACTTATATTCATTATGGGCTCTTTATATAATGTTGCACTGCAAAAGTCTTTATTTTAATGTTTATTTTCTTGGTAATGATGAGTGTCTAGTAGCATCTATTATCAGCAATTCCTTGCAGCTGCAGCCACAGCCCAGAAGCTGCAAAAGCAGCTCTAAATCCCACTCTGGCCATATGTCCAGCAGCACAAAAAATCTATAACTCTATTTCGCATCGGGTCACTTCCACTGGCGTGACTAAGGACATCAGCCCCATGTGTTAGGAGATATCCATTCCTTCCTGCCAGTCCCTAACCGAGAGATTTCCTTGCCATAAAACCACACACAGAACCCTCCTCAGAGCTTTAATTTCCTCACATCTCTGCTGAGCCCAGAAACTTGCCTGGTTTTTGCCAGTGGCGCATTTTGGATCTGCCCCTCTGCAATCCCTGGGCACTTGTGAAATCCCACCACTCCACAAACACAGCATCACCCATCCCAGTATCTGGAATAGATTCTCCACACACAGCAGAGCTGGGCTGTTTTTTCCTTCCTCTCAGTTAATACTGATCGTTATGTCTCCAGGAGGACACTGCCATTGCCACACACAAGGCCACAATCTAATTTATCCAGTTCCTTTTCATAACTCCCAACGCTCCATTATTAGGGCAACTTTATATTTCTCTTGCAGTCAAAGGCCACAGCCCCAGTCACCCCGTGTTTCAGATCATTAAGAAATAAGTTAAACAACATTAGACCCCAGAGGAAATTTGAAGCCCACGACTGCTAAGCTTTTGATGCAATGAAAATTGATCTATTTGTCTTATTTTCCATTTCCCGTCAAGTAGAGAGTTTGCAGCTCCTAACAAGGCTTGGCCATGCACAGCTTTCACATCCATTGTATACTTGGTAGGGTAAAGCTTCAGAGTCTTCCAAGCTCAATTATTATTAAAAAAAAAAATTAAAAATATTTAATAAAAAGTTATTGAATGAAAAATCATGCTAAATTTCAACAAGAGCATAGGAAGATTGAGAGCAAATGGACTCAAGTTATACCAAGGGAGATTTAGGTTGGATATTGGGGAAAAATCCTACACTGAAAGGATTGGCACAGGCTGTCCAGGACAGGGGTGAATTTGCCATCCCTGGAAGGATTTAAAAGCCACGTAGATGTGACACTTGGGGACATAGATGATGGCAACCTTGGCAGTGCTGGGTTGGTTGGACTGAGTGACCTCAGAGGGCTTCTTCCAACCTAAACTATGCTAGGATTTTGTTTTCCCTCTCCTCCTTGTTTGTCTTCCTCCCATGAAATCCTTTCAACAAATAAAACCCAAAGATCATCACTACAACCTCATTTTTCTTCTGAATGGGAAAGAAATGTCCCTATTCTGGTAGGGACAGGAATAAAACACTTCTCTGAAAGCCAAATATTCATCTTTCTTCTGCCCTGCTCGCACTCACTGCTGAGCTCTTTGTTGTCAGTGTTTGTTTCCTACCTGCAGAAATGGATGTTTCCATTGAAATCCCATTGGTTTGGGATACATTGCCAGCAGTGCCCAGAGCCAGATACCTCAGGAGGTGGAAAATCCTTTCCAGGGCCCATCCTGGTTTGCAACACTGCACTGGAGATGTATTTTTTCCTCTCCAAAGTCCAAATCCTCAATCTTGTGACTGCTTGTCAAGCAAATGGATTTGATCACAGCCAATTTTGGGAGTAAAGCAGGGAAAAATCTCATCTCCTTCTCCTGCTTCTCACCTTAGCATGCAGTGCACCCTGACAGGTTTGGGCAGGGGACAGAATATCCTGGGGTTACATGGAGAGAGTAAGACCTACCAAAATACACCCACACACCACTGAAGGTTTGTAACACAATTCCAGATGATTTCCTACAAAGTCTTGCTCCAAGGACTAAAAACTGAGGTGACAAGACCAGATTAATTTGTCCAAGGGACATATCTCCCCTGGCTTTGGCAGGACCTGGCACTCAGTGCTCTGGTCCAGTTGAAAAGGTGGTGGTTGGTCAAAGATTGGACTCCATGATATTGGAGATGTTCCCAATCTCATTGGTTCCATGATTGTATGATTTGGAGAGTCCCTTGGTCCAGGAGAGGGCATTTCCCCCATTCCCACCAAAACCTGCGAGACACTGCATTGATTTAATCCCTGTTGTAGGATTTTGGGTGCACAGAGGGCTGCAGCTACCACTCCAAGCAGAGAAAAGCTTGGGATTTTCAGAATCTGGAAGAATTTGGAGCAACCTGAGCTAAAACATCACCTGGTAAGTTCAAGGATTGCTGTTCCCAGCAGCTGTCTCACCATCTCTCCTTGCCCAGATGTGTTGAGGGAGGATGGAACAGCATGGAAAGCAAATCCTGAAGTGCAGCAGATTGTCCCAGTTTTCATTAACTCTGCTGGAACCAGTGGCAGCTCAGGAGCCCTTTTCTATGATATTCCCAGGTTTTGGCTCCAGAGGTACCTGTGATATTCCCTACAAGGGACACCCCCTTCCTCCACCTCCTCCTGCAGCTGAGTCTCTGAAAAAGCCACTTTGCTGCTATTTTATTTTCCCCAAACATATCAGTCTCAGAGAAGATATTTTCTCCCATCACAGATTTTCCCTCAATAAAATGTGACACTTCCCTGCCTTCACCCATTTATTGCACAACATGAGCTCATTCTCTGGTGCCAATTTACATGCAGAACTTTTCAAATTTGTTTTATTTTTTAATTGGGGAAGGAACTCTGCTGCTTTGGTTGCATCCTGACAATTTAAAACCCTGGAGCGAGCTGTTTACAGACTGCCAGATTTCTGTTTAGCGCTCTCCACATCTCTCTTCAAACCTCAGCCTTCCTTTATAACCTTGGGAAAATCACAGGGGGATTATTCGAGGAGTTTTTATTAACTTGGACCACGCGTTTCCCCTTGGCTCAGCTGCCTGTAAAATGGGAATAAGGAGAGCTGCTCTATTACCTGTGGGGCAGCTCTGTCTCTCACAATCAACCTGTGCAGCGCTTGGCGTGAGGATTCCTGACGTCAGGGTGGGACTTTTGGGCAGCTGTAGGAATGTGATGACAAATAAGATTTGTGAGAGAGGTAGATGAGATCTTGTTAGCTCTCGGGCAGAGGTGATAATAGATAAGATAAAACCAACATGCCCACTCTGCTGTAAAACAAGAAGGGTCGGGCCACTCTCCTGTACCAATTTGCAGCAGAGTACGATGAAACCCCCGAGAATGTCCCAGGGAAATAGGTGCTACTCTGAGCACAGCATGGGGAGCTGCTTATTTACTGATGGCAAAAAGTGTGGAAGCAGCTGCAAGGAGCCATCAACCTGTGATTGCCCTGGAAAATAATCCCGTCTCCCTGGCTTCCCGCGATCAAGGCTGGAGGAAAATCAATCCGGAGTTCAGATTGGATACAGTGATACAATATTTATGGCTTTGGCACTCGAGCCAGGCACTGCTGGCTGAGGAGTGGATGAAGTGCAGTTCCTGGTGTGTCCCATGGGTGCCAGAGGGATATTCAATTGGAGTGGGATCCGTTTGCATCCATGGATCCTGCCCTCGCTGCCAGCCCTGCTCTAGCCAAGGGATTTAGAGCAGGGCCATAAAAATATCACTGTCCTACAATTCCATCAACATTTCCATATGCATGAACACAAGGCAAGAAACAGGGTTCCAAAGACATCACATTCCTGCTCTTCTAGGGAATTTCCCTGACCAGGGCAGGTGTTCCATGCATGGCCACCCTGCAGTGACCACTGCCAATAAACCCCTGTCCTGCCATCCCACAGACTTGATCCCACTGGCCTGGGCCCAGCACTGGAGCTGGCTGGGAAAGGCAGCAGGATGTGACCTTCAGACTGAAGCCTTCCAGCCACTGTGACAGAGGAGACACGGGCAGGGGGCAATGGAGGGGAGGAACAAACGGATCCTGCTGGAACACCCCAGGTTTGTCAGGGCTTTGCAATTCCTTTAAACCAACATGAACACCCCTGAGCACCCAACTCCTTGCTTTGCCTGCTGAGAGCATCAAAGAGATGTTCATCCTGGCACACACATGGTGGGGTGAGGGAACAAGGAAGGCACAGAGGGAACAAGGAGGGTAAGTAAAAAATTCCAGACCAACCCAAAAAGCCTAATAGAGCCACCCAAACCAGCCCTGCCCCGTCAGCCCAACCATCAGCCCAGCAATACCGCCCAGTCAAGCCATGGTGATGCTCCAAGAGCACGGAAAATATCAATGGGGCATCCAGCCAATCCTTCCCAGGCATCATCAGCAGGGGCACCATTCCCCCTCCCAAGCCACCAGCCCCCTCCATCTCCAGAATTTATAGGGCTGTCCTGGTGACACACCGTCTCCGTAACTGCAGAATGGCAGTTGTAAAAAATCCCATTTGCCAGCGTATTAGAATCCTATTAGCGCTCCCGGTGGAGAAATAACACCGGCCCTCCTGGCGGGATTAAAGGGACTAGGACTGAGCCTCCACAGTTTTATGGCCCTCTCCCCCATTTGCTGATCAAACTGACAGATATAAAGCTGCAGGCAAGAAATGTCCTTGGCCCCTAAGCCCCAAGACGAGAAAATGCCTTTGAAGAAACATGAGTGCCAGCAAGGAGACTCCAGTGCTGCCAGGAAAGGGAAAGGGGCCATTTCTTCCTCACAGCATCCTCTCCATCAACCCTAGTTCTGGAGTGGAAAATGCACAGGGACAGAGTGGGAAGGACAAGTGGGCAGTGCCTCCCAGACACACCCCTGTGCGAGTAGGGTCCTGTGGATAGGGCTCCTGCCTGTTTAAAGGACATGTTTTCACAAACACAGGAGGTTGTATAATTACTGAAAGTATCACTCATAAATATCTATTGATTGTCTGGGAATTATGCAGGGGGAAATGGCTATTTCATAAAATCAAGACCCATGCCTAGAATTGTTCAAGGCCAGGCTGGATGGAGCTTGGAGTAACCTGTTCTAGTGGAAGGCATCCCTTACTCTGAAGGGGGTGAAACAAAATTCTCATTAAGGTCTCTTTCAACCCAAAACATTTTATGATCCTCCCTTCAAACCAGTTGCAGACACATTTCACATGCAACAGGCTCCTCCAACACATCTCCCTGCAAAATAACCTCCTCTTCTACAATATGATTTTCCTTCTTTTTGTGGCCCTGGGCTCAAGAATACTGAGCCAGAGCAGGGCTGAATATATCTCAGCACAAGAAAGAGTTGGGTTTTATTCCTTCCAAAGACACACACAGCTCAGAGATGCTCCAGGGCATGTGTGCTGCCTTTTGGGATCTTCAGGGAATTGACTGCCCACTGGGAGCTCCATGCAGAGGAGACATCATGGGGCTGGACTGGGAAGCCCTGGCAGCATTCCCAACTCTCTGGGTTCACCAGTGCAGAGTCCTGGGGAGAATAAATAAATAATTGCAGACTGCTTGCTCAGCACTGCTGTAAATAGTTCATGAGTTCCAGGAGATTTATTTCCCTCTTCTCGCCTTAATGAGCCCACAGCCGCCATGGAGGGATGGGAAGGTTCACAGTCTCCAACCACCAAGCAGGGCTAGCAGGGAGCTCTTATACAGCACTGGCCAGTGGGATTTTTGGGAACAGCACACACAGAACCACTGGCATCAGCTCACCCAGCACCTCATGCTTGTGCCCATTCCCAAATCAGGATTTATAGGTCTAAATGCCAAGGAGCAAATTCTTTTTCCAACCCTCGAGGATTTGTTACGAGATGCTTGGCGACAATCCCAAGTGCTGCCTGCCTTCCCCTTGAGATGGCTCTATCCACCAGCCATTAGGAAGACACTTCCCAAGAGATTTACAGTGTGGTCTCACACAAACCCAGGAGACTCAGGGAAACAATCTGTTCCCAAGGGATTAGCAAAGCCAAGAGGACATGGGAAGTATTAAGAGCTAATGAAGAGGTATAAGTGTGACAGCCACCCTGGGGACAAACACAGCTGAGGACTGCACAAGGAGGCAACTATTCATCCAAGCTTTCATTTTGAGGTCCCTGCTTTATTTCCAAAGCAAACTTGGCCAGACGGAGTTGTTCCAGGAGAATTTCTCCCATGTCACCTCTCCCTTGGAGCCATCTAACAAAGGGACCAGCAAAGTGTGTGAGCTCCAGTGGGCACCCACCCCTCCTCACAGCAGCACTGGTGCTGTAAAGGCTTTATCAATCCCTGGAGCCATCCAGCCTCCCCTGCTAGGTCTCTTTATTATGTGCCTTGACATTTCCAAGGGTTATATTTCCGCCTGTGAGAACCATCAGTCCAGCAGCACACAGTAATATATGGAGTAATAGAGTCTCAGCACAGCAGGTTTAATCTCATATTGCTGAAGCCCCTGGTGTCCTAGCTGAAGTAAGTTTGTCATTAGAAATTCCTTTCTCCCGACCTTGTTTTGTTTGGGGTTATTATTTTGCCCCTAAAGAGAAGAGAAACACTCGAGATTGATTTATGACTTTCCCATTTCTTCCCGTGCAATGCAAACTGGCAAGCTCCAGGCAGGAGGAGAGGAGTGGGAGAGAGCCCAGTGCCTGCTCCCCCTGGCACCAGCACAGCCACACGGTGCCACCAGCTGGGTGACACCTCAGGGACCCTCTTGAGCCCTGAGCAGGGTCAGAGCCCTGTGCAGCAATGACTGCAGAGCTTCACCCCAGCAGATTTACCAGCACAGCTCGGAGCCAGGGAAGATTAATGATCAGCCCTGGTGCATCCACTAATTCGATGAAAAAGGGGCAAGGCAGGGGAGAGGAATATAATCAGGATATTTTCTACAGTGTCAACTTGGATTTGGAGGGACAAAGCAACAAATAGGGCAGCAGAGACTGAAAATTCAGAACTCCTCTGTGCCTTTTTAGGGCTATCCAAGGGAAAGGTGTTGAGCCCTAAAAGCAGAAAACATTCAGTGCAGATCAGTGATATGCTGGAGGAAATGACCTGCCTGGATAGGGGTGCACTCCCAGCACACCCATGCCCACGGATCTTGTTCCTTCACTCTTTGGAGCCTCAAATTTCCTTCATACCCAAACACGACCCATGGGAGAAGACAACAGTATGAAATCTGTTCATATCTCTGGGTTATCTGAGAGAGATCATAGAATAGAATTATGGAATAGTTGAAGTGGGAAGGGACTTTCTGAATGCAGTCCAGTCCTGCCTGTGCATCCCAGCAGCTCCCCATGGTTGCAGACGCGTGGGAGTATCTGCACAGAAGCCCAGAACAAGGCTCAAACACGTGTCTCTAGATCCCTAAAGTGCTGTGCCCTGATGGCCGTGAGGATTTTCAGGCTGTTACACAAAAACCAGGATTAAATCCAGCCCAGTAATGGGGCTGGCAGCCTTCTGCAGCCATCTAAGGGCAAGAGGGCCCTGGGAACAGAGAGGCTTTGTGCTCTGCTGCTGCGTGGCTCCAAAAAGGAGGGGACGAGGTGGAGAGAGCTGGGACACGGAGCACAGGCAGTGCCAGGTACCAGCCTGAGAGCCCCACACAGAGAGAATGCCCCACTATGTCCAGCTGGAAAGCAGGAACACCACCAGAGTCTCCAGTTCCTCAGAGCCCTTCCCAGTCTCCTGGGGTAGATCAGCAATACTGAAAGGCTTTATCTCAGACCCTCAAAGAACAGGAGAATCAGGGGAAGTGCCAAACACACCATTCCCAAACAGAAGCACCAGCTGAATGAAAGGACTAGGGAAGCCTGTCTATACTCAGGGCCCTGGGAATAGGTTTTGCTCTGTTGTAGGAGCTTTACTCCTTGCTCATTTGATTGCTGCTTTCCCCTGGAGCACAGTCATCCCTGAGATCACAGCTTCATGGAGGAACGAGATAAAAAGGTGCCAGGAATGATGCCAAAACCCCTTAATCCATCCAAGGCTAGCTGACATTTCCCAGCTGAAATCTCTGGCTCTATCAGAGCAGGAGATGCTCTGGCAGGTGCCACATAGCAAATCTGAGGACATGGACACAACATGAGGCTTCTCTCTGATGTCCTGGCCATGCCAAGGAGCTCAGGAGGCCTTTGCAATCCATAGATTTCCATTTGGGAAACTAATTGTGGAAGTTTAGGGGTGCTTTGGGGGTCATCCAGGTGCATCTAAGCAAGCTGGGGCCATGTAGACTTGCAGAAGTCCTTTGGGGCAAAAAATGCTGCTGGAAAAACCCAGTGGGAGTTTTGGAGCAAACCCATTGCAGCTCTGCACTGGCTTTTAAAGCCTCCAGGAACCAGCAGGTACGAGCTGGAGGGGAATGAGGTTGAGCTGAGCGTGGCCCCCTCCCGTTCCTGGGATGTGCACCCGCTGTGGGCTGTGATGGCAGCTCATCCTCACTGTCCATGGCAGCGGAAGGACACCACTGGCTCATGAATATGCAGAGGCTGGGTCAGAATTAACATCTTTAATGAAATTAAACTCAGCCGAGAGGGTTCTTTGCCTGACCACGGTTTGGGAAACACAGGAAAAAGCTGTGCTGGAGAAAAGCAAGCCCTGGAGAGTGCCTGGCAAAAATGTCCTTTCCTCCTCCTGGCATCTGCCCTCCTCTCCCAGCCCTCTCCCCATCAGGAGCCACAGAAAGATATCTATGCCAAAGCCATGGGTATGGGAGCAAAGAGGCCACTGGGAGCATAAGAACCAGATACTGAAGGCACATTTTATCTCCTAAACCATGAGGATCAGATCCAGTCACACTGGAGCAGCATGGGAATCCCAAAACAGCATGGATGGGGTCCCCAGATGAGGCTGTGGACTGCCATATGTCAGCACAGCCTTCTTCTCCAGTGGGAGAAAGGGATCCTCTCTCACCAGCAAACCAATCACTGCTGTACATTTCAATTAGCAAAATTCCCATGGGATTGGAGTGGGCTGGGCAGAACTGGAGAGGCCATGACAGGGCTGGTGGGACTACTGAGCCTGCCTTGCACAGAGAAATATCCCAGCCCAGAGGCACTTCTTGTGACTCTTGCCATAGCAAGAATCCCCAGAAAAAATGGCCTGGAGACTCTGTGTTGTATGAGAAGAGCCCTATGCTATGGGTCCCTGCCATGCTGCCAGATCCTGGTGCACATTCCTATTTTCCTTGCTTCCTTCCCAATCCACCTGTTTTTATGCTAGTCAGGGTGGGAATCAGTCCTTCCCATGGGCACTGGGACCAAGGCTCAACAGTCCCAGCAAAAGCAAGAAGTGTTTTTTCTGGTGCACAAGTGATCCCTGTCTTTCCTTACCATGCCTGCAGTGGCAAGGACAGTGTATATCCCACTGCCAGGAATACACTCTGTTTAATCTACACCAGCAGCCCTTTCACAGGCTCCAGCTCCATCAATAAGACTTTCCACAGGGAAGTAATTTCAGGATCAGTGACTTCTCTCACACAGAGCATCCTGACCCAGCCCTTGGATTTTCAGAATCACAGCAAAGCCTTTCCCACAAAAGTTTGGGGCTGGCGTGCCCAAACCCCAGCTCACTGTGGGGTTAGGAGACCTTTATGGCACTGAAGGAAGCTGAAGTTTCTCCCTCTCTTTTGTCAGATCAAATTTACTGCAACAGGAGAACGTTTCAGGAGAGATTTGTCATTGTTTGTGGCAGTTTGGAAAGCTCCTAAATATGCTCTGTGCAATCGTGAATGTAAATTGAATAGAAGGAAAAGCAATTTGCGAGGCATTAAAATCCCTCTGCAGGTTCCTTTGAAGTGATCGATGTCTCAAACCACGATGTTATCTCCATGTAACCGAGTTGGGCAGCGCAATCCAATCCCTGAAGTCATTCCCTTCTCAGGTAACTTATCAGCCCATGGACCACATTCACTCCCAACCTCTGCAGGCATCGCTGTGCCTGCAAAGCGTCCCCTCCCTGTCTCCTAGAGCACCTTTATCGCAGAGGAAGAGAAGGGAAGGGCCTGGCACAGCCAAATTTTGGCTAAGCTCCCTCTGAGCAGAATCACAGCCCCTGCAAAAGAGGACCAGGGTGGCTTTTGCTCTTTTTTCTTTTTGAATGCATCAAAACCAGGTTGCACCGCTGGATGTGAAGCTGTCGACCTTGAAGAAGTGCAGTTCTCAGCCCCTCGCTGATACTCAGCTGTTCCACCCCACATGGACAATCTGCAGCCAGACAGGAGCCATCACCATATCCCCGTTGCCTGCAGGAGTGACTTCTTGGGGAGGATTCTCATCACATCCAGTGCCTGGCAGATTTCCCTGTGCCGTGATCCAAGCCCTGAAGCAACACGTGGAATTGAGATTTGCACTCATCAAACTCCCAGACCTGTGCATCTCCACCTGAAAAGGTGTGTGTCCACTGGATTAAGGATTATGGAGGTTTAAGAGTTTTTATGATTTTTCACAAGATGGGAATTAACAAAAAGCCCAGACAGCTCCAGCAGCAGTTGTGCCAAACTGCTGCCGGGGTGGCCACTCTCCATGATGCTCTTTTTACAGGGATCTCTGGATCCTGGATCCCAGACCCTGGGAGCATGCAAAGTAGATGCATGAGAAGTTGTGGATGTCCCATCCCTGCAAGTGCTCTAGGCTAAGCTGGACAAGACTGGGAGCAACATGGACGCTTGGAGAAACAGAAAGGAGAAACCACATGGAAAAAAATGAGCTTTAAGGTCCCTTCCAACACAAACCATTCCACAATTCTATGAGCTGCAAGGCTGCTTCCCACCAATCCACCTGCAAGGAGCAAAGGGCCGTGTGGGCCAGGTGTTGTTGGAGGCACCACAGGAAGCAGCAGTGATGAGGAGGAAACAAGAACTGGGATAGAACAGACAAAGATCCGCCAAGCTGAGGCTGCTGCCTCCCGCGGTGACCGCTGCTCCCGGCATCCCGGGGCACCCAGCTGCAGCAGGCAGATAGGCAAGCATTCCTCTGCAGGAAAAGTTTCTTCCTAATCATATTAGCTGGAGCTGGGCCCATGCCCTGCAGCAGCAGGTCAGTATCTATTTCAAAGCTTTCACTTATGAAAATAAATTTACCGTTAGCGCCGCCGGACCTCTGGTGCATGTATAAGCAGGAGGTGTGGGGAGTGGGTTTGGAGTCCTCGGGCAAGGGGAGAAAGAAAGGAAGGAGGGAGACAGCAAAGAGGGAAGTGGGAGAAAGGGTTAAAGCTCCCTCCTTCCCTCCCAGCCCAGGCAGAGGAGCTGCTCTCAATCAGTGTGTGATTGCAATCAGCGGGAAGGTGCCGTTTGCATTAAACAGAGCAGACAGGGGAAAAAAAAGACAAGACAGGCTGTGCAATCTGAAAAATTTATGTAAAAATCACAAACAACAATAAAAACCAGCTCTTTTTTTTTTTTTTTTTTTCTCTCCCTCTGCTTCTCCTTGTTATTATTTTCCCCAAGGGCAGAGAACTGGGATGGAGCAGGGAGCCAGTACTTCCTGGTGCTCCTCTGCCGTACCTAAATCCACCCTACATCAAACCTTGCAATCAGTCTCCTTTACTACTAATTTTGCCTCATGTTTTTTAATTAAATTTGCCACTTCCTTCGAATACCAGTCGATGAACCATCCACATTTCCTCCAAATACCCTTGAAAATGTGGAATCAAACAACTAAGAGCAATGATACCCAAAGAAATGTCATTGAAGAGGCACTGCCCAGAGTGTGCATGGCCACAGCAGGAGTCAGGGAGGGGAACTGGGGTAAAACACGGATAATTTGGCCACAGAGGATTTTCAGCGAGCTCAAACTGCAGTAGCAGCACCCAACCTGCTCGTTAGAACTTCAGATAAAAAGGTAACAACAATCCTGAAGATGGCACTCCTGGGCTACCCTTCCCAAGCCAACCTCCCTTCCTGACCCTCCCCAACCAGGGGGTGCCTGGCACCCTGAAGTGGGTTGATTCAGAGCTCCTCCAAACTCTCCAAGGTTGTCCAGGTCGGGTGGGAAATGTGTCCTTCCCTCTCACCCTTCCACAGCTACTCTTTGGTTTCAAAGGTAGCTCCTGACAGGGGATCTGAGGCCAAAGACTGAGGAAAAGCAGGCTGAGAAACTTCAGGAGTAGCAGTGTGTTCTGTGAGAAGGCAGAAGAAAGGGAGTACAAAGATTTTCCTTTCATGGATTTGACATTTGCTGCTTTCTGGTTTCTCTCAGCTGCATCTCCTGACTGTGCACCACGAAACAGGGGGGCCACCTGTTCCATTTATTCACCTGGATCCTCTGTGCCAGCCTGGGACCAATTTATTGCATCTGGACTCAATGGCATTCGGCTGAACTACAAGAGTTTTACTCTGCGTTTCTCTTTGAGGGCTGAGGCTCGTTTGAACAAGCAGCTCAAAGGGAAGGGAAAGAGCCTTTGAAGCCCCCCACGGTGTGGGACTGCATGAAAAAGGCCCCTGAGCTGCCACCAACTCGGTAACACCCTCACTCCCTTTGTGCCAGGGCTCACTCTCCTCCCTGGAGCATCGCTGAGAGCGCAGGGCTGAGCCCACACAAGCGCTCCTGGTTCCACAGGAGCCTCTTCCCACCCTGAGCTCTGTGTGGAGCGCACAAGGCTAACCAGCCTCAGCTGGGCTGCCACCCTGCCACCAACAAACCTTCCCAGGTCATCCTCCAGCAGTGGAGAGGCTCAGGCCACCAGCAGCAAGAGCTGGAAAAGGGGCAGACCTCTGGGAATAGCTGGAAGCAATTTATCAATGATACACAGCAAGAATCCTAGGAGGCATTTTCTCCATCACAAGCCTGGTGGGTGAAGACCCAACCTCAGCTACATCTGAACCTCCTCCACGTTCTCAGCTGCCTCAGATTTGGCATTCCAGCTCGGCACAGGGACATATTCTGCATTTAAATGGACAAGAATCTTATCCCCAGGATGAAGGGGGATGGTGAGAAGCAGCGTTCTAGCCTTAGGGGGATGGTGGGAGGATGATCAGGCACATTTTTCCCCTTGTCCTCACATCACCTTGAGCACGGTGACTTCCAGAAGCAGCAAACCCAGGACAGCACAGAGAGCAGGGCATCCCGAGGGCTGCAGTGATAGGATCAGGCAGGAATGGTGGGAACCAGAGGCTTTATTTGGCTCCTTTGTTTATTTATTTCTTCGAGCAATGGGTGTTAGCCTAAGGTGAGTGAAGAAGCGCCGGCATGGACACAGGGTAATATGTTATGGAGAAATCTTCCCCGTGTGAGCAGAGGGCTGGGCTGGCTGCTCCTGTGCTCTATGCATTATTTATGGCCTGGCTGAGCGCTGCCAGCCCCTTTATCTGCCTTCCAAGGGGCTCGAGAAGAAAATGAATCTTTGACTCAGCAATTTTTATCCCAGCCGAATGAAAGAGAAATACACACACACACACACACACACACACACACACATATATATATTTATATATATAAACTGAATCCACCCTGGGGAGGTGACAAGGAGCTAATTCAGCCCCCTGAGAGGCTGCAGGTACTGGCTCTGGGCAGCTCAGAGTGAAGAGATTTAGCTCCTACATAAATTGTCTGCAGCTTTTCCCCTTCTGCTGACCTCCAGTACCATGTCTGTCAGTCCTCAGGCTGAGCACAAAGCCAAAGCCCGGCCTTTGGGAGAGCTTAGGAAGTGCCTAACACACTCTAGGTGCTGCCATCAATTAAATAAATCTGCATGATGCATCACACAAATAAATAAATAAGTGGAGATGACTGAAGAGCTCCATTTTTTTTCCCAACTGCACATATACGCCCGTGTACTTAAAGCCAATTTTTCAAACAATAAAACACTTGAATTTTTTTCTGCATGAAAAATTCATCCTGTCCCACAGCCATCTAAAAAGCAAATAAGCAAACAGACAAATAAATTCTTCGTGGTGGAAAACCCAAATCATTCCTGATGATCTTCACCACACAGACACAGTTCCCAACCAGCCCTGGTTGCTCCCACTGTGGGATGGAAGAGCAGGTGCTACATCTATGAAAATAAAACAGTGATAATAAAATAGCAGGGCTTCTTGGAGAGAGAGCCAAGGAGAAGGGAGTCGGTCTTTTCTAGATCCCAGCAGTGTTTTTTTCTGGCTGTGTGGATCTCCCTGCTAGCACAGGGACACATCCAAGCCCCGTCCTGCAGCGCAGCCACTGCCACCAGCTAATTATCACCTCTTCCTCACTGCATCCAGGCTCTTTAAAAATAGTTCTTTTAATCAGGGCCGCTTCCCCCACCGGGAGCCTGTGTGCAATCCTGGCACCGGTTGCAAATGGGTGCCCCAGATCCATTTTGAGCTCCCCAGGGCTGTGCCTCCGCCAGGTCCCCATCAGAGGACACCCAGCACGGTGCGACAGGAGCTCCAGCCGCCTGAGGCACAGTGAGCACCAATTTTCCTTCCTCCGGGCAGCTGCAGTGCTGCTGGCTCCTGCAGATGGGGAGCCAAAGGATCACATCCTTGTATCCAGGTTAAACCCGGGCTGGAGAGCTCCTGAGAAAGGATGCTGAAGACATTTGCAGTATGTACCATGGAGATAAGCTGCGTCCAGGCTCTGTGAGTGGGGAAAGAGCTCCTCCTTTCTCTCATTAACAGCCACCCCTTAGAAATTCTCACCTGGGCCTCCTCTCCATGATAAAAGGTGGGAGAAGGGCCAGGCTGGATGGGGCTTTGAGCAATATGGTCTAGAGGAAAGTGTCCCTGGCCATGGCAGGGGTTGGGACAAGATGAGCCTCAAGGTCCCTTCTAGCATGAACCATTCTGTGATTCTGTGACGGGGTGGGCTCCTCATCCCAACTCTCAGCAAGACTTCTCCCATCACAATGAGAACAAAAGCCAAAACACCAAAACGGGTTTTCCAAACCCCAGTGTGAATGCAGCCATGGCACAGCCAGGGATTAACCAATCATGGGATCCTATACAGTAAAAAAATATTGTATACCATGCTTAAAACATCACAAAATACCATCCTTAAAAACAACCGAACCAACCCAAAACTCTTCCCTGGGATTTTTTCTGGAGGGCAGACGGTGGTTCAGATGCTAATATTGAGTCTTCTTCACCTGCCACCACCCTCCCGGGGTGACAGAGCTCCATACAGCCATGCCTTTGGCTCTGGGACAGCTCTCCTCTACCAGCTGGTAGGGGAGAAAGGTCAACCCAAGCGACAGCCAGCACCGCTCACGGCTGAAATCCATCACGAGACAGGCAGAGCAGCCTGGGGTTTCTGGTTTGTTTCTGGGGTTTTTGGGTTGGTTTGGGTTTTTTTTTTTGTTTTTTGGGTTTTTTTGAGATATTTGCTGCCCATCTTAGTCTCTCTTACCATAGAAAACACACGCTCTGCCACCGACCCGCCACAGAGGGAGCTCACAGAGGAGACACGTTCGTTATCAAAGTTCAGAAAAGCCTAAAAATAATTGAAAAGGTAAATAAAAGAGAAGCGGTGAAGCAGAACGGTTGGCAGTGCCTCCTGCTCGTTAGGAAAGGGGGGCACTTAACACCACACAGACAGCAAATTAGCCTTTAATCATCGCCTGCCTTTGCTGGGTTTTATCTACGAGAGAGTTTCAGCCCAGGCACCTCCCTGGTGCCGGCAGCCCTGGGGACTCCAGCTCGCCTCCTGTTTATTCCCCAGCTGCTTTGTTGTCTCAGATCAGCAGAATAAGGGAGCCGTGTCGGCAGAAGATACTTCTGTGCAGCCAGCGAGAAGTTCACACAGAAAATTGATATTCGCCGCAAATTATTTTGGATGATTTACTGGAATGAATTAACTCACAGCGACACGGGGAAAATTCCAACAGCACCGCTGGCTGCTTCTCACCACCGACAGCAGCACTGGGATTCCAGCCTCAGCTGGGATGAGGATAAGGACAGAGGGAGTTGGAGAGGGCCCTGAGGAGGGCTGTGGCTCAAGAAGCTCCGGCATGGTTGGGTTTGCTGGGTGGATGCTTGCAGAGCCTCCAGGTGTGGGCTGCAGCCTGGAAAACCAACCCAACCCAATGCAGTCATCCCAAGTTACTCATCTTGCACCCAAAGCAGCGTGGGCAGCACAGGGAGGGAAGGGATTCTGTCCCCAGGTGAGACCTCACCTGCAGAGCTGCCTCCAGTTCTGGGGCACCCAGCAGCAGAAGGACCTGGAGCAAGTCCAGAGGCCAAGGAGATGTTCCAAGGGCTGGAGCCCCTCTGCTCTGGAGCCAGGCTGGGAGAGCTGGGGGTACTCATCTGGAGAGGAGAAGGCTCCAGGGAGAGCTCAGAGCCCCTTGCAGGGCCTAAAGGAGCTCCAGGAGAGCTGGAGAGGGACTGGGGACAAGGCATGGAGGGACAGGACACAGGGAATGGCTTCTCACTGCCAGAGGGCAGGGATGGATGGGATATTGGGAAGGAATTCTTCCCTGTGAGGGTGGGGAGGCCCTGGCACAGAGTGCCCAGAGCAGCTGTGGCTGCCTCTGGATCCCTGGAAGTGTCCAAGGCCAGGTTGGATGGAACTTGGAGCAACCTGGGCTAGTGGAAGGTGTCCCTGCCCAGGGCAGGGCATAGAACAGGGTGAGCTTTAAGGTCTTTTCCAACCCAAACCCTTCCAGGATTTTACAGGTCTATCTTGGTTTTCTAACGGGCAGCAGGTGGGAGATGTCCCATGTATGACACCTCTTGCAGACCCCAGTTGCTCATGTTGGCACCCTGGGGAGTTTTGAGAGGGATGGGAGCACCCAGGGAGGGCAGGTGCTTATCTGACCCCAGCTCAGCTCTGCTACCTTCTGTTTGCAAGAAGCAGAGATAATGCCACTGATTGATTTTTTTCAGCTCTTTTGAAATCGCAGGATAAAAGACTCTGGGCTTAACACTGGGAAAAAGGAGTGTGTCCTGCTGGGACAGCTCTTCCCTTTATCCATGCCCTCGTGATGGTGACTTCTGCAGTGCTGCCTCACCACCAAAGTGGCACCACACGGGATCCTTGTGACTCACACAGGGCTTGGCGTCACTGCCAGCTCGGCAGAGGGTCACACTGAGGCAAAGGCATTTAGGGATTGCACCCATCAGCTCTCCTCCCACCGCCACTCCGCTGACTTTGATGGGCTTACAAGAGGGATGAACTCAATCCCTCAATCCTGGATTTCCCTCCCACCACCTCCCTGGCCCTAAATATAAGCAGCAAGGTTTTTTGGGAAGAGGGAGCCCTCCTGCACCAGGGGCTTCCTCAACCACTCATCTACGAATGGCAAAACCAAGACAAAAAGATCCCTGCACTCCTTTCCTTGGCCAGAGGAGAGGAGGATGAGGCCGGCTGCAAGCTGCCTCCACATTTCCTCCCTCCTGGGATTGCTCACAACCCTGCCTAATCCCTTGAGTAGCTTAAAGCATCTGCAGGGATCCACTGCTTTACAGGCTGAGCCCTGCAAAGCCAAGAACAGCGAAGGACACTTGTGACAACCATGTCCCCATGCGGGAAGGAGCTCAGCATCCCATGATGGAGGATGCCCAGGGGCAGCACTGCCCACCACAACTCCCCTTTTCAGGGGGAGAATATGGGCTCTTCCCTCCTCCAGCACAGGACCTTGTCCCAAAAGCAACACTGATTTCCAGGATTTTCACCCCCAGTCATCCTGAGGTCCCTCAGGAGGGAGTTATCCCATATTTACTCCCACCCTGCAGGGCACCCAGCCTTGCCAGGCTCTTTTCTCATGGTCAGTCCATGTAATAGCCTGTACATAACCACCTAAACGCTGCAAACTCTTTGAAATAAGCACGGAAATTGGTTTCCAGGCTCCAGCAGTTTCTAAATAATGGATGTTTAAGATAATAATAAAAAAAAAAAAAAAAAAAAAGAAAAAGCAAGTGACATACAAAGTGGTTTCTAGCGGGGAAAAGAAAAAAGGTGGAGCATGTTCTCAACAAAAAATCTCCAAGAAAACCTGAAACAGCACAGAGGGACCAAGAAGCTCTGGCTGCAGCTGCCAATTTAACCCTGTGCTCTCACAGTGGAGAAAACCTCATTTCCCTCTGCTCCCCCAGTAACTCCTCCTCATTTTATATTCCGCCTCGCCACAGATGTAATATATTCTGTCAATGCAGAATTTGGGCTGAAAAATGTGCTGGCCTTGGGGAGACATCTGGATTGGTTTGGATAGGAGAGAAGAGATGAGCAGGGTGTGTGTCGACAGCAGTCAGGCAAAAGGGATGGAAGGGAAGTGGAAGGCATCAACCTTTGTCTCTGTTAGCCAAAAGACATCCCAGGCTACTGCTCTAAGCAAAGGGCAACTAAACTACTCATTCCTGTGGGCATCACCACCTGCATGACTCCTCTTCAGCCACATGAGACAATACTTGCTTAAATCCATAAAAATTCCTTAATGCTTGGCCTGCAGCTGGAGCGTGCAAGATAGGCATCTCCCAGAAATGGAGCAAGAAGGAGGTCTCCATGATCATAAAAATTAGGATTTTGGAGGCTGGGAACAGCTGGCAACATAGGAAGGAAACTGCAGTACCACTACAAGAAAATCCAGAAGAGAATGGAGGAACAGGGAGTCCCTTCTCACCATTTCCAGTGTTTCAAGAGGAGGGAATTTCCTTTTCCTCTTCAACAGAAATCCACAGCTCGGTCATCAAGGATCACCCTTCAAGGGAAGGGATCGTTTAGGAGAGATGAGTGATGCTTCCCAGACCAGCAACAGGATCTGCCCACAGCAAGACCATCAAAGCAGCTCCTGGACACCCCGAGGGCAGCGGCACCGACAGGGACGGATGTTTGCTTTAATTACAGCCAGTGTTGTTACCTTTACACCTCGCCCAAATCACCCACCCCCGCGGCATAATTCACTCAAAGGGGCTTTTTCACCCGAGTCAGCAAAATGGAGAGATTCAATTACAGCCTTTGACTGGGCCTGCTTATTGTTATTTATAATACAATACATCCCGGCTGCTGCGGAGAGAGATGTACAGGTCCTGAAACGCTGGCTGTCTTGGCAGCTAATTGAAACGCCGGCGCCTTGCTAGGATTGCTTGTCCCAGCCACCCCGACACCGAGCGGTGGCATCTACCTGCCGTACCCTAATAGAGAGGCACTGTCACCAAAGGACACCTGTGGCAGGAGCAGACCTCTCAATAGCTGCCGACTCCTGCACTCCAACCCGACGGCCGCCGAGCTACAATGGGGGCTTCAAACGAATCCTGGAAGAGCAGTTGGAGGAGAATGGCTCTATTTTTGAAGAATGACACGGGGGGGATCCACAGCCATTTCCTCTGAATGGCTGCAGAACCAGCTGCACTTTATAAGCAAAGTGATGGATATTTTTTCTCCCCTCTAGCTGCTCCGTCTCACTCCATCTGTGATGAAGTCGTGCTACCTGAGTCCTTTCTGTCCCTGCCTTGTGATTAGGGAGAGGATGCTGAGGTGGAAAAGGAGCTCATTAGCTGCTACCAGGGGTACAAAGTGGGAGGAGAAGTGGCTTTCCCTCCTGGAGCAGGGCAGGATTCACTTGTGGGAAGGGCTCGGCTCAGTGCCAAGGACTTCACAGCTTGCCTGGATCAAGGCACAGAGGGATAATTTCCCAGCCATGCAGCATCCAACACCACCAATGTGGGCAGCAAACACCCAGCAGCACCTTCACAAATACACACAAACCTGAACCAGCATTTTGTGGAATCATAGGATGGTTTGGGTTGAAATAGATCCTAAAATAATCTTGTTCCAGCTCTCTACTATGTATAGGAAAAACTTCCATTAAACCATGTTGCTCAGAACTCCAGCCCACCTGGTCCTGAACACTTCCAGGGACAGGGCAGCCACAATTTCTCTGGATGTCCCTATTTTATTTTGGTGGAGAACTCAGCCCTGCAGCACTCACAGCCAAGTTCTGGGGAGAAGAGGAGGTATGACGAGTCTGGGATTTACCAGCACCTGCTGCCCTTTGCTGGGCTCTCACCTGCTCCTGGGTGTTCCATGGAGAAGTTTGAGACTGGCACAGGGGTTTGTTCATGAGGATTTGCTGACAGGCAAGGCAATTAAACTAAATTTCACATGCCTTAGAATCACAGAACCATTTAGGTTGGAAAAGCCTTCTAAGATCATTGAGCCCAACCATTCCTCCAGCACTGCCAAGGCCACCATTACATCATACCCACAAATGCCACATCTGTGCCTTCTAAATCCCTCCAGAAATGGGGACTCCACCACTGACAGCCTATTCCAGTGTTCCATATCCCTTTGGATGAAGAGATTTTTCCTATTGCTGGTATAAGACAGGATGCCTTTGGCCTTCTTGGCCACCTGGGCACTTGCTGGCTCGTATCCAGCCTCCACACAAGTGCTCTTGTGCTTACCCCCAAAGTGCCACCAGTGGAAGCAAACGGCTGTAAAGGAGTAGGCTGGCTGTGTTGGAGGGTACATGGCACTCCTGGGACTGTCCTGAACCCAGCCCCTCTCCTAACAGGGCAGGTGAGGCCCCTAACTTAATCCATGCATGGGAATAATGCTCAGATGAGCCATGCTAAGAAGTGGGAATGCAGATGCAGCCAGCCAAGAGCTCTTCTTTGATGGTCCAGCAGCTGGAAACTCAATGGGAAGCAAATATCAGGTGGAAACAGAAGCAGGGTCAGTCAGGAGGAGAGACTTTCTGTGCCAGCAGGACAACTTTCATACCAAGCTTTCATCCCTGACTGTAAACACTCAGCTAACCTTATTATTATTATTTTTATGTGCCTATAACTTGCTTCAATGACCTGAAACAAAGCCGTGGTTTTCAATGGCAACCATCTGAGTGCCTCTGAATTTTTTTTTCCTTTACACTTTGCAAAGCATTCCTGCTCCTTTTGGCGGCGTGGGCTGTGCTCCAGGCAGCCCTGCCCATGGAATGCTGCCTGCCTGCTGCCTGCCTGTGTCCCTTCCAGCCAGCTCCTCGCTGCCTTTTGATTGATTGATCGGCGTGGCAGCCTAATAAGCGATAACAGCACATATGACAAACTAAACAACCATCTAATGAATTGATTGACATCCGAAGGATTTGACTTGATGCACAACCCCAGTCACAGATAAGGTTAATGAGGGAGAAATTAAAATGTAGCTCAATGGGTAATGAATACAGCATGTGCCTTGTTGGAACACATGCCAGATCCATCACTCTGAATCAAGTGGTGGTAGCAATTTCTAAATTATTTATTGCACCCCTCATCTTCCTGTCTCGAGGGAAGAGGCACTTGGACTGGCCTTTGTATTATTTTTGTATATATATATATATATATATATAACTGTAGCTCTCTGTGCATTGTGAGGATCCATAGCCAAAGAAAATCACTTTGAATTTTGCAATTTTCATGTTGGCTTTTTTTTTTTCCTTTTTGTAAACTCAATAGGAAAAAATACAACAATCCAAAACCTGTCATGCCATTTGAATCATAATAGCTACAAATTCACTCCTCTGAATAAATGGAGAGGCTTATTTATCAAATATATACAAGATGTCTGTCTAGTTGTTAACACACAGAGGTATGAGTAGGCAGAGGAAATCGAGAAAGTTTACATATTCAGTGCTGTCTCCAGGGACCTTCCTTTTCCTCCTACTTCTTATTCTCTCTCCCTTCCCCCAACCACATCTCCAACTTGCTTTGACTTGCTGTGTTTTTCCTTTTTTCCCCCCTCTTTTTTTGCCTCAAATGCGTCTGGCTGACAAAACTTGGGCTGTCAGAAACGATCAAGAGATGAAGTTGCCAAGGAAGGGGAGAGAGATTTGCATGGAGATGCACTTCCCCATATCTCACTGTCTGCATGAGAGGGGATCTCCACTATCCAGGAGGAGAGCAGGGGACTCTCAGTCTGCTGGAAATATTTGATTATTGTGTGGATTTATTTCCACTTAATGAAAGGGGAAGCCAGATTCACCAGAAATGGGTCTCTACTGGTTCCCAAAGGGACAGACACTGGTGGAAAAAAGACACTGGAAAAAGAAGACAACCAGCATCATATGGGCTCTCTACATTATTTATTCCTGCACTCCAGGGTCCTTGGAGCAGTCACTAGGGGATGTGTGTCCAAAGGGGGATGAGGAGTAGACAAGGACTGAGCAAATGGCTTCATACTGACACAGGGCAAGTGTAGACTGGATATTGGGGAGAAATCACTCCCTGTGAGGGTGGGGAGGCCCTGGCACAGGGTGCCCAGAGAAGCTGTGGCTGCCCCATCCATGGAAGTGTCCAAGGCCAGGTTGGACAGGACTTGCAGCAACCTGGGACAGTGGAAAATGCCCCTGCTTATGGCAGGGGCAGGGATGAGATGGGCTTTAAGGTCCTCCAACCCAAACCATTCCATGATTCTACAAAATGCAGTCTGCATCCAGCCAGAAAACACCAGCTACAGCTTTTCCCTGCAAAGTGTGGGGACTCCTGTGGTTCCAGGTACTGAACAATCCACCAGGATGCCCTCCCTGGCTGTTGTGCTGAGTATCAGCAGAGGAAACCACCCCTTCAGTCCCTTCTTGGGTGAACCTAAGAGCCAGCGAGAACCTAATGACCTTTCTCAACCTGACACAGTGAAGCCAACAAGTGTGAAGTGTGTTTTCCACCAAATCCTTTAAAAATAGTGCCTGGCACTTGTGGGAATAAACCCCCACAGCAGTGCAGAGGTGAAGCCTTTGCTCAGTCCAGGACTTCTGTCCCTCTCCAATGTCTCCCAGCAGAAAGCCCAGCACAGACATAGAGAGATGGATAAAACAACATCCTGCAGCTCCCAAAGGCAGGTTGAGATCAAACCTCCGTGGGGGTGTTCAGAAAACACCTCGAGGGCTCCTTGACCTTCCATCCCACGTGTGGATGTGGAAAATCCCGCTATGATAGTGTCCATAAAGGAGACAGAGGAGTCTGCAACTTTATTGGAATAAAGGCAGAGTTCACTGGAGCACACACCCACGGGGTTTTCTCTCTCGTGGTTTCAGAGGGCACAGCCTCCCTTTTATCCCAAATTCCCGGCTGCATGTTGCCCTCTTCTTTTCCCCATTGGCCGAGGTACTAGGAAGGTTCAGCCTTCCCGAACCGCCTGCCCCATATCCTCCCTTGAACCTGGTATTCCCTCAAAGTTCAGAAGTCCAGGCTTGTGCAGACCTCTGTCCATCCCAGAATCTCAACTGTCCGGGCTCTGCAGCAAACATGCTGCTTGAAGTTGGTGGGGACATTCAGACCCATTTCAAAGCCGTTCACACCAAAACCTCGCCCATGGAATTGTTTTGAAGACCCCGGCACACATCTTCCCTACCAGGACCCGGGGGTCACTGCAGATGCCACCACAGGAGGTGTCTGTGCCACGGAACGCTTCCGTTTCCCACCAGCAGGAATGTTTGCAGATGAGCAAAAGCTTCCAGAAGGCTCAAGTGAAACATCCACATTTTTTAGGTGCTCGCCTGAACCCGTTAGCACATCTTAACTGCTATCGGCACGGAGGAACGCCAGACTTCCCCACGTCTGCCGGGTCTGTGCCGGCTCGGGGATGGGGGAAAGCGCACAGCCCCGCATCCCGCCGGCTGTAATTCGCACTGCTCCCTGCACATTCTGTCCCCGGGGCTCCTCAGCTGTTTGCAGGAGGGAGAAAAGAGCCAAGGCTCATCTCATAGCCCTTCTCTTGGTGAGCGCCGGGAATCGCAGCGGGGTTTGCCAAAACACGCCGAGCCCAAAGACAAACCCGGGCACACCCCGATGGGATGAGAGCCTGCAGCACTTCGGGGACCTGTGGAGGTTCCCCGAGGACACAGAGGTTTCCCCAAATCAGGAGGGAGGTGGGAGCCAAGGGACAGACTCTCCCTGCAGAATCCCGGGCAGACCCCGCCGCAGGTGCTGGGAGAAACTTGGAGCTGCTGCAGAGCATCAGTTAATTTGTCATCATGGAAACAGCCAGCCCGGGTCAGCGGCTCTTGGCGGAGGAGTCGGGAAGTGCTGCTGGTGCTGATCTGTTCTTTTATTTTTTTATTTTTTTTTTTTTTCCTTTATTTCTTTTAGGGAGATTTTTTTTCCCTTAAAAAAAAAAAAAAAAAAAAAAAAAAAAAAAGCTGCCTTGATAAGGAATTTACCAGGGCAAAATGAGATTACACCGGAGCTCGGAGTAGCTAAAAGCAGCAGTTTGCTGGGGACGCAGAGACTGCTGCTTATACTATCTCTCTATCATCACATATATCCTTCTATCTAATCTATCTAGCACCATATATACCCTTTAGCCTGCCAGCTCCCACAATCCCTGCCCTCTATCCATCATCCACCTATTCATCAACACACATCCAGCTCTATCTACCTAGCCATCACTATAAATATCCCATCCATCCATCTCTCTCAATCTATCTCTCATCAGAGAGACCCTTTCCCTACCCACCTGCCCATATATCCACGCACACACCCCCACACCCCCCTTGTCTGTGCATCTGTCACCGGCAGAGCTCTCACCTCCTCTCCCTCATCCCTCACCGCACGTACCCTCCCATCCACCGGCCCATCCATCACAGCTTCTTGCTGCAGGAGGTTCGGTGCCTCTCTGCTCCATTTGCTGCCCGAGGGCACCAGATATTTCCCTGTGGATCACTGGATCCACAGCCCACCAAGCAGCAGGAACTCTTCTCCCACCCCTAGGAGAGGGGATGGAGCGGGTCAGTGCTGGGAAAGGGGCTCTGAGCCAGCCGAGGAGACTCAGAGTGGGTGTGGAGTGCTCACACAGCTGAGCTGGGCTGGGCTGCACCTGCACATCCACCGGCAGGAGGAAGGAGCAAGCTCTGGTGTGGGCAGGAGCAAACCACGGCAATGCACAAAAACCAAGCACACGCTTACAAGGAAGGTGCTGAGCACCTTCTGCAAGGATTTAAAGGAAATCCTGATCCCCACACTAGGGGAGAGCATCTATATCCCCCCAGATCCTGCCTAGCCCCTCTAGCAAGTGTAAGAGGAGAGGAATTTTCCTTGCACGGATCCATATGCCGCCGGGGCTCCAAAAATGCCGTATTCCCTCCCCAAACCAGCCACTGACCAAACCCCACCATACCCTGCCCCTCACCAGCTGCCAGGCTGGCACAGCGCCTCCAGGCTGGAGCCAAAGGCAGCTCAGGCTCGGGATGGTGGGGGGAGGATGCTGCCGAGTGGCACCGAGCCACGAAATTTGCCAGAGAGGAGAAAACACCCAAGCAGTGCTTAAAAACTGAAAGCTGTTACTTTAATTACGGGCTTTCTGCTTTATCACCAATAGCGTTTCTCACACATTCATCAGCAAACCTGGTAATAAATCAATCGCGGGTAGCCAGGAGCTGCAGTCTGGCTCCTTCCCTTTCTCTTGCCTGCTCCCTGCGAGCTCTCACACCATTAGTATGCAGTCCGGCACTGCCAGTCTGTGCATTCCTCATCGGCTTTGGGCTGGAGCCGCTATCAAGCGAATGCCCCCAGCACAGATTTCACACAGCCAGCTTTGCCTGTGGGGAAGGCAGGCGCTGGCAGAGGACAGGGTGGACGTGCCTGTGTCTCTCAGGGCAGTGCACGGTCCTGGCTGCACGCTGCAGGGATATTTCTGCAGCCACGGGGAATTTCAGGGTGGGGCAGGTACTCGTGTCACACACCTGGGTACAGGCATCAGCTGCTGTGCATTCCCACTCCGTCTGCTCCTTGTTTTGTGCCCAGAAATCCCGATGGCAAGGCCAGGATGGGGGCTGTGGGCACACTGGCTGAGCAGAGGGGTGGCAAAATCTCGGCTACACAATCTTTTCCATGCACAGACAGTGGTTCTGCAGCACAGCCCACCTGGCAGGACACTCGAGGCAGGGGAGAGCCACATGAAGGTGTTTCCCTGTGCCTTTGCTGTGCCTTTGCACTTGAGGCAGCTGTGAAAAACCAGCTCTGCTGCCTGTTCCACACCCAAAAAAGCCAAATGTGCAGGTAAGCCAGGGTGGTGCAACATCCAGTCGTGCTGCACTGGAGCTGCCAGTGTTATCCCTGACACACCAGTTCCTGGAGAGGATGCTGCATGTCCCAGGAAGGGCTAAATCCTCCTGTCTGGATATTGCTGGAGCAAGACTGAGCAGTGGAAACTGAGGCTGAGCATGCTGACCCCTTCTGAGGTCTCTGTTCATGGGCTGTTTGACCTGCCCTCTCCTCGACCTCCCACTGTCCACTGCAGCAAAACCAGCAACAGCTCTGCTGCTGAAACACAAATTAAACAACTCCAGCCCTTTCATTTCCCTATCACCTCTGCCCGCTTCCCAAATCTATTTTTCCCTCCTATTTGAGTGTTTCTGGGTCACTCCACTGTGGCAGAGGTGCTCCCCTCTCCCCTCTCCCCATGCCAGTACCTGCTGCTTCCCATCAGCCGTGTAAGGGCTGCACAGATGTGCACACAGCAGCCCAGATGTGCACGGCACATTGCCAGGCTGCTGGGGTGATGATGGAGAGGGAGAAGCCTCCCACCTCCCAAAACGAGGAGATGGGCTCCCTCCAACTGCTGCTGGAGCGAGTGTGCAAATCCAATTGACCTTGAACACTAATTGGTCCTCTAATTAACACTCAGCAGAGAAGCAAAGGGCCAAAACTGTTTCCAAAGGAGGCGGCCAGGGAAGGGGAGCAGCCGTCTCTCTGTGCTGTGCGTTTCTGTGTGGATGAAAGGACACATCTCCGTGTGTAACCAGGAAAATCCCCTCCCTGAGGCTCCTCCCTGGGAGCGGGAGCCAGATGGAAATTCTGGGACCACAGTCCCGGGGAAACATCCTAAAGAGAGTCACTGCACAGCCCAGCACAGCCTCCCATCCTCACAGAGTCCCACGCAGGACCACGAGCATCCTGCTGGGATCTCTGCAGGGATCAGCTCCAGCCTCCCTGTCGGGGTTTGCATCTCCATCCTGCACTGTCTCCCCCATCACTCTCTCCGTATCTCGCCCTCCCACACCAGCACACACATTTCCCTCTGCTCATCCCCTCCTCTAGCCCGGCACCGGGAGCTCCAGGCTTGACATTTCCATCTCCCGGTTATTTACAGGAGGACACAGCCGAGGCAGCGGTCACAGGTGATTTCCCCGCGCTGCCGCTCCCGCTCGGCACGGAGCCGCAGGGGGCAGATTCCTCACTGCAGATATCATTAATTCTGCAAATCCCCAAATCCCACCCTCCTGCCACCCTCGTCCTGGGGAATGCGGAGCCACGACAGGCTAGAACTGGCAGCAGCCAGAGTCCTGCAGGAGCTCCTGCTGTCCTGGCTGCTCTTCCCTCCAGCCCCAGGGGGAAGTGGAGCCCCACGGGCTGGATCCTGCCTGGTCCACGGGCAATTGGAGCAAACGGGGAGCCAGTAAAACCCTCCACAGCTCTGCTTTCCAGGCAGGGAATTGCAGGGAGCACACCTGCTTTGGATTCAGCAAGGGGGGGACTGAATTCTGCGCTGGTCCTGCTCTTCCATGGGGTGAGGATGAAGAGCATCACTTGCAAACCTAAACCCAACCCTTAACACACTTTCCTCCAAAAGATAACAAACTGATACCAAGTGATTGCAGCCGCCAGAAACTGAGAGAGATTCATCTGCTACGACTCCTGCCAGGAGCTGCCAGTGAACTGGAAAATCATGTCACAGCCTCCTCTTTGGAGCTGCTCCTGCAGAAGGGACACCTTGAGCTTCCAGCTCAGGTGAGCTCCATCACTCTCTTGCTTTTCTCAGTCAGGAGGGAGATGAAGTCGTGCCTGCAGCCACCAAGCTGCTGCCCTGCCCTGAGTCCTGATGCCGTTGCTAAATCCCCATCTAGCAGGGGTGGTGTCCCTGGGACCACCCTCAGCAATGCTCAGAGCCCAGACCAGCACACAAACAATGCCCCAGTAAAACCCAGTGCCCCTGGCTCACACCTCACCGTGGGAATGGGATGGGAAGGTGCCATCCCAGGAGCTCCCAGTTCCCAGCCTGGCAGCACACCCAGGAGCTCCCCAGCTGCTGCTTTCCTCACTCCCTGACCATAACTACTCCTTAATTATTTAATGTCTGCAAGACACCTCGAGACTTCGCATGGGAAGGGAGATGAACTGCACGACCTAAAATTGGTCTTTTCCATCTCAAACTCCTTGCATTTTATCCTGGGATGAAAAGAGCTCTATTAGGCAAAGTATCAGTATTATTAGATTTCCTTGGAGCCCTAACAAACGGATATTAGATTATTACTGCAGATGCATTTCTAAGGCACTCATCACCAGAGTATCTGAGCATCAATTACACAGATTTAGAGATAAAAAATGCTTTCCCCTGGAGAACAGGGTACAAAACCCCTTCTCTTTTTGCCTCCCTTCCCCATCTTTTCCAAATACATTTACCTCCCTCCCACTGCCTTCTGCAGAGCTGGAGCTGCTTACGAGGAAAGCACTCGGGCTGATGGGCAACCCTGCCATCTTTGAAACATCTAAAGCAGCAAAAGCTTTTTGTAAAGACTGGCAGGAGTCAGCTGAAGGGATTTCAATGTGCAAATGGACATAAAAAGATGCAAGAGGGGGAATGAAACGTTAGATTTATTGTTCTAAGGACAAAGGATTTGCTATTAGATGAGATGACCCCACGGCCTGGCTCCAGCACCTACAGGTCACAGTGCACAGAAAACCCATCCTGCTTTTGGGGTGAAAGGGAAAAATGGAAAAAAAAAATCAGGTTTGACTGTGCTGATAAGGTCTCTGATAACTCCCTGCCTTACTATTGCCATTATGCTAACCCCTAGCAACACCACAGGAAGTGGGCTGGATATTGAACACACAAATCCACGGCTGGAAGTGCTTAAAGGCTGAAGAGAAAAGATCAAAGTTTGAGAGGGGAAAACACGGAGAAGGGGCTTGGCCAGGATCACATGGCTGGGACCAAACTGCTCCTCGTTCCCCAGGTCCCAGCACACACAGGGACCATGCCACATCACCCCTGCCTAACTCTGCCTTTCTTGCCCTTTCAGCTGATCTTGCTTCCAAAAAGACTAAATTTCACAATTAATTTAATTGCAACGCATGTTCTTTAATTTCAGCTGCTGGATCCAGAGATTGTGATTTGGCCCAATTTCAGAATAAGGCATCAAATCCAGTCCTTCCGCCAAGCCAAGCCCACTCCAACCTGTAGGTAAATACTTCAGGACTACACCCAGGAGCTGCATCCAGCCCCAGACAGCCCCCTCAACAAGCTGTCAGAAGAGGCAAAACCCAAACAAAATCCCTTAGTTTTCTTTCCAGACCAGGATCCCACCCCAGTGTGGGTTCATGCTGCCTTGTGAGCCCAGCCCAGCTGCCTGGCTCATCCCAGAGCCCCTCCTGCATGGCTGGTGGAGACAAAGCTGCTGCTCCAGCCAGCCCAGCTCTGTGTGTTGGCCAGAGAAGCCACTGGGCAGCAGGGAAAGCAGCCCTACTTCAGAGAAAGCTTTCAGATGCACCTTCTGCTCCTGTCCATGGGCAGGACTCAGAGCAGGATATGGGTCTCCTCCTGCCATCCTAGCTGTGCCCCACCAGGACCAGGAGCTCTACGTGTCACTCTTGAAAGGCACCTTAAAAACCAACTTTTTCCACCCCCTGCCATGAGCAGGGACACCTTCCACAAGACCAGGTTGCTCCAAGTCCCATCTAGCCTTGGTGGTGTGTGTGTGCAGCCCTTCCAGTGGTCAAGTGCAACTTCAAGTAATGCAGCTCTTGGCATCCAACTGACTGAACATCACTGGGATGGACCAGATGTCCCTGTGTGAGGGAGCTGCCAGCCCTGGGTGCTCAGTGTCCAGGGTTAAACACTGCAGGATACCTGGGAAGGCCCAGCTGATGCACAGGGTGATTTGGATGTAGCCACGATCCTGATTCTTGCCCTACAGGGAAACCTGCACAGGAGAGATAAAGGAGAGGCAGGGCCCAGCCCTGAGACACTTTAAAGGGAGAGGATTGGGGTGGAAGGACCTGATGCAGAAGGAGGGAGCATGAGCAGGGGGGTTTGGCTATGTCAGAGCAGGGTATGGTGAGCAAAACAACCACAGCTCAAGAAACAGCATTCTCCTGCCCCAGCAGTGCAGGGTGCTCACAGGTGTATCCAGTCAAAGGGTTGGCACAGGGAGATGAGACCCAGCACTGACTGTGGATGTCAGCACAGGCAAAGCTCAAATATTAAAGAACAAAACCCATCACCCTCTTCAAATGATTTCACAAGTTACAAGGTCAATGCAAGGTCCTCTCTCAGGCACAGACAGTTTGACCTTGTGCTGCTGCCCTAAGCACGGCTGTCAAGGCACTTTCCAGCTCCAGCAAGGGTCAGGCACCAGCAGCACTTCTGCTCATCTCCCAGTCCCTGCCAGAGCTCAGAACGGAGCCTGGGGATCTCACTGCTAAACCCCCAGGACTGCAGGTCTCCTCCCCATCAACCCCACACAATTCCATCACCATCTTCATTGTGCTGGGCAGGAAAAGCTATTCCAGCACATTCACCTGCCCTGCACAGGTTTATAAAGAAGAGGAGGGAGGTTTCCCAAAGGTTCAAAGACCCATCTCTTCCTCCTCTCCTGTAGCTTCCCCTCCATGTCAAGCATCTCTCCAGGTTTCAGGAGCAGCCTCAGAAATTGATGCTCACTGAATCAGTTATACCCTTTGGTTTATTTATCATTTTCCCAGATTGAACTCAAACCCTCTTCTGCATGGCGAGAGCAGGGGATGAGCCAGGCAGCGTTTTACAAGCACAAGCACTTTTGAAGGGATGAGACAACAGCCAGGCACGGGAAGGGCAGGAGACCTCCCCTCCCAGAACATTGTTCAGACACCACCAGGGCTCCAAAGCCCAGAATGGTTTGGATGGGAAGGGACCTTAAAGCCCATCTCCTTCCAACTCCCTGCCATGGGCAGAGACACCTTCTGCTATCCCAAATCCAGTCTGGGATGGGTTCTCTGGGCACCCTGTGCCAGTAAGGAACGACCAAGTCAGTGATCAGCTGATGAATGCAAGATCTAGGAGAAGAAGGTTGTCTGTGCATGCCTGCTGCTGAACAAGGGTTTTTCTGAGTATTCTTCAGGATTTTGCATCACCTGGGCTGTGCTCAACACATCAGCCCTGTTGCAATTCTCCTGTGGAGGCTGGATGAGGGAAAAAAGCAGGCAGTTATCAAAAATCCCCAGCAGCAAGGACAGAGGGACACCAGGGCACCTGCCCTGCTCTGATATCTTCACCAGCAATCTCCATCCCCTTTTGCCCATAATCTGCCACCTTTACTCCAGCCACGCATCCAACACTTTGGATCAAGGTTGGATGTCAAGGTTGGATGTTCATGGACAACATCTTTGAAACAAGGAGGCAGGACCAGCGGGTTCCCACCTTGGCTCTGCCTGCAACCACATTGGGCAGCTCACAGGAGTTCCCACAGTGGGCACCAGCTCCTTATATCCCCCACCAGAGGGATCCAGACTCATGGGTGCCTTCCCAAACCTCTGTCCCCCAGAGCAGAGCCCTCCCTTAGCCCTGTGCTCGCCACTTCCCAGCCAGGGCTCGCCCCAGCCAAGTTAATTGCAAAGTCGGCAGCACCAGAGCAGAAAGCAACAGCGGGGCTCCCTGGAGAAGCCAATTCCCACAACACTGAGCTGATGGGATTCCTGTGTGCAAGAGGGCAGAGAGGGGCAGGGGTGCGGGAGCTGAGCGTGTCCCACACAATCGCTCCCTGGCGCTAACGTGCGGATAAATCGCCAGTGCCAGCATCTGCTGAGAAACACCTTTCCCTCTCCACACTGAGAATCGCAGTCTAATAATATCCCAACTGCCCCCCCATCCTTCTCCATCCCTCCCCCACCCAATTACCGAGCCTGACATTATCCGTCATCTTCCCTTTGTGTCGGCGAGAATCCAAACGCAGACGCCGGGAAATTAATAATAATTGTTGTGTCAAAATGCGGGATGTAATCAGGATGCGGCGTGGAAGCTAATACAAACACAAACAAATGGTATTTATCCTCCCGAAAGATCCCTCCCCTCCCTTCCCTGAGGGCCGCTGATGATAATACTCATGGAGGAGATGAATCAGTGCTAATATAGGGATTAGGAATAGATCCCAAACCCCAGCCTGGGCTGCAATCAAAAGGAGCTCTCTTAATTGAAATTAGAGCTGGGATTTCGGTGCCTCTGCAGAGATGGGTTAAGCCCATCGGGGCTAAACAGAAGGGAAAATAAAAATAGCATCTTTATTCAAGAACAAGAAGGTGGGAATGAGAAAAAAAATCCTCCCTGGCTTCGACACACCTGGTTTGCTCAGTCTTGGCTTCGGAGCTGGGTTTTGTCCCAGCGCCGATTCCCGCAGGCAGGGCAGAGACGCCGCTCCTGCTTCTCCCTCAGGCATCTCTCTGCCTTTTCAGCTTGAGACGGGTTCAGAAAGGATATTTCAAGATCAAACCACACCTCCCACACTCTGAAGGAACCCAGGGCAAGTTGAGCTCAGGGTCCTGTTCCTGACTCTTTCCTGAAAACTTTTTACCGCTCTGCAAGTGAAACGTGCTCTTTCCCCCGATGCTCACACCAGCAAAGATAAGCGTTCTCGCTTTCATTCCTTTTATTCAGAGGCACAAAAGGACAGGAAAAGACCACACAAAAAAAGGCACAACTCCTGCTTTTACTGTTGCATCATTGCCCACATCCCTCTGTGCCCCAGGGCCGCCTGGACCAATATCTTCGATGGCAGAAACACAATTTCATCACCCCACCAAGCCCATTTGAACCAGAGGGGCTGAATTCCTCCCAAACCCCAGTCCTAGGACAGAGGGATGCTCAGGAATCAGGTACTTAATGGCAGCATCTCACTTTCTACCTTTCCAAAGGTTTTGGTGATTAGTGACTCCTCTTCCTGACTCTCTCCCAGCCCTACTCATCACCCTGAGTGATCCCCTCCATGGATGTTACTCAAAGGAGTCTAACACACACGAGAAGCAGAAAATAGGATCCAGGCACAGATTATTTCCAGGAGTGTATTAGCAATTCCTGTGCTTTAATTCCAAATTAGATTTTACATCTAAAAACAGGTTTCTAAATTCTTGGCTCGGGCACTGTGCCACAGTCTGTGCCTTGTGCCAACACATACAAACCCAGACTGAAAACTGGCCCCAAAATAAATCACCCAGCTCCAAACCCTCATGCTGCCAAAGGCTGGGATTTGGCTCTGACCTTCACCATTCTCGCTCCAGCCTCACACAGCCCAGTTGTGCAAAAACTTTTGTGATTTTCTTTTTTTCCCCAGCCAGGAAAATCCTATTTCCAATGTTGAGAGGCAGAGAGAAAACCCTCTATGAGTAGCACAGACTTAATTCATCTCCTCAGTGGCAGCAGGTCCTCGAGGGCAGCCCAAGGGCTTGCAGGTCAGGAGAGACTCAGTGGAGTATGGCCAGTTAGAGATGACTTAGATGCATTCCCATTCCCTGTTTAAACTTTCTGTGTCTCCACAGTGTCCTCTCCAGGAAAAGCTGGCTTGACAGCACACAAGTGTTCAAAAACATGAAGGAACAAATGGTGATGCTGTTCCTCACTCCAGGATGATGCAGGGTTTTAGCAGCCTGCCTGCATCCCAGCCAGATTTTGGATTTTTATCCCGAGGCTGCTGACAGCTCTGTGCACCCCGAGCTCACTAGGTGGTTGTAATGACCAGCACACCAGGAAGTGATTGGTTCTACAGACACCAGAGGTTTGAAGACCACCCAAAAAATCTCCAGCAGCTTTTGTTTGTGCCTTCAATTACAAGTGCCCCAGGATTAGCCATAAGAACAGACTCAGAGCAGCTCCCAGCTCCGAAAAGCCTGGCTCATCCCACACTGAGCCACTGTACAAGCCTTGAGCCCAGCCCTGAGATAAATTGATTTTAAACACAAGCACGGTGTAGAAACTGAGCATTCTACAGCCAGGTGCCTTTGGAGCTGGTTTGCAGCTGGGCAGAGGTGCCCATCAGGACTTTGGGCATGTGCAGCTGAATGAGCTCTCCATGCTCTGACAGCAGGAGCACATCCATCCCACCCAACTTCCCAAAAACCTGGCTAGCTGCTCCAAGGCAGGAATCTGGTTCCTCCAGAGGAAGGTCTATGCCTCTAAAAAAGCCCAATTTAGGGAGGATGTGTCTGCTGTCCACCAGACACAAGGGCTGGAGCTCAGCCTCCACACCCCAAGGATGAACAGAGAATCCCAGAAAGGGACCTTAAAGCTCATCCTATTCCACACTCCTGCCATGGACAGGGACACTTTCCACTATCCCAGATTACTCCAAGCCCCATCCAACCTGGCCTTAGACATTTCCAGGGATCCAGGGGCAGCCACAGCTGCTCTGGGCACACTGTGGCTGTAAGGCTTAGGGAATGGCAAAAAGGTACAGCAACACAAGCTTCATCCAGAAAGCACAGGAAGCAATTTATTGCAGAATAGACACATTTTTATAGGCTGGCTCACAGAATCAAGGATAAAATTAAGCTTCTTGGGCTAAAGAAGGCAACACCTCTTGTAAACATGCTTTTACCAAAATATCATATTCCTCACGTTCTCCTCCGGTCCACAACACCAGGTGCTAAATTTTGTTATTAATTCTTTCCTTTCTGTTTTCTTTTGAGTAGCTTGGGAAAACTCAAACTACTTTTTCTCTAACTCTCATCAGCATCCACACTTCCCCACCCTCACAGGGAAGAATTTCTTCCCAGTATCCCATCTAGACCTATTCTACTTTGGTTTAAGCCCATTCAATGCTCCACCTAACGAGACTCAGCAGAAAAGCAAAGACCTGAGAAGCCCTTGTCCCTCCTGCCACCTCTAAACAGGAGCTTTATTCCCAAGCTGATTTTCCTGTCTGGAAAGCACATGTCCGCCCTGCCAGCATCCCGAGGCTGGCCATTATCCAGGCTCTCCTCCTGGCTCTACCAGCCCCTCACTGAGCTGGAGCTGTCCCTACATGATCCCTCTCAAGTCACAAATTACAGCAGGGAAAGAGGAGCTGGGTGAGCCCCGCACAAACCCAGCACCGCCGGCGGGGCTGGAACCGCGGCTTGGTGCGAGCGTGGAAATTCATTCATATGAATTTGGAATATAATACCTGACACAAGATGTATCACTGCTGCCATGCTGCAATCCCAGATAAGGACACAGCAGTAACAGATGGAGGAACAAGGCACTTATCTTGTTAGCTGATGGATTTATCTCTCCTTCCCCCACCCTTCCCTACATATTCCATAGTGTGCAGAGAGCCGCGTTCCTCGGCAGAGCAGCATATGGAGCACGAATTGATTTCTTCCTAACACCCCCTCCACACTTTAATTCAATAAGAGCTGGAGTGGCGGATAAACAGCTTGTTGTGCTAGGAAAATTTCAAAACAGTCAAGAAAATGTCAAACTGTCTTTTTTATGAGTGTCTTTCTTTTTTTTTTCTTTTTTTTCCTTTTTTTTTTTTTTTTTTCTCCTTTTCATTCCCTTTTCTCCTCAGATATTCAGCAAGGAGTTCTGTGTCTGGAGTGAGCGGACACCTGTACATCTCCTGTCAGGCCAGTCCATGGCAAAAGGTGGCTTTGGTTCCATCCTTGGATGGGAGTTGGGAACACAGTGACTCTGGGTAGAAGATTAGGCAGATGGTTTCATCTGGCAGCTCCCTTAATCTCATTACTGGAGCTGGTGGAAGTTTTTAATGTGATCTCTCTTTCCTTCTCTATCCTCACCCCATTCAAAATGCCTTTTCTCAAAAAAACCCCCAGATATGTTTTCCTAGTGGTTTCTTTGTTAGGAACAGATAAAAAAGTTCTTAAAAAAACTATTCCATTTTTATTTTTGGTGTTCTCTCCCTCTCTATTATTTAGCACTGAAAAGAAGGAATTATTAGAGAAGAGGAAAAATCACAATTGGATGTTTTCTGGCCCTTGCTCAAAAATATGAAGCCCTTTGGAAATAGCAGGGACGTGTTTCTGAAGACCATAAGGCACCTCATGTGCTCCTGCCCTGCAGCCTCCTTCACCAGTAAATCCAAGCAAAGTTTGCAGCCATGGAGGTTTATTTAGGAATGTGGAAATCCAGTCCTGAGGGACATCAGCATGTCCCATACTCAAGGGTCCCTGCTGGCTTCCAGACCTCTCCCAAACAGCCTTGCTCCTGCTATTCCTCACACATCTCCCTTCCAACCAGCCAAGAAACTGAACTCCCTCCCAAACACCCCAATCCATCACTCCCCTCCTTCCCAGCTCTCTCCACACCTCCCTAGCTTGTTCTCCTGAGGGATTCTAACGAGGTAAAACCCTTCAGGACTTCTCCTCCCCATCCATGCATCCATTCAATGGCTCATTTTGCTTGAACTTCCCTGCAGAGCAGAGACCACCACAGACCCAAAGCTCAGCCTGGCATCACACCTGGCCTGAGCCATCCCTGGCTCTCAGCTCCCAGTGTTGGTGAAAAACATCTCCAGGTTGGTTTGGAGGAGGAGTTGGAGCAATGAAAACCACTCCAAGAGTCTGATCTCATATTTTGAATAAATTGATATGAACACAGGGAAAGAAAAGGAGAATGTGCTTCCAAGCATGACCAAATGGAAACCAAGTGGATTCCCAACAGGAAGATGACCTCACTTAAGTGAAGGAATAAAAGTGTGTTCCCTAAAAAATGTAGGAGCTGCTCTGTTTTCTTCCAAACTCCTCCTAGAGAGTGTCAGCAGGGATTCAGGAGTGATTGTCACTCAGACAGGCAGGGGACACACTGTGCACCCCGGTCAGAACACAACCACCACCTTATCCACATCACCAGCGACAGCTTTTGGAGCTCAAACAAGGAACAGGCATCCACAAACCCCACCCCAGCACAGTGTCAGCCACTGGGGAGCAGAAATACAGACAGAAAACCCACAGGACAGGCAGCAGGGCTGGGCTGCACATCCCTGCAGGCTGAGTTACACTCCAGCAGCACCCGGAGCAGCAGCAGCTCGGGCTGGGCACACTGTGCATCAGCTGGGATGGTTTGGGGTGAAAATGCACCCAGGAGGTGTCCAGGGCAGCAGGGCTGTGTCCTGCAGTTTCCCACCTCTCGCCATCGCCTGCTGCTGTGCTGGAAGGTGAGCGCTGCCTCCCCACCCCCTCTGCAGCAGAGCAGTGCAGAAGGCTGCAGGATCCTGCAGGGAGCCGCGTGTTTAGCATGCAGGAGAGAGTGCGGAGCAAAGCCCTGCCTCGTGCCACGGAGCAGCCGGCCGGGAGCAGCAAATTGCTGCTGGAAGGAGCCGCTGCTCGGGGAATCTGCAGCCCCCCCCTCCTCATTTAGCTCCTGGCTGCAAAGAAGGGATGGGTTTGGTGCCTGGTCTACCTCAGCCTCAGCTTCCCCCGTGAGAGAATCCCACCACCTGTCTTGCTACGGCCCCAAACTGCTGGGGAGGAGCAGCAAGGAACTCATCCCTCTGCTCCAGAACCATCTCCTGCTTGTTGCATCCCTTCCTCCCTGCCAGCTTGCACTGGGCACCCACAACCCCAATGACAATGGCAGCACACAGGCACCCCAGGGTTATCCATAACAGCACCCAGCACCCCAGGGTTATCCATAACAGCACCCAGACACCCAAGAGTTATCCATAACAGCACCCAGCACCCCAGGGTTATCCATAACAGCACACAGACACCCAACAGTTATCCACAACAGCACCCAGCACCCCAGGATTATCCATAACAGCACCCAGACACCCAACAGTTATCCATAACAGCACCCCAGGGTTATCCATAACAGCACCCAGACACCCCAGGGTTATCCATAACAGCACACAGACACCCAACAGTTATCCACAACAGCACCCAGCACCCCAGGGTTATCCATAACAGCACCCAGACACCCAACAGTTATCCATAACAGCACCCAGCACCCCAGGGTTATCCATAACAGCATCCAGCACCCCAGGGTTATCCATAACAGCACACAGACACCCAAGAGTTATCCATAACAGCACCCAGCACCCCAGGGTTATCCATAATAGCACCCTGGCACCCAAGAGTTATCCATAACAGCACCCAGCACCCCAGGGTTATCCATAACAGCACCCTGGCACCCAAGGGTTATGCGTAATAGCACCAAGGCACCCACGGGGTGATGCCTCCAAACACCCACAGGTGATCCATCCCAGCACCCAGGAACCCCAGGGTCATCCATAACAGCACACAGGCACCCCAGGGTTATCCATAATAGCACCCAGCACCCAAGAGTTATCCATAATAGCACCCAGGCACCCACGGGTGATGCCTCCAAACACCCACGGGAGACCCATCCCAGGACCCAGACACCCCAGGGTTATCCATAACAACACCCAGGCACCCTAAGGTTATCCATAATAGCACCCAGGCACCCTAAGGTTATCCATAATAGCACCCTGGCACCCATAGGTGATGCCTCCAAACACCCACAGGTGATCCATCCCAGCACCCTGGCACCCCAGGGTTATCAATAATAGCACCCAGGCACCCATGGATGATGCCTCCCAGCCAGCACCCACCCCATGCCACAGCCCCACACTGAGCTCTCCTCCTCCCCTCCAAGCCTTACCTGCCACCAGCATCTCCTCCTCGTCCCTTCCTCACCTCCCTCCGTGGCCACACCAGCGAGGGGAGCAAAGCAGATGACAGCACACCAGCACCAAGGGCAGCCAGTCCCCATTTGAGTTCAGTGTCTCTGGTCAGCTCTGACCCCCCTGCACCCACCTCCCCCCCGAAAAGGACATGGAGAGCCCCTTCTCCCCCCACCCAGGACATTTCTAACCTGCCCCTTTCAAAAGAAGCTCTGGCCAAGCACCCAATTACAGCTCAGTGACTGAGGATGAAAAGCTGCTCTTGGAGCATCCTGTTTTCTCTTTATTTTTCCCCCTTTTCAAGGTTCCTTTTCCCTCCCTTCTCATGAGGTTAAAGAGCTAAAGACCAACTCAGAGGCAGATAATAGAGTGACAGTGCCTCATAAAAAAGCAGCCGAAGCTTTGGAGAAAGCTGGCATACGGCACATTAGGGATTTCTGTCGCGGCAGCTGGGAGTAACAGTGACCCTCTGAACTCAATTTGCTCCACGGCTTGAAAACCAAGGAAAGCCTTTGGACTGTCAAACTCCTCCTTCGGCTTCCAAGGGTGGCTGCAGACTTTGAGTGAGTTTTAGGGGGTCCAGCTTGCCCCTCACCCTGCAGCTACTGCCCTTGCTTCATACCTGGGGCTGAAGGTGGCATCCCAAACCCTGCAAAAGGGAGGATAACGCACGGGATGGGAGCGACCCCGAGCTGTGGAGATGTGAATTTGTGCATTACAAGGACTCACAGGCAGCCTGCCCCAGCCCAGCAAGAGCAGAGGGACAAGGGCAGGACATGTGAAAGGTCGGTGCTGCACAGGAAGAGCTCAGTGCTGCTGCACAAACCCATCACTTTCCCTCTGCCTTCCTCCCATCACCTTCCCCTCTGCCTTCCTCCCATCACTTTCCCCTCTGCCTTTCTCCCATCACCTTCCCCTCTGCCTTCCTCCCATCACCTTCCCCTCTGCCTTCCTCCCATCACCTTCCCCTCTGCCTTCCTCCCATCACCTTCCCCTCTGCCTTCCTCCCATCACTTTCCCCTCTGCCTTTCTCCCATCACTTTCCCCTCTGCCTTCCTCCCATCACCTTCCCCTCTGCCTTCCTCCCATCACCTTCCCCTCTGCCTTCCTCCCATCACCTTCCCCTCTGCCTTCCTCCCATCACTTTCCCCTCTGCCTTTCTCCCATCACTTTCCCCTCTGCCTTCCTCCCATCACCTTCCCCTCTGCCTTCCTCCCATCACCTTCCCCTCTGCCTTCCTCCCATCACCTTCCCCTCTGCCTTCCTCCCATCACTTTCCCTCTGCCTTCCTCCCATCACCTTCCCTCTGCCTTCCTCCCATCACTTTCCCTCTGCCTTCCTCCCATCACTTTCCCTCTGCCTTCCTCCCATCACTTTCCCTCTGCCTTCCTCCCATCACTTTCCCTCTGCCTTCCTCCCATCACTTTCCCTCTGCCTTCCTCCCATCACTCTCCCCTCTGCCTTCCTCCCATCACTTTCCCCTCTGCCTTTCTCTTCTCCCCTTTTTTTTTTTTTTTTAATGAGTAGAAAATTCTTCCCACTACGCATTAGCGCCCAACGTAATGGTGCAAAACATTTTTCATTTATCATCATAATGCCAGTCAAACGAACCCCCTAATAACATAAATGCAAGAGGAAAGCTATTAGAGTTTATTTGTGCAGTGGCTTTGAACTCGTCCCTGTGTACCACCAGTGTGACTGGAGGGGCTGGATGGAGCTTGGATCTTTAGGACCTTTCACCCTCAGTGAGCCAGAGCCTTTCCTTACAGAGCACTGCAACCCTGCACATTCAGCTGTGTTGCTGAATTATCAAAATACCTAACCACCTGAAATAATCCATTACAAACAGCCACTGAAAGTCCTCCAAGTCAGGCTGGACAGGGCTTGGAGAAATTTGGGATAGTGGAAGTCTCTGCCCATGGCAGGGGGTGAAATGAGAGGGGCTCTGAGGTCCCTCCCAGCCCAAACCAGTCTGGGATTCTCTGATCTTTTGTGACTTTCCATAGCTATGATGTGCTCCAAGACAAGGCATGAGAGAACACACCTGGCTGTTGATCACCTGCAGCTAAAGATCTCCAGATCCTTTGCCTGTTACTCCTCCCATGCAGACCTGAAAACAGGCATTTATTTTTTTATTAGTGCCTGGAGTCCCTATCCCAGCTCTGCACCTCTGCCAAGAACTATCAGAGCATCTCTGCTCTGCCCAGAGCTCCTCCTCTGCCACCCCCAGATTGTTCAGCTTTGGGAGACCAGTGCCATGAAATAGCTCTGATGTTGGTAAGGCTCATGCAAGAAAACTTCCCTATACATAAAAATACTTGGAAAATTTAAGTCATTCCTCTATACAGCTCTTTGCTCTCCTTTGCTGCAGCCATTCCCATCCTAGGGTTTCACCGCAAGGACAAGAGAAAACAGCCTTAGGTTGCTCCAGAGGAGATTTAGGCTTGATATTAAGAAAATTTCCTTATGGCAAGAGATGTCAAGCCCTGGAACAGGCTCTCAGGGAAATGGTGGAGTCACCATCCTTGGAGGAGGGATTTAAGACATGTACGGATGTGGCATTTGAGGACACAAGTTTGGCTGTGGGCTTGGCAGTGCTGGGAGAGTGATTGGACTCCTTGGGTGATCTTGAAGGTCTTTTCCACCCTAAATTATTCCATGATTCAGTGATCTTTCACTGCTGCCTCATTGTTCCAGGTGTCTCCCCTCAACACCCCCCATCCCTAAGATCTCCCAGCAACACTTGTCCCAACAGCTCTCATCCTACAGCAGCCCATGCTGGAGAGCCATGACAAAGCATTTAATTTTATACACAATAATTTCCTCATTAAGCCAAAATTAAATGCGTATTTCAAAACCTACGAGCGAGAGCAAACTGTTCAGTCTTATGCTTTATTAAACAAAAAAATCTTTGTGCAGAAAGAGGTTTGGTGCCAAATTACAGCCCTGCTGATGGGGCTGAGCTATTCCCAACCGTGTCAGGAATTGTGGTGCCAGCAGAGAGGCCCCACACTGCAGAGGGAAACAGTGGCACCAGCCTGAAAATTAGTTTATTCGTTAACTTAAGAATCCTATTTCACTCAACTTCACAAATTGCCACGTTTAGCAGTCAGGAAACTTCCAGGGAAGGGATGTTGCAAACCAGCAGGAGCCCCTGTGCAAGGGTGACCTCCCCTCCTTCACCAGGCTGCCCATTGGAGCAGGGAAAATTCACTGTACAGATGGTACTAGGAAGAAGTGGTTTGTGGTGAGGGTGTAAAACGCTGGCACAGGTTTCCCAGAGAGGTGGTAAATGCATCATCCTTGGAAAGAGACAAGGATAGGTTGGATGGTGCTTGGAGCTGCTCATCCTCAGTGTTCCACCAGTGTGACTCCATGGATGGAGCTTGGACCTTTAGGACCTTTCATCCAAAGTTACTCCTTAGCAAGCCAGAGCCCGTCCTTACAGACCACTGCAACCCTGCACGTGTGGCTGTGTTGCATGAATTACCAGAATAAACACAAAAATACCTGAAATAAGCCATTGCAAAAGCCATGAGATGTGTGGCAGTGTCCAAGGCCAGGCTGGACAGCACTTAGAGCAACCTGGGACAGTGGGAGGTGTCCTTGCCCATGGCAGGGGGTGGAACAAAAGAAGCTTTGAGGTTCCTCCCAACCCAAACCAATTTACGATGGGATACCAAGAAATCCAAGCATGGATCTAGGGGTGGGCAGCAGATCCACCCTGTGGTGCAGATGGGGATAAGGTGGCATCAGTGAAGCACATCAGGAGGAGCATTCCCGTGCCAAATCCAGCAGGTAACACCAGGGATCAGGCTAGAGCAGCCCATCACCTGCCCACAGCCAGCAGCCATCTCCCCCTCTGCTCCCACAGCCCTACAAAGCAATAAAAATAGCCACTGATAAAATCTAGATGTGCTTCAAAAGCTCCACCTCTGCCTCTCAGTTTGCAGTCCATGGGCTCTGGATCACACTCTGCAAAGGGCTTCCCTGGGTGCAGAGCTGCAGCAGCAGCCAAAAGGGGTGGGAAGCAAAACTGGGGTGGAAAGGAGATGACATGAATTGAGAGAAAGGATCAGGGCAGAGTGGGGCTCGCAGGAAGGGAAGACAATAAAACCCAGCGAGGCAGGCAGAGATTAATGAGTGCTTCCCAGATATGATAATTTCTGGACATCCATCAAATTTAATGTCCTCCTGGGCTAGTGAGTGGCACTGGAACTCTCTGACAGAAGGGAGGGGTCCTGGGGGCTTCGTGAGACCAGGCATGGCCAGCCCACCCCCAGCACCTCTGCCTGAGCTCCTGGGGATGCATTTCCTCTCCAACCCGTGTGTTTGTGCAGCAGCACATCAGCTGTCACTGCTGGCCACTGGTGACACATCCCTGGGGACACACCAGCCTGCTTGGGAAGGCGTCTGTCAGCGAGCCCGTGTGCTCCCTGCCAGGGTGTGGGAACATTGCTGTGGCACCCACAGCCCTGCTGCCACCAGCTCCCCTTCCTCCAGCTCCACGGAAATGCCAGGCTGCATCCTCTGGGAGTGGCTGTCCAGCCTCCCACGCTCCAGAGAGCAGCTGGGGGGAGGATCAGCCCCCAAACCCCTGTGTTTAACACCAATCCAACACATGAGCCAGCCAGGGCTTAACTTCACCTTCCTTGGTGCCAGCACAAGCAATGCAACACACACTTGTTATTTCTCAGGCACAGCTGGAGGGGCAAATCCCTTATTCTCACTAAACTCCAAAGGAATAGGATGGTTCGCCTGGGTTGTTTCAGACTGGGCCCATTGTTGCAGTCTCAGACTTCAGTGGGAGTCCCTTGATGCCATCCAGGCACTCTGCAACATCTCCACATTTGCACCCAAGCCCTGCAGGAGCCACGCCTGAGCTGCCACAGCCTGGCCTTTGCTGCTTTAGGAAAGCTACCACAAATCCCTTGGGAAAGGAGATTCCCACATGCTATCTCCACAGAAACCACTCAGTCAGTGAATCCCTGACTGGTTTGGGTTGGGAGGGACCTTACAGCTCACCTCATTCCACCCCTGCCATGGGCAGGGACTCCTTCCACTGTCCCAGGCTGCTCCAAGCCCTGCCCAGCCTGGCCTTGGACACTGCCAGGGATGGGGCAGCCACAGCTGCTCTGAGCAACTTGGGCAACTCAGGGCCTCCCCACCCTCACAATATCCAATCCAAACCTCCTCTGCTTCACTCAAGCAGGTGGATCTGCTCCAGCGACCACCAGCACTCCCTGCTGAGACCCCTTGGCTAGTGACTGCAGCTCCTCCCCAGCTCTGCTCTCTGCTCCCAGACAGAGCCACAGCTCTGGAGCCAGAGAGCTCACCCTGCACTGCAGTCCCTGTCAGATCCCCACTGAGATTTGTGTGCTGTGCAGAATCCCTTATTGACATTTAAAGGTCTTGGACAACCAGCCCTACACATCTTTGTTAGGGAGGGCGAGAATCACTTCACCCAAATCTGCTGCCCTAAAATCCAGAGTCAGGTGTAAGATATTTTTGCCTGGTTCAGTTACAAACAGCCTGTCCAGGTCCTGTCACTGCCCGTGGGGTCTGTCATGGCCACCAAACCCCCGTGTTCCTGGGACACTGATGCAGGAGGCTTGGAAAAGAAGCCAGTCCTTCCTACACAGACCTGGACACATGTGCCATGTGGTTTGGACAAGCAGTGAGGTGACCAGGATGGCAGGAAACCACCCAAAATCCTCATCTGGATCAGGACACAACCAGGAGACACCCCCTGCTCGGCCCAAAATATGCAAACAAGAGACATGGAGAGCATGGGGAGGCTGAAAGCAGAGGGAGTGGGGTTCCATCCCTGAGAAGCCCTTCTTCAACCAAGGACCAAGGGACAGAGGCAGAAGGACAGACAGAGCAGAACAGTCCAGCCCTGTCCAAGGGAAGCAATTGGGAAGGCACAGGGAAAAGCCTGAGGTTTCCTGCCTAGGAAACAGGGACTACAGCCTTTAAGGAGGAAAGTAATTTTGGGTGACAGTGGTGATGAAACGATCGAGTTCTCAACCCGATGAAAAGCTGTGGAATATGGATAATGGACTTCAAAAGCCAGATTTCAAAAAATTCAGGAAGCTGGTAGATGGGTTCTCCTGGGAAAATAATCACAAAGAAGGGGAGAGCTGGCAGTTACTGAAAGAGACTTTATTACACACACAATAGCAGGCTACCCCCGTGCAAAGGGAAGGTAGGAAACCTAGGAAGAGGCTGCTGTGGTTGAATTCTGAGCCATTCAATGACCTGGGAATAAAAAAGGAATCATGAAGAAAGTATGGAAACAAGGGCTAATAATTAGGGATGAGTATAACAGAGCCACAATGGCATAGAGGGATAAAGTCAGCAGCACTTACATGCAAACAAGTTTTAATTAGCAAGAGATATGAGATATAAAAGGCTCTTGGATTTGTTCAAAGGAAAAGGAAAAGGAATGTTGGTTCTGTCACCAAGCAGTCAAGGAAAGCATGTGGCAGAGATCCTCAGAGCCATGTTTGGTTGTATCCATCTAATGGCAGGTGTAGGGTCAACAGACAGCTCCAAAATTCATTTTAACAGGGAAATGGCTTTCAGACTGGAGCAGGGGAGAAGAAGGGTTAAAAAAAAAAAATTAAACCGGCAGAGATTGAGGAAAGTCTCAGGAGAGTGATGAAAAATCAGGCAGAAATGTCGCCGAGCCATCAGCACTGCTCTTTGGGAGCTCGTGGAGGCCAGCAGCAAGGGCAAGAAATCTTCATATCCTTAAGTAAAAAAAACCCAGGAACTGCAGGCAATCAGCTCAGCTTCAATCACTGGGAAGATACTAAAACAAACGATGAAACTATCATAGCTTGTAAGGCCCGGGAATTTAATAAAGTGAGAAAAAAAACCCCATCCACCACCAACACGAGTTTGTCAAGAACAGATCATGTCAAACCAACCTAATTTCCACCTTGACAGGATAACTAGACTTGGTGGATAAGAGGAAAGCTGTAGACATGATATACCTTGACTTTAATAAGGCTCCTGATGCCAGTCCCACGCGGCACCTCTGAGGGAAGTTGAGGAAGCAGGGAGTGGATGTAATCGCTGAGGCTGGGGCAGAGGGGAGGAGGGATAACAGCCTGTTGACAAAGCACTCTCAAAGAGTGCTTATCTATTATTTACAACCATGCCAGGAGGGCAACCTACAGCGGGATCCCTCCGGGCTCTGCCCAGCCCTGCTCTCTCCAACATTTACATTTAACTGCTTGTATTGCAGAGGGGAATGCTCCGATTCAAACCTGGAGATGATGCCCAGCCAGGAGGAGAGAGGCTGGAAGGGCTTTGAGGGTAGGACCAGCATCTCAAATCTCCTCTGGAAATGAGCAGTAGGACATCCAAGATGTACAACTGTGATGTGATAAACTTAGAGAGAAAACATTGAACACGTGGGTAAAAAGGAGAGGAAAAACCTAAAGAACGTAAGGGGTGTTAGAGCTGCCCACAAATTAAGGAGGATTCAACCAGGCTGCAGAAGATGGCAAACCTTAACACGAGTGCTGTAAAAAGGACAAAGGAGAATTGTTTTGTTCCACTTGGTTTAATGCAAGGGCTCAGCTGCAGGACTTCATCCTGACCTGCACACCAGGCTCTCAGAAAGGCAAAGGTCAAGTCAATGCCACTTAACACGGTAGCACCTCCCCACTGACCCGTGCTGACACTTTGTCTTCTGTCCCTGCACATCTGGCTGCCCTGAGCCTGCAGCTGGAGGTTCCCTTTCTTCTCAGATCAATCTAAAGTGCGTTTGCCACAGTGCAAGACACACATCTCTAATCGATGTGGAGCAATTGATTGCACGTCCCAGCCGGGACGAGCCGGGGTGAATCCATGGAATAGCAATGAAATGAGTAAGAGATGCAGACTGCTCCAGGGAAAGATGAAAGACGCCGGGGTTTGCTTCGCCACTAAAAGAGAAGATTGAGTAAGAATTGACAACTCTCTTCCCTTACATAAATATCACACAAAGCAGGAGAATAATTATTTGTGGATCCCTTCAAAGAGACGAAGAAGAAAACACTAATTTGTAGCAGGGATTTTGTTTGGGAGCTCAGAAAGACTGAGGTTTGTGAAGCCTTTGCAGAAGGGCTTTGTCACCAGAGGGCAGCTCAGCTGCCCATGAAGCAGGTCCCACATGTGCCCAACTCCAGTGGAGGGTGAAATCAGCTGGGATCCACCCAACCCGAATCCCACAAAGGTCTTTCATCACCAGACTGACATAGGAACCTCTCAGGGTCCACAGATCTGTTGCAGCAGCATAAAATCTGGAGCACAGACAGTGGCAAGTGCAAATCCTCTCTGTGACATCCAGATCTGTCTGTGAGCTCCTGCTCACCAGTAGGAGCGAGGGCTCCACCATCTCAGACAGTGTGACCCCACAAATCACAGCAAGACACACTCAGCACTTTTATTCTTTATTGTTACTGTTCAGACAGCTCCATTATTTATCCAGATTACTTATTCATGTTCCATTTCCAGGGACAACCTGCTTCAGTGGATAGAGAGATCATTTCCTCTCCCCTCCGCTCTCCCCCAGCTCTTGTCCCACTTTCTGTGGTATTTGGACAGGACACTGTTTGTGTAAGAGCATTGACTTTAACTAGAGAATCACTCCATCCATCCCAGACCGTCTCCTGCACCTCTCAAGGATTCTGACAAGGGGAGGATTGAAAAAGCACAGCCCAAAATGACAGCTCAGCCTCAGACAGTGACTGACAGAAGCACTGAAGGTTTCCCAAGGCAACTCAATCAGAACAGGTTTCTGGCCATCGTTAGAAGCTCAACCAATTCAGACAAATATCACTCCTACCTGCAGGGAAAGCAAGGGCTCGTCATTAAGAGGAAGGTGGCAGCCGGCCTGGATTAAACAGAGCTATCCAATGTATTTCCATATATCGCCCTCATTTCAAGGCTGCACCTCAGAGGGCACATGGACCTTTATACTTTTGCAGAGATTTGAAGGCTGAAAGGTTATCATGATGTGCTGTCTCCAAGCTTAGATCACACCCTTTGCTCCCAGGTCAGACCCCAAGCACAACTTTACCTCCCACACGAGTCCCCTTCACACAAACTGGGTGGGATTGGTGGCTCCAGAGCCCTTGCAGACCCGGGGGTCACATCCTCCTTCTGACAAGGGGTCAGGTGGCTGCCACAGCCCAGGGGGGATTTTCCCAGAGCTCCCCCATCCCAGTCTGAGTTTTTCCGCTCAAAACAATCATTGCTAATTAAAGCAGTTGTTTCTGAGTGTAAATGGGGAGGGGAGGGGAGGGGAGGGGAGGGGAGGGGAGGGGAGGGGAGGAGAGGAGAGGAGAGGAGAGGAGAGGAGAGGAGAGGAGAGGAGAGGAGAGGAGAGGAGAGGAGAGGAGAGGAGAGGAGAGGAGAGGAGAGGAGAGGAGAGGAGAGGAGAGGAGAGGAGAGGAGAGGAGAGGAGAGGAGAGGAGAGGAGAGGAGAGGAGAGGAGAGGAGAGGAGAGGAGAGGAGAGGAGAGGAGAGGAGAGGAGAGGAGAGGAGAGGAGAGCGCTGACGGCACCAAGAACCAACAGCACTGAACAGAATCAGAAAGGAGCCATGGAATCACAGAATGGTTTGAGATGGAAAGGAATTAAAAACTCATCTGATCCCACCCCCTGCCATGGCAGGGACATCTTCCACTGTCCCAGGCTGCTTCAAGCCCCAATGTCCAACTGGCTTTGGACACTCCCAGGGATCCAGGAGCAGCCACAGCTGCTCTGGGCACCCTGTGCCAGCCCTGCCCACCCTCCCAGGGAACAATTCCTGCCCAATATCCCATCCATCCCTGCCCTCTGGCAGTGAGAAGCCATTCCCTGTGTCCTGTCCCTCCATGCCTTGTCCCCAGTCCCTCTCCAGCTCTCCTGGAGCCCCTTTATGCCCTGGAAGAGGCTCTGAGCTCTCCCTGGATCCTTCTCCTCTCCAGGTGAGCACCCCCAGCTCTCCCAGCCTGGCCCCAGAGCAGAGGGGCTCCAGCCCTTGGAGCATCTCCTTGGCTGAGCCAGAACACCCTCAGGCCAGAGTACCAGGCACAGCAATTTTTAGCGATTTGCGTGGTATTTCACTACTCTTACTTATATTTTTACTTATTAAAAACACAGGGCAAAAGCACAGATAGAATCATCTATCACAGATACAGATCAGACACATCCTCATATGGCCATCACTGACCTTCCACCACCACCACCACTTCCAGTTCCTCACCCACCAGCACTGAACACTTCCAGGTCACTTGTAGAGAGCTACAACAAGTGCAAAGTCCTAAGAAATCACATTCTGAGTGCATGAATACCCCCATCTCCAGCTTCCAGCCTCTTCTCTGAGCTGTCCTTTGAGGTGCAGAGTGGCAGCTGAGAGATGCTCTAATCACTGCATCTAATTTCAAACGGTGTGAGGACCATGTTATGCCTTGGGATAAACGGCGAAGGCTGCCATTGAAGTAAAAGAGAGCTAGGCACTTCAGAAGCTGGAGTTTGGCCTCAAAAATAAAAGAAGCCACTAAACCTCAACTGCTAAAGTGCATTTAAAAACATAATAAGGCAGATTAGCAATCAAACCGAGCAGCTCGCCGGGGGACTGATAAGTGGGGAGGGTTCTAGAGGCACATATCACCAGTGAAAAAAGGCCAAAAAAGCCTTGTTTAGAGTAAAAATGACTTTTGATCCAAAAAAAAAGCATGGAAATGCAGTTTTTCTCATGCATTTTCCATGAGAGAACAAGCCCAATCAGCCTTGTTTTAAGCAGAGATGCTGAAGCTCCCACCTGGAGTGTTCTGCACTGGGAGGGACAGGAAATTGCCTGGTGACTCAGTAGCACGATGTACATGACAACCTTGTGCCTCTCATGGATGCTCAAAGCACTTTTGACTCATTCAGGGAATCACTTGACCCAACGCCATCCCAACCTCCTGAACTAGGCAGCGAAGGAGCTGTCAAAGTCCTGCTCCTTCACTAATCCTCATGGAATCAGGTCTTGGAGTTTATTTGCTCAGCCATGAAGGAGGCACTTTTATCCTAAAACATGGAGTAGCCATTGGGAGGGGTTGGCTTTAGGAATGGGCTGGGGAAGGTGTGTGGATGGGTGGGGGGAGCTCAGCCTTTTCCTTCAAACACTTTCTCAGCAATTCTCGACACAAAAACTTCTGAGACAGCGACATGTTGAGCTGCAGAGGCTGAAGCACTTGTTGCTACACCTCCAAACCTCTCACTGCCTTCAGACCAAGGGGTTTGACACCCATCAAGCTTCCATGTGCCTGGAGGCCAGCAAGGCATGACCCAGATCCACCTGCTCTGAGACCACCTTCTGTCTCAGTCTCCTGAGCTCTTGACTTTGCAGAAATCCTCCTGCCCAAGACTTACTGGGAAGAGCTTATTCCCAACCAGATTCAATGGCTAGATTTTTTCTGGAAAGGTTGGGAAGTAGAAGGCATCTCTTCTTGGAAGCTTGTAACCATCTTATAAAGAAGGGGCAGGTGGCTCATGCTCGACCCAAATTCCACATGTATTAGTCCAAAATGTGATTCAGGTTTATTAAATCTCTAAAGTCTCTGTACAACTCAAAGGACACCTTCCTCACACCACCAAATCCCTTATAGTGCCAAAACCAGCCCATGATCAGAGTCAGAGGGTGCTCACAGTGCCAAGGCTGCAGCTCAGTGTCCAGGGAAATAGGGTGGGACATCCTTCTCCATGGGACCTGGGGTCCCACCCATGCAGGGGAAAGAAGTAGATCCCTCCCTGTAGATCCCTTCCAGCTCAGGATATTCTGTGATTCCATGATAACCACAATCAGGATCCCTGTCAATTCTTCCCAGCATGGTCTGAATGGCTTTTCCAAGCTGATCCCCCCATCCAGCACATCCCATATTCACAGGGTGCTCAGCGCCCTCAAAACACTGGGTGCTCAGCTTTATCAGTTCAGCTGGGGTCAGGGAAACTGAAAACACAAGTGTATAATCCTTTCACGAGTTAATTAAAGCACCCATCCACCCTTCGCTCAAACCATTAGCCATGGCTGTTTACAATTAATTATTTGGAACCAAATCAAACAAACAAAGAGAAGACACAGGAAGAAGAGAGAAAGCCAAGCAGAGCCAGGGCACTCCTGCAGCAGGGCATTATCAGGGCTCATCCCTGCTTCCCAAAGCGAGGCACAACCCCTTTTAGCCAGCACAAGGGTTGCTGGAGGTGGGGACCCTGCTTCAAGCTGGGTGTTGCCTCGAGCTGCCTCTGTGACCTTGGGAAAACCTCCCTGTCTCCCCTTGCTTCACTTCCAGCCCCTCATGCCGTGACCCACCGCTGTGCTGCTCCCTGCACGCCCTCCTTTGACCTTGAAGTGTGAATAAACCACAAATAAATTATTTACACAGCACAAGAGCTCTTTAGTGAGGCACTTGGGTGGGCAGGAGGCAGCACTTCCAGCCCTGACCTAGCCCCAGCCCTAGGACTTGCAAAACACCTGCAAGAGCTCAGATGAGCTGAGGACAGACCTTTCCACCTGCACAGAAAGCTTGGGAAGGGCTCCTGAATATTGCAAGGAGGGCAAGCAGCTCTCCTGCTCCAGTGGAGGCTGGCTCCCCAGCTGAAGCTCTCTGCCCTAGTTTATCTCCTCTTCTCCATGATCTCTCTCCTTGCTGAAAGCTTCATTTCAGTGCAGGTATGCGAGGGGAGAAGGGGAGGTGGGGATCAGGATTCCTTCCTTTTCTCTTCTTATTTCCCTTGCATTTCCTTCCCTCTCATTTGCTGCCACAGCTACACTCCATCTCTCATCCCCAGCCCCCATCTCCTCCATGCCCTCTCTGCTCCCCATCAAGACAGGGTTTAATGTCTTTCCATCTCTTCCTGGGTAAATTGCAGCGAGTCTGCCGGCTGCTGGGGTGGAACACACTGTTTTATATGCGCCATAAAGGGAGAGAACTCTGTAAACAATATTATTTTTAATAAAATCCAAGTCTTTGGCAGGCCAGCTGCTTTTGTGTCTGTCTTAATTTAATCAGACGATCAGCTCTCTCAAGCAGCAAGAGGGAATGAAAAGCATTAGCAAGGAATCAGGGAACTGGTGAGGAAGAGACATGATTTCCATCAAGAGCTTTCCAGCCCAGTGTGTTGCTATAAGAGCTGGACCAAGTTTTTGGGAAACAGATTCCCAAAACAACTTTGTCAAGGTGCAGGAAGGACATGGGCACACCTGGGCATAACACTCATCCTGTAGTGCTTGAGACAGAGCTGCTATGGGCCATGAATAAACCCAGGGTTAAAGATATTTCCAGTCAGAGCAGACCACTGTGGCATTGGAAGGTGCCTGAGATAACCCACACTCCCTAGGATGGGAATTCTGCCCACTTTGGTGACCTCCAATGCTTGAAATCAGGTACAGCCACCCAAACAAGCATCCCTCAGCTCCCTGCTCATGGCCAAAACCATAGCCAGCCCTGTCTGACAGGTTAAAATTCAAAATCAAATCAATACAAGGATAGTACTAGGGATTAAATACTAAAATCTGCAAATATATCCCCAAAATCCAGTCAAGGATGAACCCAAGCTGGATCCAGGGTAAAAGCTGCCTCCAAAGAGGGGAGGAGATGGTGTTGGCAGCTGGAGCCAGGGGAGAAGGAGAGCAGCCCTGAGCAACCCCTGACATGCAGCATCATGAGCAGCAGCTGAGTTTGAAAGGTGTCACTTACAGACAGCCAAAACCTGGCAGAAACAGCTGATTTTGTGACACTTCTGTTCTTCAAGACCAAGCAACAGCCAGCGAGCATCTGCTGTGGGCAGACAGCTCCTTCCCCTGCTCCAAAGCCTCTGAGCCAGCAGGCTCAACACTTGGCCGTGATGTCCTCTGAGCCTAAACCATTCCAGATGTGATTCCTGCCTCCTTCTCATAACTCTTTGGGGGATTTTTGGCAGCCAGAGCAGCCCAGAGCACAGGGCAGGACTCCCCTGGTATGGAACTAATCAAGGGTTCCATTTCTCCACTCAAAGCCACAAATCCTCCAGAATAAAAAAACCTCCAAAATCTGAAATAATAAAAACTAATTACAGACACAAAGCAAACAAATTAATTGATGTTTACTTGTTTATGCAGCCACCAAAAAAATGTTAATGACTTAACATGTATTTTTAAGATATTAAACCATTCTAAGGCACAGCCATAAATATCCCCAGTAAAGCAAACATGGTGCTCAGCACTGCAAAGGAACTGAAATTAGTATTTAATTACAAGAAATCGCTTGAAGTTCTTTTGCTACCATTAATCACTTTCAATTATGAATGTAATTATAAGTCATCTTTTCTCTTTGGGTGGTCGCTGCTGGGACCTGAAGCGGTGACCCCACGCTCCAGAAGAGAGAACCCCACTTTGCTCACCAAGTGACAGCTCCTGCCAAAGGATGGATCAATTAGTGCCTCCACCAAGCTCCTGAGGAGCCAAGGGCATGCAAACAACGAGAGGGTGAGGGGGAAATTGAGTTCCTGCACCCCTCTGCAGGCACTGATTTGGGCACCATGGCAGAATCAGAAACTGATGTGAAAAACAGCCCGTCCTCAAATCATTGCAGGATGAGATGATAATGTTATCTCTCGCCACGAGGCAAATCAAAGCCTGGAGAGTTCCTTCCCTGCGACAGGGCTGGTGTCAGTGGGGACTCATGGCAGGTCACTCTGCAGGCAGTAGAGGGGAGAGGAGGGCACAGCCAAAACCTGGTCCCCTCCACCTCCTGGCTCTGCCCTGCCCCTTCACCCGGGCTGCACCACGGTCAGCATCACCTCCTGGCAGATAAAGAGCATGCTCACTGCAGAGGGGGTTTTCAGCTATGGATCAGTTCTCAGGGGAATCTACATCATGTGAAACATAATTAAGTAAAGCAAATTTATTAGCCTTAAGCACTGATTTTTTTTTTTTTTTTTTTTTTTTTTTTCTGAAGGAGGTAGCACTTTTCTTCTGGGCAACTTGCAAATCCAAAATAAGAAGCTGAAAACTCCCTCTCTGCTCAGTGCTCAGCCTCCTTCATCAGCTTGGGCTCCACTCAAAGAGTTTGGGATGTGGAATTCAAGCCCTCACTGCAGTGAAATAAATCCTTATGTGGAGGCAGCTGCTGGCAGAGCATCTCCAGCCTGGGACACCCCTGATAACCAGGACACCCCACCGTGAACTGCTGCCTTGACTCTCCCAAATCCCTTCAGCCTCACAGCCTGCTCCTGGCACTGCACAGCACCAAACAGGACCAAAACACAGAAGACAACGTGGAGGATCAAATGGAAGCGTTCCCTTTTGGTTCCCTTGGTACTGCTTTGCAGGGAATGTGATTAGACTGCCCTTATCTTGGTGGGAACAGTTGTTAGCAATAATGAAATCATCCAGTCCTTTTCTTTTTGAAATCCAGCCACATCCTTTGGCTCCAGGAAACAGGGGCAATGACATGTGCTGTTTTCATAAAAAGCCACAAGACAACATATTTCATCGCAGTAAATTCCCTTCCCTCAAGTGAAGAGCGAAGGAGAGAGGTTTCAAGGACAAGAAAAGTTTCAGCCAAAAGAAGGGGCTGAGCTGAACTTCTGCCCATCTGACACTTCCCAAGAAGTTGGCTCTTCACAGCCTGAAGAAGTCTGGATGATGACAACCCTTGTAGATTTTGCCTCTCTCCTTCTGCCTCAGCTCCTGCAAGGATAACAGGAATGGTGCACTGAATTTCCATGCACGAACTCCAGGAGGGTGACTCTAGGAGGGAAAGCCCAGCCTCTGGAGGATGGACACTCCACGTGTCAGACAAGAGTCCAAGGAGGACTCACGCCAAAACCTCCACATGTTTCTCCCAACAGCTACTCGTGACTTGCTTGGAGTCAGGACCGTTCTTGCCAGGTTGTAAATCAAGCCAAACTCATCCTCACCTCATCCCTTGGACTCTTCCCCAGCCCAAGACCCAGATTCCCTGTTGGGGTCCCTCTCAGGCAGAGCTCAGCCCAGAGGATGCCAGAGGACCACGTTGCCACGCGAGTGGACAACACTCTTGGTGTTGTGACTCAGCACCTGGATTAACCAGGCCCCATCCTGGGCTGCCTCCTAATTAGCAGGATTCCAGCATCCCCCAGTCCTTGGCTGAGTCCCCCTGTCCCTCTGCTCCTCACTTATTCTGTTCACTGAGCTAATTGCCAAGCGCCTGCACCCTGGGTGTCTGCTGCTGTTGGAGAAGATTAGTATTTTTACAGAAGGGGAAAAAAAAGATTAAAAAAAAGATTGTGTTTTTTAAAGCAGATGAAAGGAGAGCCCAAGGAGATGTGCATTTGACTCTCAAACATGCTCCTTCAAGTCTCCCTCAGCAGTACTTAAAGGCGTTTCCAAAGCAAGACTTTATGAATGCTAAATGAACCCAGCGCCTTGTTCCTCTGCCACAAGAAAAGAAAAAAAAAATTATCTTTTATATACAATATTTTCTTTATGGCTGACACTGTGTATCAGGCATTGCTGCCACTTCAGACACCGATGCTGACCTTCACAAAGTCACAGGGACACCACTGGCTCCCTGGGCTGGAGCAGCACACAGCTGGGCAGGGTCAGGGAGCCTGGCTGGATCCAGGAGACACCAGTGGATTCATCTGCTGCTTTCCAGGAAGGGTGAGGTGAGGTGTGACCAGCACAAACAGGGAAATGTTCAAAGTCTTGCTTTCCATCACTGCGATCTTGGATGACCCAGCCAATCTGGGGATGCTGGTTGATGTATCACCCTCCAGAAAGGTTTCTGAGGATGCAGCTCAGTCAAGATGGGATGAGGAATGGAGAACCAAGAGGGAAAGAGCAGCAGCCCAGCAAGGCAGACAGACAGAGGAGAAAATACCCTCTGAGTGTCCAGCCCTGAATCCCATCTGTACCAGCACCTCTGCTTCACCAAGGGGTGCTGGTGAGGTCCTCACTTGGGTGTCCAGCACCCAAACTCTGCCCAGCTCCACAAAGGACAAGGAGAAGCATATCAATGCATCCAAAGACCTTTGGCCATCTGGGTGGTCCAGTCAAGGCCACCCAACACCTCCTAATGGAGCAAACAGCCCAACCAGGAGTGACCCCAGCACCCTCACCATGCAGATTTCCAGCAGCACCACCTTTCCTTACCTGTGAAAGGGGGAAGTGCCTTTAGTTTCTCACAAAGTACTGTGAGAAGCTGGTCCATGCTCTAAGGAAATCACCCACCCAAAGGAAGTCTAGGGAGATTTAATTAGCTGCAGTCTGTGCTGTTTGAGCTTGTTAGGTGCTATATAATTGCTAAATATTATTATTATCTCTGCAGGTACAGCAGTTTCTTAGGATAATGATAGTGATTGACATTTCCCTGGCATCTTTCATCCCAACCAGATCCCATTTTACTCTATTATAAGACACTGTTCTGCCTTGACTCTCCATATGTCTCCAAACTGTCAACAGGATCATAACCAGCCCAGCACTGCCAAAAGAAATAAAGGCAAAGTGGCTCATGGAAGTTCACGGGATGCAGCACAAGCTAAGCAAGTTCAACTTTATGCTCAAGAACTCAAGTTGCACAGGTAGGTGTGGTGTAGACAGAGATGTACAGGTTCTGCTTCAACATCAACATGGAGCAAAGCTGCAAGGAGTGCTCCTGGAAGCCACCACAGCACCCAAAAACTTCCCTTGTCCCTCTCCATCCCCTTTTCCTGGCAAGCAGCAGTGGGTACCACAACCCAACCACCAGCATGAAAAATACATCCCAGGGACAGCAAAGCAGAGGGGCCACCGAGTGATTAATGGGAGGCTATCAGTTTGGGATAGGTCTCTAAATTCTCATTAAGTCAGGTGCTGAGGCATCGCACATTAATCCAGAACATTTCCCCTTCGGCCCAAACAAATAAATAACTCGTGTATAATTCAGGGGAACTGGGTGGGGCCATCGCTCCCTCTCTCTCCGTCTCTTTCCAACTAACCAGTGAATAAAACATCGCCCACAAATCTATTAGGCTAATTTTAAATCCTGACAATTTAGCAGCACTTCAGCAAGATAAGAGCCATTTATTAAAAGCCACAGTTCATTAAGCCAAATGCTGCTGGCGTATTTACTCAGAGAAACGGGGCTGGGCTCGGCTCTCACCCAGACCAGAAGTCTCCAGAGGAGCAGGAGTGATCCTATTTCACCCAAAAAGAGAGACCAGCATCAATCTTTGCCCACCTCGAGCACACATGGGGCTGTGTGTGCTTCCCACCAGAGGAACTGGGTGTCCGTGCTGCCTTCTCCCCTCTTGGATGAACACGGAGCAGGAATCACTGGAGGCTCTGCAGCTTTGTCAGCCAGAACTGTGAAAAGTCCCCACAGCTCACTTGGGGCCATGCTTTGCACCACCACACCGTGGGACTGCTCCAAGAGGATCAACACCCCAATATGGATCAGGATTGCAAGGCTCTGGAACCATTCCCATGGGTGGCAGGCACAGATTGTCTTTGGGGAGGGATGATTGCTTCCAACCACAAGCCAGGAGAGGGCTAGTGAAGAGGAACTGCTGCTTGCCAAAGGTACCAGATTGCAATTGGAGTTTTCCTCCCTCCAAGCTGCCTCTTGACATCCCTGCTGATGCCCTCTGCTGTGCCCATGGCAGGGTGCTTTGGGACACATGAAAAGGGCTGGAGGCTCCCAGGCCAATGGCACGGAAGAGATGGACTCACCAACAGGAGCAGCCCTGCTCTCTGGGAACTGGGATTTTTGTTAACCTTCACAAGGGATGAGTTGGATGCTCCACCCAAACCAAGACACCACAGCCCATAAAGCCAAGCTATTCACGAGCCCACCTCAGATCTAAAACCTCTGCCCAGCAAAGATGTGCCTGAGCACAGAGCAGGCATGGCCTTGGCAAGCTCTGTGCCAGCATGGATCAGCGTATTCCAATCATGAGCCAGGTGCCACATGGAAGCAGAGGGTTTTTAAAGCCCCTTGCAACCCAAGCCACTCCAGGATTCTCTGCTCCTGTGGTGCCCAGCAGCACAGGGAAATGGTGAGGGGCTCTGTGGATGGAGCCAGCAGGGAGGGAGCTGAGCCAGCATCGCTGCGAGGAGCCGGCGGCAGAGGGCAGTGCAGAAATCCCATCTGGCAGAGTTTGTGAGTGTAATTCATTCCAGCGGGAGACATCCAAGAGACTTTATCAAGTGCAATTGTCCCACTGCGCCTTTCACCTGCACACACTTGCAAGACAGTCTGGAGTGACTACAGAGTATCCCTTTACAGTCAGAGCTGAAAGGAGCATTATAAAGGTGAATTAACATTTAAAAAGAACGTAAAAAACCCAGAACTGTTCTAATGATGATTAATGGGAAGCTATAAGGGAGGCCGTGACCTCCTGGTGTCATTAAATGGATTGGCAGGTTTCTGAGCATTAATTATAAATAGCCACAGGAGTTTGAGTGCTTAGCAGAACGATGATAAATCCATGACACAGGCGCAGGGACAAGGAGCCAGGAGCGTGGGGGAACACGTGCCCATGTGCACACAGCTCAGCATGCAAAGGAACATGGGTTTGCACGTGTGTCACACAAAAAAGAGGCAGAAAGCCAAAAAAAGGTGGAAATGAGTCCGTCTGAGGATACTGCTGTGTTTGGGTGGATAGAGAAATGGGTAAATGATAAATTAGGCACTGCCAGTCAATCACATTTTCTAAATGTTTTATATCCCAAAAGCTATAAAAGCAATATTCCTTTCTGGCCTTATTGGAGCCATTTCTGGAAGGCAATCACATCTGTTTCCTCGGGGATTTGAGCTGAACTGTGCCTTGGCTTTTTTTTTTCCTTGCCTTTTTTTTCCCCCCTCCCCTTTCTATTTACTCTCTAGCCTGTTACCAAAGCAGGGTCAGAGCATGCATACAAATAGGGAGGAGGAGTGAAAAACAAACAGCCCTGAACCAGTGATGAACAGACAAGAAGTGGCTGCAAACTTCTCATGGCAAAGCCACGGCTCCAGTAATCACAGGCCACACAGATTTTGGGTCGGGCAGTTCCCACGTTAGTATTTCCTTTCCTTTAATGTGCATCATTCCACAGTTGAATGGATAATCTGGAGATCTGCATCCCGGGGCACTGCTGAGCATCACCTTGGATGTGCTGAGCCACCCAGCCTGCACAGTTCTCTTCCAAGAGCCCTTGGAGAGACTCTCATGGATTAAATCCCAAATCCCTCTCTGCATCCCGCAGGGCCCAGATCCACAGGCACGAAGGCAGCTCTGCTCCCTAAAGCAGAAAGTGGGGTTTTGCAGGAGTTCCTTGGAAAGAAAGGATCAGCACACCATCAGAGGCTGCAGATGGAGGTCAGAATAAACAGGGGATGAATGGAGCGAGGACCTCAGGCTCGTTAATGAGCTCTGCCAGTGAACCACAGTGGCTGCACGGGGGGAAAGCTCCTCTCGCTGCCAGTGACAGCAATAAAAGGCTCTGGGTGAGTGCCAAAGGGGCAGTGCCATCCCTGGGCATCCAGACACCCCCCTCAGCATTCAGGAGGGAGGCTGAGCTGGCACAGCTCTGCACCAGCAGCCACATCCCATCACCCAGCTGAGACAGCAGCCCCAGCACCCAAACCATGGAGCATTCCCACTGGGATTGGGATCCCCATTTCCTCCAGCACATCTCTGAACTGCTCTTTTATTTCTGTTCACTCTATGGGGAAGCGAAAACACAAGCCAACTCCCCCCCACCACAACTAAAATTTAAAATATTCCTGTTTAGATTTCAGTCTCATTACCATGCTGGGCCCTCCTGTATTATTTCAACTGATTGGAATATGGTGGCAAAGGAATAAGTTCTCCATACAATTTTCTTCTGATCCTATTAGTTGCAATACAATTACAGTGAATACATCAATTCTTCGTCCCAGCAGCTCCTGGAAAGAGCCACCTATTAAAAGCTGGCTTATTAATGGAATTGTACATCCAGGATTAATCGGGCCACGTTGGCCATTTCCATTTCTCACTCCACAAGTGCTTTTGTTTGCTTAATAGGCTGAAGTAACTTGAGAATGACACAACTTAGAGCTTCCCCATTTGCTCTGCATATCGCCAGCAAATTTAATATCACTTTCCTTGCCGGTGTCTCTCCAGAATAAAACCTGGCACGTGCTGCCAAGGAAATCCACCCTGCAGGGTGGGGAGGGGCAGAAGGGGATTTCTGCCCTTGGCAGAGGCAACAAGGGGAAATTCTTTATTGGTCCAAGTCTTTAAACCCACAGAGAAATGGCAACACCAAAAAAATTTGCCAAAGCCTGCTGGATGGGAGTCACTGGAATATCACCCCGTGAGCAGCTCACAAGCTTCCCAAAGCCCCTCAGAGCGTCACCCCCTGCCCAGTTTGATGTGGGGGATCTCCTCTGGCCTTCCCTCGTCCCTGCCTAGACAATCCCAACCACAGGAAGCCAGTCCCATTCCCCAGCATCATCCAGCAAGGGTGCTGTTTCTCAGCACAGACATTCCTGTGGCACCAGAGTCACTGCATGTTGGAGCACAGTAATACAGTATGACTTTTCCCTTTAATGGAATTTTTCTAGCCCACTAGGAAAAAAAAGACTCCATTAGCCATACTACAAAGGTTCCTACTTATTAGTATTTTAGAACAGCGGCAAAAACATTTCTTGAATCTAATTATTGCTGACAAATATGAAAATTGAAATCAAAGTTAAATTTTCAGCTACAGTGCCTCATTCGGCCGCGGCTCGCCCGCTCCCAACGATTGCATCAACACATTTATTCTGCTGAGCAGGCTCCCAGATTGGGCCCCCCCATTCCCTGCAGCCCACCCCTCCATCTTCAGAGGCATTAACTCTGACATATTCATCTCCACAGCCAGGCCACGGAACCAGCTCCCTGTTTACCAGCTGAGAGGGATCGGAGCGAGGCTTCCAGGGGCTGCAGAGGAAGGGAACACAGCTTGCTGCTTGAAGGGGAAACGGATAGAACTTGCTGCTTTTCTTTTTCCTCCTTTTTTTTTAAATTTATTGTTATTTATTTCCAACTTTGCTGTCTCCCATTCCCTCCCAACCTGATCTCCAAAAGGGTGATTTTGAATTCCACAAGACAGAGGATGTGGAAGGGAGGGGAGAATGGAGAGAGGGGGAAAATAAGGAGAAAAAAGAGCCTTGTCAACATATTTCCTTTCTCCCACCTCCCCCCAACATACTGTAAAAATCAATCCCCTTTGTCATTTTGCTCTGCTTGTGTGAATGTTTAATGGCTGTCGAGGGAGATAATGATTGCTGCTAGGAAATTCATTTCAGATTTGCTATTTATAAAGTACTTGGTGCTCAGGTGGGAAATTAACATAAGGAAGGGGGAATGGGACCGAACCAGGGAAAAAAAGAGCAGCAGGAGAGGAGGAATGAGATGCTGCAGGGCTGGTTGGAATGGGATGGAGCCCAAAGAGAATCTGCATCTGGTCCCACCTCTCCTGGGACAGAGAGAAAAGGTTTGCATGGAGCAAGGATGGCACTGCCAGCCCCTTGCCACCCATGGATGCACGGACACAGAGCCAGGATTATCCCATAAGTGTGTGGGGGCTTCATCCCCCAAAATCCACACCAGCAGCCCCAGCAGCACCAGTGGTTTGTGCCCCAGCTCTCCCTGCAGCCCCTCATCCCTTTGGATTAACCCCAAACCTCCTCTGAGTCCCCTCTCCCCACAAAGCCATCAACCTGTTGCCACATGTGGGATTTTTGATTCCTGAGGGAATTCCCATGTGTGGTAAAGCCAGATCCTGCAGCAGGAACGCTGCCATTGAGTTGCTAATTCCTTGTCTCAGAAGTTGCTTTTCACTTTCTGATTTTGCAATAATAGGCTTGGTATGAATCCCTTAAGCTTCTGAAATAAGCCGAAAAACGCTTTTCCAGCCATTTACATAAACACAAGTGGATCAGAAGGAATAATCATAGTTTATGCATTATTTGGGGGCTTTGGAGATGGTTTCTAACGTGGTGTCAGGTTTAGAAGCCCAAAGCATACAATGGGAAGCGTCGACGTGCAGAAAAGCAGCACAAAAAGTAAACAATAAATAATACAAGGTTTTTTTTTCATGTTGTCTTCAATGACAAGGCGGGTTTGGCTCTGCCACCACCCTGGCCTCTAATGGATCACGGATCCTGCTCCTCGCCAGCTTTGTTCCAAAAAGGGCTTCATTAAGAGAGACGTCACTCATCCTAAATCCAAATTCACCTCGTGCCAGCCAGCCCTGCCGCTCTCCTGTGCCTTGGCCCACTATCAAAACCCCAGTGCTAGCTTTGGGAATAGACTTTGGGAAACTGAAAGTCTAACAGAGGCACCCTCTGATCTCTAAATACCATCTGTCCTGTAGAAAGGGAATAAAAGCTAAAAACACCCAAACCAACCCAGGAATGAAGTGCTATTCACCAGATAACTCCTCTAAGAGGGGAAAAAAGACTCAAACACTAAAAAAAGAAAGAGAATATTATAGTATTAATGAACCTTGCTTTGCTCTGAGGGCCTGTCACGCTTCCAGTGAGGCGGGTCAGGTTTGGCTTTCAAACCAGCTCTTTAAATCAAGAATTCTGTTTCTGGTAAAGTGGAAACATTAGCAAAGGATCTGTTTTGAAGAAATAACAATACAAAATGGAACAAGGCTGGAGATTCCAGGCTCTTTGATACTGCTGGAACACGGCCTTCGGAGCTCTTTTTTTTTTTTTTTTGAAATCACTTCACAAGTTTGTACATAAAGCTACGGCGAGCTCCGAAGAAAATGCCTCAAAAATCAATCCTTACTTTTCCCAGAATTTACTTTCACTGGGAATTGGTGATTGTTCTTTTTTTTTTTTTTAAATTTCATTCTGGAATTAGAAAAACCTGAAACATTCTGCTTCGTTTCTAATATTACACAATTTCCTGTGGCATTTCCCACTCCTTAACAGCTGCTCTCTCCCACTGTGAGTCACTGGAGGACACGAACCAGCCCTATGGACTGAGCAATTGTGGTTTTCCAAGTTCCTTTCCAACCTAAGTCAGGGTTTCCAGGATCAGCAATATGCAAGGAAAATACAAAATGCACCATCCCCTCCAGGCCAGGTTGGATGGGGGTTGGAGCAACCTGGTCTAGTGGAAGGTGTTCCTGCCCATGGCACGGGATGAGATTTAAGCTCCTTTCCATCCCAAACTGTTCTGGGATCTTTTTCTAAAAAAAATATAAAAATAAATAAATAAATAAATCCCTGATGAGAACCTGCCCCTATGTTTCCTCCAAGCCAGACCCACCCCTGCTCCAGCAGTGAGCATTTGGTGTGAGCACAGCTCCCCCACTGCATGGAGCTGACCCTTCCATCCATGGCCCTTGGTGCTGTGCTGGGACTTTCCACCTCCATCCCCACTATCCCCATGGGAAGGCTGAGGATTCCATGCCAGCTTTAAAGGGAATACTCTGACCACCAGGAATTCAGGCACGGTGGATTCCCAGGATCCTGACTCTCCCATGCAGCTCCTGTGAAGCATTCCAGAGCCGAGGCTCCTTTTTTTGACTGCCCTGATTAGTAAGCGAAGCATGTGGGAGGTGGAGGAAGGGAAAGTAGGGGAGGGGGTGGGCAAGGATGCCAAGAACCAAACACTGTCTTTAGTGGGAACAGTCAACAGGACAAGGGGGCCAAGGGGTCAATTAATTTACAACAGCTTTCAGCATTAGACATATTAACTGTTCAGAGCATCAGAAATCCGTGCTCTCCCTCCTGGCGGCAGATAACAGAGCCCGGCAAGGCAGCACCTCTGATTCATTATTAACCACGAGCCAGGTGCCTGCCTGGGGAGGAGGAGGAGGAGGAGGAGGGAGGAGGCTGCTCCTCCCAGCTCCTCCCTGCTGCCAGCCACTGCTCCAGATGTGCTGGGAGCACGAGGGAGGCGATGCCTGCAGGATGCGCCCGTGGGAGGGGGAGGGATTGGGGTGCCCCAAGGGTGCAGAGGCAAAGGGATCACTCCTTGTCATCCTGGCTTTTTACAGAATCCCAGAATGGTTTGGGTTGGGAAGGGGCCCCAAAGATCCTCTTATTCCCTGCCCTGGGCAGGGACACCTTCCACTATTCAGGTTGCTCCAAGCCCCAATGTCCAGCCTGTCCTTGGACAGCCAAGGGATGAGGGATGAGGCAGCCACAGCTGCTCTGGGCACCCTGTGCCAGGGCCTCCCCCCTCACAGCCAAAAATCTCTTCCCAATATCCCATCTAACCCTGTCCTCTGGCAGTGGGAAGCCATCCCTTTCCTTGTTCTGTCCCCCATCCCTTGTCCCCAGTCCCTCTCCAGCTCTCTCAGAGCCCCTTCAGGCACTGGAAGGGGCTCTAAGGTCTCCCTGGTGCCTTCTCTTCTCCAGATGACCCACCCCAGCCCTCCTAGATTGTTTTTTTTTTTTCCTATAAAATCTTTTAAAGGCATGAAAAACCCATGTGCCAAGGTGTGGGTGCTGGCTGGAAATGGGAGACAGAGGCATGGCTTGGACTTCCACTATAAAATCCCCAAATCTGGCACCTGGCTCATTTTGGCTCCTGTTTGACACCACAAACTCAACTCCAGTCACAGCTCCAAGGCTTTGCCATGAACATCAGAGATGGATCAGGTTTGTGTCCTCTTAAGTCTGATGGGAGATTTGTCACTGCCCATCAAAGGAGAATGACCAGTAATGCTTAAAAAATCCCACTTCCCCTCTTTAAAGCTCTTGTCCTTTCAATTGGAGAACAAGTAAGGAAAGTTTTGCCCTTTCTTGCCACTACTGAAGTTTGGGAAGCAAGGACAAACACAAATTAAAGTCTTTTTCTGATCTTTATGGCCAAATATTTGCTCGTCATGTGATGTTTCCCAGGCTGAGGAAAGCTGAAGTCCAGCTCTGACTGGAGGTTTCTGGCATTCATTCCTGCTTTATCATAGAAAACAGCAAATCCTGCTCACTAACCTGACCTACATCTGTCAACTGATCAATTCTCTCCCCATGGGGAAAAATAAAATGGAGAAGGGAAATCACAATATGGGTATTTTTAAGTGAACACTGCAAGAAAAATACACAAAGCAGACACTTCTAATATCAAATCCACTCATCTCAGGCATAAGTCAAAGGAAGATGGAAAAACCATGAGCCAGGGTTATTGTGCTGGTCAAAACTACTGTGTGGAGAAAGGAGAAGTAGTTTTTGGGAAACACAAGGATATCCCAAAACTGGCTGCAGCCTCCAGAGCACCAGTCTTGTACAGAGGGATGGTCCTTGGGATGGTTCAGAAGTTTAGTTTTACCAGAGGAGGTTTTTCCAAGCTCCCACCTGATCCCCTCTGCTTATCAAACTGATATTTATCTCCTTTTGACCCATGAGGCTCATCCCAAATGTGGGAAAGAGAGAGCAGTTCCAAACCAGCTTGGGCTTTCACAGAATCCCCAAATCCAGCACCTTGGCTCATTTTGGCCCCTGTTTGAAACCAAGAGTTTAACTCCACGCCCAAGCTGCAGCTCCAGACCTTTGCCATGGACATCTGAGATGGATGAATTTTTGCCTCCTCATGTGCCCACAGGCACTTTGTTCACATGGGTTTCATGGCCAGTAAACAACTGCACGTCCTAAAATTTGTGTCAGCACTGACAGGACCTCACACATCTCCAGTCCACCTGGTGTAGCTACAACAGGTAGCACCTGTTCCCATGCTCTAAGGTAATTTATTATACAAAACAGAGTTTTAATTTCATTTTGATTTCATTTTGATTTTTGTCATTTTGATGTGATGGAGATCTCTCCACCACAGCACAGAGCAACTACAACTTTTCTCCTCCTTGTATCCTGCCAATCCTCACTGTGTAACCAGCTCAGTGCAGGGATGCTCCCAGGGAAGCAGCAATCCACATCTGGAAAACCCCACCTGCAACTCCACCACCCAAACCAAAATCCCAGCATTTTGGGTGCCATCCAGCGTTTTGCACAGTGCACCTGCTTTCCAAAGGTCTGCTCAGGTTCCTGTTTGCTCTCTGCATGTTAAAAATGTGCCAATGAATCCCATGTGGTGCCCTGATTTCCAGAGGTGCTGGCACCTCCTCCCAGCCCTGCTGAGGATCAGCAGGAATGAGGGATGTTCAGCCACACTCCAGACCCAGCCATCGAGCAGTGCATTCCCCTCCTTTTATGTACTGCCTATAACTGGGTTATCTAATCATGTAGGTATTGATTATTACTGTTATTACCTATTAAATAGCTATTTTCTGCTGTTGGGGTGAATATCACATTTTATTGACCCGCACAATAACTATTAACCACATCTAATATTTTTCCCGAGGACCAATAAATCCGGGCATTCACAAAAAGATGTCGATACACGTAATTTTTCTTATACACATTCATTAGTGCAATTACCTCCTGCACAAAACTGCCAGGAGGTTTCCCCTCACCCCTCCACTGAGAGAAAATTCTCACAGGATGCAGAATTCCAACCCAGATTCCAAATCCTGCCCTTCCTGAGGGGAAGCACCCAGCCTCTCCTCCCTGTGGATGTGTCTCTGGGTCAGATGCAGCCTTTCCATCACACACCAGCACAGCCTGTCTCACTTTGGGAATTATCTGCATCCCAGCCACATCCAACGAGCGAATAATTCTTTCGGATGAGGAACGCTCTGTGTAGGATGTTGACACATGCTATTATTTTACATACCTATTTCAGCTTGTATGCTTATTAGAATAAGGTCTTTATGCTAATTTGTAAATCAAATTCCCATAATTCTTGGCTTACTGATGCTAAAGGCCCAGCTAAATCTTCTATGACCTTTTAGCCTGGTTAATCCTTTTACGCCTGGCTGAGTGAAGAGTTTTCTTGTCTCTTCCACCCCCCAGAGCTGGGGTGAGGTTTTTGCCTCTTCCTTAAGAAATCCAGGTGGGCTGTGAGGGGCACATGTGAGGACACCCCTTTACTCAGAGCCAGGGAAAGGGGGAAGGGAAATCTCTTCTGCCTGGTTCCTGTGTGAGGATATTTCAGATTTTCATTGCTGCTATTGAAAAATCACACAGAAGACACAGAGCAAACACAATGAGAGCTGTGTTGCCAAACTGCCACTCACTTCCTGATGCCTGGGGCTATCCCAGCCCCTCTGCAACCTCCCCTCTTTCCATCTCCTTTCCCAAATTGTGGCTGGACGTTTTCTGGCTCCATCCTTCTTGTGAGTGGGTGCAATGGACACCTCCAGCTCCTTCCCAAGGCGATGCAGCATCCAAGAAATGCCCCAGCCTCTCTCTCCAGCACCAGCAGCCAGCAGCTCCCTTGGTGTCCAACCACACTGGACTTTCCAGGGCTCAGGGGGGCTCCTTCCTGGCACACACAGCACTCAACCCCTCCCATTTCAGGGCCACAATTCCACAAACCCAACAAATCTACAAAATTCCTACAGAAGCGACTCTGAAAACTTGGAGGATCCACAAATGTTTGTACAAATGCAGGTGGTCAAACGCTTCTGAATTATCCCACTTCACTCTCCACTTTCCCTTCAAGCACACTCACAAACCACTCTTCTTATTGTTTGTTTGGCTGGAAATAGGGAAACGACCTGGAGTGTGGATGAACTGCTGCAGAGGGCAGCACACATCTCTGGAGATATCTGGAGGAGATTTGTGCAAAACACCGTTTTCCTGCATGACAATAATTTTCACGTTTTCAAACACAAGCCAGCTCCACTTCTGGACACGAAACAAGAGAGAAAACTTATGAATTCCACAAACTACTGTGATTATCAGAAGAATTCATGAAGCAGAAGCACATTACTGCTGATTTCCAGCACTGCATCTAAACTTAAATATTACCTTGTGGTTGAATGAACCAAAATTTCTCAAAACTCTCTTTAAAAGTTTGTGCTAAAATACAAAATTATTTGTAGGGTGTGTTTGGTGTATTTTTTAATGACTCTTAAATAAAATTATGCAAGAAAAAAAACTCCCAAGGGAACTCCTTCAACAATGCAGCAACTCCCAGTCAAAAAATGTCCCGTAAAGCTGCCCTGTGCAATATTTCACCAGCTCCCCACAGCTCTGCCCTTGGTCCTCCCCAGACCACAGAGCAACGTGGCTCCCTGCTTATCCTCATTCCAGGAGGGACTCAGGGACTTCTGACACCCACATCAGATTCCCACATCAGGGAATTGGGGGATTTTGGGCTCAGGGAGGCAGCACATTCCTTGTCACTGCTCTGCTGCCCAGGAGATTTATAAAAATAATAAGTAAAGAAATAAAAACTACTTTTTGATCTGGAAGCTTTGATAGGAGCAGGGAGAGGAAGCAGGAAGGATGACCAAAGGCATGGAATAAGACTGCAAGGAAGCCAAGCCAGAGAGCCCCAAAGCAAGCATTAAAAAATAATAAAATAATGAAATAATAAAATAAATGAAGCACAAATTCCGGGCAGGAAAAGTGAGGAGGGAAAGGCGCAGCTTCATCCCTCTCCTGGGGAGCCCCGACCCTTCCCAGCCCAGCCGGGCTCCCTGCAGAGGGGGCAGCCAAGGGGCAGGGCTGGAAGCCCCCGGGATGCGGGAATGCCGGCAGGGCGGGCGGGAGCAGCACCCCCGGGAGCAGCAGCGAGCAGGAGGATGGAGAGCGGCAGGAAGGCGAAGAGGAGCGATGCCTCGGCGTGTGATGCGCATGTTAAGCAGCCGGTGCCGGTCGATACGGCAGGAGCGGGGGGCCTGCCCAGCAGAGAGAAGTTTGTGGTGGGAGACACCCAGGCAGCATCTCTGGCCACACCGCAGCCCCCAGCCCCGCACCAGCCCTGCTGCAGCGCGCCCGGCACACGGGGGACGAGGCTGGGCTGCTTTGGACATCCCCAGCCTTCGGTGGGCACCTCGGAGCAGCGCAGGGGTGGCTGGATCCGGCTGAGGAGAAGGAGGTGCATTCAACCCCCTGGGTGCATCCATCCCCAGGAGAACCCAAATCTCCATCCCGAGGAACGCCTGCATCTCCCCGGCGTGCATCCGTCTGGCCCCGGGGGTGCATCCCTGCTCCAGAGAGCGCCTGCATCCCCTCGCGGGGTGCATCCCTGCTCCAGAGAGCGCCTGCATCCCCTCCCGGGGTGCATCCCTGCTCCAGAGAGCGCCTGCATCCCCTCGCGGGGTGCATCCCTGCTCCAGAGAGCGCCTGCATCCCCTCCCGGGGTGCATCCGTGCTCCAGAGAGCGCCTGCATCCCCTCCCGGGGTGCATCCCTGCTCCAGAGAGCGCCTGCATCCCCTCCCGGGGTGCATCCGTGCTCCAGAGAGCGCCTGCATCCCCTCCCGGGGTGCATCCCTGCTCCAGAGAGCGCCTGCATCCCCTCGCGGGGTGCATCCCTGCTCCAGAGAGCGCCTGCATCCCCTCCCGGGGTGCATCCGTGCTCCAGAGAGAGCCTGCATCCTCTCCCGGGGTGCATCCGTGCTCCAGAGAGCGCCTGCATCCTTCCCGGGGTGCATCCCTGCTCCAGAGAGCGCCTGCATCCCCTCCCGGGGTGCATCCGTGCTCCAGAGAGCGCCTGCATCCCCTCCCGGGGTGCATCCGTGCTCCAGAGAGCGCCTGCATCCCCTCCCGGGGTGCATCCCTGCTCCAGAGAGCGCCTGCATCCTCTCCCGGGGTGCATCCGTGCTCCAGAGAGCGCCTGCATCCCCTCCCGGGGTGCATCCGTGCTCCAGAGAGCGCCTGCATCCTCTCCGGGGGTGCATCCGTGCTCCAGAGAGCGCTGCATCCTCTCCCGGGGTGCATCCGTGCTCCAGAGAGCGCCTGCATCCCCTCCCGGGGTGCATCCCTCTCCCTGAGAAGTGCCCGCATCCCGGCCCGGAGCCCCGGGTCCAGCCGCCCCCCGGCGCATCCCGGGCTCCCGCGGCGGCCCGGGGCGGGATGCGGCTCCATCCTCCCCTGCCATGGAGTAAACCCCGCTCCCACAGCCCCTCCAGATGGCTGCGAGGAGCCTAACGCGAGCTGACAGGCTCGGCGCTCCCGGCCAGATGGGGCTGGCTCCTGCCGCCTCTTCCCCCCTCCTTTTCCCATCGCTTTTTGCTCTTTTTTTTCCCCTTGCACAGTCCCCGTCTCCCCTCCGAGCACCATCCCCGGGTGGGGAGAGGCAGCCGTGCTGCTCCGGGACAGACTGGGTGAGCGCTTCCCAACTCGGGGCTGCACCGAGTTTTTGGGACGACCTTGCTGGAAAAGCAAAGGCGTGGGGGGAGCACAGGGGAACCCCGGCCCCTCCTGTCCCCCAGCCTGTTGGATCATTGATCCTGCCGGAATTGTGCTGGGATGGCAGAGTCCTTCCGCACCCGCAGAAATAATCAGGACGCCAGGGAAGAAGTGTCCCCCCCGCCGCCAGCCCGGTGCACCGGGAATTCCTGCGCCGTACCCGCATCCGCATCCCCCGCAACTTCACAGCGGGCTGGGGAGCCTTTCGCAGCTCTGTCCCCGCTCTGGAGGGATGCTCATCGCCGCTCCGGCGGGGATTCTCATCCCCCAGCCCCCTCGGAGGGGGCTGCTGTGGGACCGCGCATCCTCCGCCCGCCCGGGCTGCGTCCCCCGCGGCGTTCCCTACCTTGGGAGAGGAGGAGCGCGGCCATCCCGGCGAAGATCACCCAAGAGACGGGGTGGTGCATTTTGGCCTGGGCCATGTTTTCCTTCTCCTTCCCCACTCACTGCCGGGCGGGGAGAGGTTTAAAATCCAGCGTTTTCCCGGAGCAAAGCGCAGGAATAGGGACGGGGGGGAGGGAAGGGGGGGAAGGAAAAAGGAAGGGAAAAAAAAAAAAAAAAAGGAAAAAATCACCGAAGGGTGGGGGAGGGGGGGACAAAACCCAAAAGAAAAAAAAAGGGGGGGGAAGGGGGTCGGAAGGGGTTGCAGGTGCGAGGACAGGCGCTGCGTGCCCGCCGCTCCGGCCCGCACACGCCGCCCGGCTGCAACACGCCGCCGGCCGCGCACGCAGCCGCCCCCGCGCAGCACTCATTGGCTGCGGGGCCCCCCCGCGCCGGCACCCGCACCCTGCCGGCACCTGCACCCCCTAATCCCATCGGCATCCGCACCCCGAGTGACCCACCAGCACCTGCACCCCCTAATCTCACCGGCATCTGCACCCCCATAACCCCACCGGCACCTGCACCCCCTAATCCCATCGGCATCCGCACCCCGAGTGACCCACCAGCACCTGCACCCCCTAATCTCACCGGCATCTGCACCCCCATAACCCCACCGGCACCTGCACCCCCTAATCCCATCGGCATCCGCACCCCGAGTGACCCACCAGCACCTGCACCCCCTAATCTCACCGGCATCTGCACCCCCATAACCCCACCGGCACCTGCACCCCCTAATCTCACCAGCACCTGCACCCCCTAATCTCACCGGCATCCGCACCCCCTAAACCCTCCGGCACCCGCACCCCGAGCAACCCACCAGCACCTGCACCCCCTAATCTCACCGGCATCTGCACCCCGAGTGACACCAGCACCTGCACCCCCTAATCTCACCGGCACAAGCACCCACACCCTGCCGGCACCTACACCCCCTAATCCCACCGGCACCCGCACCCCAAGCAACCCACCAGCACCCGCATCCCCTAAACCTGCTGGCACCTGCACCCCCAGTGACCCACTGGCACCTGCACCCCCTAAACCCACCAGCATCTGCACCCCGAGTGACCCACCAGCACCCACACCCTGCCGGCACCTGCACCCCCAATTCCACCAGCATATGCACCCCGAGCAACCCACCAGCACCCACACCCCCAAACCCACCGGCATGTGCACCCCAAGTGACCCACTGGCACCTGCACCCCCTAAACCCACCAGCATCTGCACCCCGCTAACCTCACAGCATCTGTGCCCCCATAACCCCACCAGCATCTGCACCCCCGACATCTGCACCCCTATAACCCCACTGGCATCCACACCCCTAATCCCACCAGCACCAGTGCCCCTTAAACCCACCAGCATCTGCATGCCCTAACTCCACTGGCATCTGCACCCCCAAAACCTCACCGGCATCTGCACCCCAAGCAACCCACCAGCACCTGCACCCCACTAACCTTATAGCATCTGTACACCCATAACCCCACTGGCATCAGCACCCCGACATCTGCACCCCATAACCCCACCGGCATCTGCACCCCTGGTACTGTTGGCACCTGCTGTGCCCAGCTTCCCCCCAGCATCCACACCCCAAAACTGCCCCCCCGGGGGCATCTGCAGCCCCCTAACCCCACCAGAATCTGCACCCCACTGAACTCCCCATCCCTCGGCCCCCACATCCCCCTCACTGCAGCCCCTCCAACTGGATCTGCACCCCCCTGCACCCCCCAGCTCCAGTGTGCCACCAAACCCCTGGCATCCAGCACTGCATCCCCTGGGCATCCACATCTCCCTAAACTCCCCTGTCATCCGCACCCCCCACGTTTCCCCTTCAGCATCTGCACCTCTGCTCCATCATTCTCACACTCCACAGCACCTGTGCAATCCCCCCCAAAGCTCTTCCCACTGGAAAGGGGGTGAATCCCTCCTGCAGTGACTGCAGCACTGCTGGGACTCAGTTTCCCCACCTGCACGGTGGTGGGAGGGGTTCACACACACCCCATGTCTCACCCTCCTGGCCCAAAAGGAAGAGGGGTCGCTTTTCCTGGGGGGCTGATGTCTGCAGGACAGCCCCAACAATCCTCCTCCCCTTATGCACCTAAACTCATGTGGAAATGGCTCTAAAAGCAGATTTAATAAGGAAAACCTCTACCATTTGGAGAAGAAATCTCCTTTTAGTCCAGATCAAGGAGTTTTTTTCTGTGCTGTAACCACGCTCATCTGATTCCTCTCACCAAGCCCACCTCCTGCTCTGAGCATCATCTGGGCCCCTTGGACCCAGTTTAGGATTGAACAATTCAGCTCCTTGCCCATGCCAACTACTGGTCCCTATTTCACAACATCAGCAATAAATTAGACTTTTCCCCAATTTAGGATTCCCAAACCAAACACATCTGTCCACACCACAACCCAACATCAAGAGCCTGATGCCCACATGCCCACACAGAAAAGGTCCTTGAAACAAAAACTTAAATTATTTCCACCCTTTGTCCAATAAAAAGAATATCTGAGGCTCTGAACCCCCAGAGACCCCTTTAAAACAACCTAAATAAAAGCTGTCGCGTTAAATATTATTTTCATAAGTGATAAGCATGTCTCATTTCATTGCTCGAGGTGACTCAGCCCCTTCAAACAACATTACAGCCAGAAAAAAATGACAAAGAGGAAAAAAAAAAAATTAAAGATATCCCAGCTTTTTGTATTTATGCCTCCTCAGAGGCTTCCAAAAATCTGAGCTGTTCACTTTGCAATTCAGAAGAAGACTTGGCTGCAAACTCTTGGAAATCCAGCTGTGTTTCTCTCTATCACCCAGAGAGACTGGGGTCAGACCCAGGCTGGTCGTTGTGCTGCAGGGAGGTGACAAAGCACAGGTCCCTCTGCTCAAGCCCCATCCACAGACCTGACAATGATTCAAATGTCAAACGTGAATTTGGGAGGAATTGGCAGCTGGGGCTGGGTGTTCCCACCAGCCCTGCTCGATTCCTGCACATCCCTGCCACCAGCCAGCCACAGGCACAGACCAGATGCATTTCACCCATCCCTGGGTGCTCCCCAGCACCTCCACTGCTGTCATCCATCCCTTTCCATGGGGGCTTTTTCCAAAAAACGACTGCAGACTGACACACAGGGCTCTTAGCTCTCCTTCCTTTACCCCTCCCAAGGCTTGGCTCATTCCACAGACCTCGAGGAGTGCAATGGATCCAGGGCTCTCCACCACCACTTCCTGGTGATGCCTTGGGTTTTAGCTTTTATGTTTTTCAGAATCTCTGCTGCTTAGTGTGCAACTCTGAAACTTCATGTTAGGTGTTAGTAAGTTCTCTTCACACGGTAGTGACAAAACAATTCCTTTCTAACTAGAGAATCAAGGACAACTGGTACCCAAAAAGCAGAAATAACAGTGAGGGAAAGGGAGCAAACCAGACTTCATAGCCTGGGGCTGTGGTTGGAGAATTGACCCCAATCTTGGTACCAGCAGGAGCACCCCACACCCTGCCAGGGCCTCCACCACTTCCCAGTAGGACAGGAGGAGCTAATGAGCACAGTAGCACTAATGACCCATGGTGCAGGATACTTCTCCAGAAGCAAATACAGGGTGTGGAGGATTTAATCTTGTCAGGGCTTGGAGTGTTCCTCTAGCACAAACCCACTGCTGCCCCAGTGATGGAAAAAAGATTCCTAACCCCATCCCATCTCAACCTCTCCACTGCTTCCCCACCATCCCACCAGCATAAATTGCCTACAATAAGACGCCACACAGCAATTTTACCACCCTTGGCAACACTCCTTTGACCCCAGCTTGCTGAGCCAGTGACTGCGCTCAGAGCAGCTGGAAGTGGTCGATTAGGTTAGTCTGGTTTATTACCAACACATTATGCTTTGAAAAACACAACTTCCCAGCCTATTTGCCTAAGCAGGGAGAGCAGTTTCTAAGTCAGCCCTACGCAGTCGCTGCCCTTCCTACAGATTTGCTCCATGCATTATTAATCCACACAGCGCTCGTTCCGAGCACGGATATTTACCCGATGCACCAGAGCAGCTCTTAAGGAGCCTTTGGCTTGTGGCTTTGTGGAACATCAACTTTTCATGTTGAGCAGCAGGTGATGCTCAACAGAATGCCTTGCAATAAATGCCTAATATCTCCATTACACTCGTCCATATCTGTGTGCTGGGCTGATAGGAACATGCAGATAGCAGGGCTGCACTCCCGAGATAGGGATGGGGGGAACAAGTTATTCACTGGAAATCATATATAAATATATATTTATACCTGGTGTTAACCAGGGACAGCATCCCTCTGAGCATATTGAGATGCAGAAGGCTCCTTTCAGCAGAAATTCCTGCAAAATTTCTATGAAATTCAATTTTTTTCTGCCCCTAAATCTGAATAAAAGCTCAAAACACAACACCTTGGCTAAAAATCTGCAGGAAGGTTTAAAAAAAAAACGTGATGTGCTACTTTGCAAGGAAACCTCTAACTGGCTCTAAAAGGAGCACTGTGACCTTGCTGAGCAGCACTGCATAATTTTTAATAGACATTTTTTGCTGGAACTGACATACTCCCAGGCGTGGTTTTATTCTGCTAACATTTTTTCCACAGGGAAATGCCATGTTTCATTGGGTTTTTTTCATCATCCCTCCATATACATCCCTATAATTACTATATGCATTACAATAGCATTGGCATGCCTTTGATAAGATCCCGGTTCCATTATGTTCGACTCCGTGTGTACACCCGGTAAAAACAGTCCCTCCCTTGAGCTCTTCAAGTCAAAATAGAGAAAGGTGTTGAGACAAGAGCAAATTACTTCTCATTTTAGGGCTGGAAAAATAAGACTTGGGAAGGCTAAGCCACCACATGAGGCCAGGGAGGGAATTTCCAGCTGGAACCAAAATCTCCTGGATTTTAAGGCTCGCAGGGCTCACCTGCTTCGCCTTGCAGCGTTTCCCCATCCGAAATTACTTCTGCTGGTGGCTCACCAGTGCAAGGGGAGAGTTAAGGCAACGCTTCCACCACTCTGCCAAACACACCAGCGATGAAAAATGTGCAGAATGACCCTTTTTTTCTTGACAAGGGGGAGAATTTGTCAAGCTCCACACACAGCCCAGCCCACGTGTCCACACAAAGGCATTCCAGCACCCCGTGCCCTGGCGTGCAGGGGACACAGGGAGCCAGACAGACGCGTGCCCACGGGTGCTCCTTTAATTACACCTCCTACGGCTGAGAAAGATAAGCCCAAACGGAGCAGCTGCATGAAGGGAGGAAGCCTATAAGTTATTCATAAGTTCAGGCTCAAGCTCCTCTCTTGCTTTCACTCCATGACACCTTCAAAACATATTATTCATCTATTTTTTCCTCCTCTGGGAAGGGAGATGGTAATTGTAGTAAATATATCACTGCCAAGTCATCCTCGCAGCCTGCACGGCGCTGGGGTAGGGATCTGAGGCAGCAGATTTGGGATGCCTGGGATCCGTGAAGGACATCCTCAGGCTGCTGAGCACTGGGGAGAAACTCCATCCACCCCATTACCTCCACCGTCCCATCTTTGGGATAAAAACCCCACAATGCTCACTGAGCTCCTGCAAGTTGTTTGTAAGACTTTTCCACATCCAGCTCAGCAGAGCTCAGACTGGGACACCAACTCCCTCAGGATGCTGCACCAGATTTTCATCCCATCCTGGTGGCATTTGGGTCAATTTTTGGCTGTTTCTGGCTCATACATTAAAAAAAAAAGATAGCCACTCTCACTAGCATCCCTGCCTGCAGAGAGCCTTTGGAAACGAGAGCCACAGCTCAGAGGTTTTGTTTGCCCTCTCAAGGCTATTCCAGACAGAATAATTCTCCTGCCAACTGAAGCAGCTCTCCTTGAGCTCGAGAGGTTAGTTTTTCTGAATGCAGCGACACGGATCCTTGTCTCGGCCCCATAGCACAGAGGATTTGTTGTATTCCAGTGCAAAAATAACCCTGAAAGCAACATCTATGGCCCCACCAGGGAGGGGAGGGCTCCAGCATCAGCACAAGGCGCCTGGGAGGAGAGAGAGACACGGGGCATGGATTTTATTTGTCCTCGATTCCCAGGGAGGTCATTTACTGCAGTGCCCCTGGCACTTCCCCAGCCCTTTCTAGCACATTTGATTCTTGTGAGTTTTCTTAATCTCATCTCCTTCATTGGTTATTGCTCTTTCAGTGCTGAACTCAGCAAGATCGCTGGTGTTTAGAGAAAGATTAGCGCTGAGTACATTAAACACGGTAATGCCATGTACTGTAGGGCACCGGGTCACTGCCCTGGCTCCCAGAGCCCACAGCACCTTCCCAAATCCCAGGCCTCTGGCTGCTTTTAGCAACACCTGCAGCACCTCTGGCATCCCAGCACCTTGCAAGGAACCCTTGGGAGATGAAAACCCCAGCGCTGAGCACACCTTGTTTCCCCTTCAAACTGAACCTGGAGTTGGACTTGATGGGATCACCCCACCCAAGTCAGGATATTCTGTGACTCTTTGGCAAAATAAGTGCTGAGGGACATTGTGGCGTTCACAGCAGAAGGAGCAGAAAGAAAGGGCAGATGGAGAAGGGTCTGGATAAGCCAGGCAAAGTGCCCACCTGGACATGAGACAGCACCATGCAAGAGCCACCCAGAGCCCTCCCAGGCTGAATGTTCCCAAACATCTCAAATCTGCAAGCTCAGAGGAAGCAGTGACCTGCATCCCTGCAGGAAGGCAATGCCCTTGTGCCCTGCACAAGGATGGGCATCTCTATTACCTAGGGAAAAGTTATTCTCCAGGAAATTTTATTCTCTACATAAAATTCCCTATTTCAAGCAACACAGAAGCAAGCCAAGGCAGTAAGAGCCTCTGGAGAGCTGCTCAGAGGCCATGCTCTGCTTGGTCCCACTCTTCATTCATTCCCTTCCCTCAAACAAACCATTGTTCTCTGTATTCCAAAGACATTGCAGGGATGCTTCCCAGCACCCACCAGCCACCAGCCCCCATCCCAGCTGGACTCTTATCATGGCTCACCGCCTCCTCTCCCTGCGTTCCAGCTGATTAAAACTCTGTTTACCTACGGATTACAAGGAGGCAACAAGTCCACGTGGGGAGAGGCAGCGTTGCATGGGCAAAGACTGCAAACAGACAGCTCGAGGAGATAGAGACTGTCTGCTGCCGTGTGTGCTGCTGGCCTTGAGGGTGACAGCCCTGGCACATCCTTCCCTTCCCTTCCCTTCCCTTCCCTTCCCTTCCCTTCCCTTCCCTTCCCTTCCCTTCCCTTCCCTTCCCTTCCCTTCCCTTCCCTTCCCTTCCCTTCCCTTCCCTTCCCTTCCCTTCCCTTCCCTTCCCTTCCCTTCCCTTCCCTTCCCTTCCCTTCCCTTCCCTTCCCTTCCCTTCCCTTCCCTTCCCTTCCCTTCCCTTCCCTTCCCTTCCCTTCCCTTCCCTTCCCTGAAACTTCCCTGAAACTTCCCTGAAACTTCCCTGAAACTTCCCTGAAACTTCCCTGAAACTCCCTGAAACTCCCTGAAACTTCCCTGAAACTTCCCTGAAACTTCCCTGAAACTTCCCTTCCCTGAAACTTCCCTTCCCTGAAACTTCCCTGAAACTTCCCTGAAACTTCCCTTCCCTGAAACTTCCCTTCCCTGAAACTTCCCTGAAACTTCCCTTCCCTGAAACTTCCCTGAAACTTCCCTTCCCTGAAACTTCCCTTCCCTGAAACTTCCCTTCCCTGAAACTTCCCTTCCCTTCCCTGAAACTTCCCTTCCCTTCCCTGAAACTTCCCTTCCCTGAAACTTCCCTGAAACTTCCCTGAAACTTCCCTGAAACTTCCCTGAAACTTCCCTTCCCTTCCCTGAAACTTCCCTTCCCTGAAACTTCCCTTCCCTTCCCTTCCCTTCCCTGAAACTTCCCTTCCCTTCCCTGAAACTTCCCTGAAACTTCCCTGAAACTTCCCTGAAACTTCCCTGAAACTTCCCTTCCCTGAAACTTCCCTTCCCTGAAACTTCCCTGAAACTTCCCTGAAACTTCCCTTCCCTGAAACTTCCCTTCCCTGAAACTTCCCTGAAACTTCCCTGAAACTTCCCTGAAACTTCCCTTCCCTGAAACTTCCCTGAAACTTCCCTTCCCTGAAACTTCCCTTCCCTGAAACTTCCCTGAAACTTCCCTTCCCTGAAACTTCCCTGAAACTTCCCTGAAACTTCCCTTCCCTTCCCTTCCCTTCCCTGAAACTTCCCTTCCCTTCCCTGAAACTTCCCTTCCCTGAAACTTCCCTTCCCTTCCCTTCCCTTCCCTGAAACTTCCCTTCCCTGAAACTTCCCTGAAACTTCCCTGAAACTTCCCGGAACTTCCCTTCCCGGAACTTCCCAAGTTCCCTCTCTGACTTGGGGAGTGAAGACAAAGACTCAGCCAGCTGCCCAAATCTGTCCTGGAAAGTGTTGGAAGATGTACTCATCCTCAAATTTATAACCATCTCTTCCAGAGTGATAATGAGATACTCAATTTTTGGGGGAGGAAACTGTTTCACAGCTCTTTTCCAGCTCCTCTGAAGCTTGAGGTCACACTGAGGTGGCTCAGCAGTGACCCACCACACCAGCTGGACTTGTGGCAATAAAGAAACCTGAGGCCACCTTGGTGTGTCAGACACCTGGAGAGAGCTGTTTGGGAGCTGGGAACAGACAGAAACCCAGCAGATGTTATTGGTGGATGGATATTCTCAGCTCTGGAAGGTGCAGCAGTGACAGCAGTGACAGCACCTTTGCTGCAGTGCTCAAAGCCACCCAGCAGCTGCTCTGTTCCCGAGAGCTGGGGCAGCACCTCCGAATGCAGCCCAGCCTCCCTCCCCAGGGGAGCCCTGGCAGGTCTCAAACACCACATCCTTTGTACTCCAGATGAAGGGGAAAATAAACATGCACGTTACAAAACACTGGCTGTGATGAAAGCACCATTTGAGACCCTGCAGACTGTCTAGGGATTTTTTCCCATCTAATTCACATCTCCCACTCTCCATCTGCCAAAAGAGAAAGCCAGGTAAAGCAGCCCTGGGAGGAACAGGATTTGTATTCCCCAAATAACCCTCATTTGCAATTTTAGCTTCTCCTGCTCATCCTGCCACCCCAAACTAATTGCTTTCCCCACATCCTCCTCCTCCTTCTCCCCCACCCCAAGCTTTAAAAGCCCATGGTGTTATACAGCAGGCTCAAAGCACATTCAAGATTAGTCCTGCAACCTGCCTGGCAGAGTTAGAAAATTGAATGTGGTAGGAAAAGAAAGGGAAAAGGGGGAAAAAAAAAGGAAAAAAAAAAAAAAAAGACAGAAAAAAGAAAGAGTCAGCTCTTGTCAGGAGTGTGGTAGTACAAGGAAGTAATTTTTCTCTCCCCATTTCAGCTGGACGTTGCTGTTTATGTCTGCTGCATCCTTTCTTCTCTGCCGTGCAGCTGTAGCATTGGAAAATTGGAGAGGGGAGGCACGGTGGTGAAGGCAATAGCAATTGAAATTGGATCCTATTGAATTTTCAATAGGACACCAAAATATATCCATATTTCAGTGTGAGATTGCATGGACGTGTAAGTCAACAGTGGAATCTGTGAATGGTCGTTTGGAATAATTACAGTGGGGGGAAATCATCAGAATAATGAGCAGTTGCTCCCAGAATATTCAGGGAAATGAAATGCCGACTGCTGTTTATTAAACAGGGCTTTATTTCCAGTTTAGGGTGTTTGGGATGGAATTAGATGGCAAACACAGAGCATCACTGAATGACTGGGAAAAACCTGGGATCACTGAGGCTCAAACAGCCTCATTCATTGTCTCCATTCCTTCCCTCCTTCTGCCTTTCCCTTGTGGTTTCCTTACCCTCCCACTCCCCTCAACCACAGCAGCCTCTGGAAGGGGCTGTCAGGCAGCTCTGATGCCACAAGAGGAAGAAAGATGGTCCCTGCCCTCCAAACCCCATGGACACGAAGGGATGCCAGTGCTGGAGAGGAGCAGGCAGCAGAACAAAGGACAGTGAGCTGGGATGGCACTGGGAAAGCCAGCAGCCAGAGGGTCACCCCTTAGCAGCTGACATTTTCAAAAACTTTGAAGTTTTGTGGGTTTTTTTCTCCCCACCAATATCCTTGGGAAGATGCTGCACAGCCCAACCTCACCCCCACGCCTCCAATGCTGCCTGGCACACACTTAACTTATTGTTTTCTTTAACAAGACCATAAAAAACACCTCTGCAGCATGGCAGAGAGCCTAAGCACTACTACCAGGTTTGAAATATCCACTGGAAAAATTATCAGGAAGAGCACAAACTTATATAGAAACCTACATTTAGGGAGAAATATTAATGTGTCACCTAATGGACATTTTGTGGCAGGTCTCAGCTTTGTGAAATAGAAAATAAAGGATCAAAAAAGCCATGGAAGCCTCAGAAATGCAGAATCCAGAGCATGCTGAGGGTTGTTCCTGCTGTAGCCACATCCCAGAGGGGATTTGAAGGAGGATGTTGCATTTGGATCCCAGAGGAGTGCAGAGGGAAGCAACAAGAGGAGCAGGAGTGGGAGGTGGGGAGCACCAAGTCCTTATAATGCTCCCCCTCCTCCCAACTCTTCCCCAGCTGCTCAAGCATCCTCCCAGCACTTGGACTGACTGAGGAAGGAGAGATGAAGTTTTAAGGAGATGGAAGTGTCTGTGTGTATATGCACATGATTTAGACATCTCAAAAGATTTCACACTGTATTTCACATAATTCACATTTCTAAGTTTCTCCCTTTGCAATGCAGGAGGTGAGCATAAATGAGACAGGTCAAAAGCCTTATAAGCTTTGAAACATCTCCAGGTTTTCAAAATCATATTTAAAATCTTCCAGTTCTGCATGGAACAGAGCTACCTAATGCCAGCCAGATGAAACCACGCTCCCAAAACCTCACTGTGCACCTCACAGCCACAGCATAAACCACCCCCAGAGCTTTGACGAGTGCTCTGTGCCCTCCAGGCACACATCATCCCACAATCAGAAAACCTCAAACCTGAACAGACCCAAAAGCAAAAATAAGGTACCTCAGAGATGTCTTCTCCTCGGGGTAAGGCAGCATCCAGCATGGTCAGGAGAGGTGGTGGGGCTTCAAATCAGCCTGGTCCTGCCTGCAATGAGAAGAGGATGTTCATCCCACACAAAATGCAGAGAATTTTGCTGTTTATTGCTATTTTACTCACTGAGAAAACCAATGAAACTATTTTGAACCATTTTTATGAGCATAACCAAGTGGCCTAAGGATTCACACAGGAACCTTCCCTGTTGCACAGAATCCAGAGCTGGAAAATGCAAGAATTTTGGAGGCACAGCAATTCTGGGGGCTGTCTGATTTGGGGGTAACTCTGGCCTCAAGCACTGAGCACCCCCAACTCACACCAGGATTTGTCCACAGGGATGCAGGAGAGGTGCCTGGCTTGAGACATGAACAGAGCAGGGAATCCTGGCTGTGCCCCAGGAAAAACAGGATTCAAAACAATTAGATCCACTGGGAAAAAACCAGACTGATTATAAATGTATAGACTATAAAATAACACCAGAGATCATTGGGAGCTCTGCCACATCCCTCCATCCTAACTCACAATATCTCTTCAATTCACTGGCCTCTGTTTCTCTGCACCACCTCTGCTCTGCAGCAAAGCCAACTTCCAGCACTGGGAGAAAAAAATAAAAACCCTAAAAAACCCACAACAAAGCAAGGATCCAACACCATAAAAATAAATTAAAACCCCTAGAGGACACTGAGGAGAGCTGTGGCTTCTTTTACTGCGTTTTCCAAGGTGCTGTTTAAACACAGACAGGGGAAGGTGCATAAATACATCAGCTCAGCCCTCTGGCCTGCAGGAGTGTTGGCAGAGCACAGAGAGCACCAGGGGCTGGGATAATTATATTTTTGTCTCCCTCCATCCAGCACAGCCCCAGCCCTGCCTGGGATCTTCTCCCAGACAGCTCCTGCAGCCCCACACAAGGGGGTCTGACCTGGAGTGGGGGGATGAGAAATAACTGCACTTATATCAAACTGCCTTCCCAGATCATCATCTCCTGTGCAAAAAGGGTCAGAATTGAGATATCCTGGCCCTCACAGCTCCTGGGGTGGGTTTGCAAGGCTCTCCATGGGCAGGGACACCAGAGCAGGCTGCTCAGAGCCACATCCAGCCTTGAGCAGTTCCAGGGATGGGGCAGCCACAGCTGCTCAGCTGAGCCAGGGCTTCACCACCCCAGAGGGGAGAATTTATTCCTGGTGTCCCTTCTAACCCTGCCCTCTGCAGTGGGAAGCCATTCCCCCTTATCCTGTCACTCCAAACCTGCATCCAAAGTTCCTCTTCAACTCTCCTTGAGCCCCTTTAGGCACTGGAAGGAGAAACTGAGAGTCCCAGAATGGTTTGGGTCTGAAAGGACATAAAAGCTCATCCAGCCCCACCCCTGCCATGGCAGGGACACCTCCCACTGTCCCAGGCTCCAACCCCATCCAGCCTGGCCTTGGGCACTGCCAGGGATGGGGCAGCCACAGCTGCTCTGAGCACCCTGTGCCAGGGCCTCAGCATCCTCACAGCTGAGAATTTTTTCCCAATATCCCATTTAATCCTATCCCTGTCAGTCCAATCTCCCCACTTGGATGACCCAGAGGAATCAGCCCAGCCACAGCACGAGGAGTTTGGGCAAAGCCTGCTCCTGTCCTCCAGGTCAGCCTGGTGGAAAGGGACACCTGGAAATTCCTGGCACACACTCTGCACTCACTGGCAGAGGATAACCCAGGGCTGCCCTGGTGCTGCCCATGAGCACAGCCTCCCTCCTTCCCTGATTCCTCCTAGTGCCAGAACACTCAGCATAATAAATATTGTTAAAAGCAAAATTCTCTCTGGAGACTTCGGGTCTCGGGCGCAGGTGTTCAGGCTCTGGTAATTGGGTGAGTCATTCATTAAAGGAAATGCAATTTAAAATCTATTACATTCTTTAAAACACAAAGCTTTTGATTTGTCCCACCCATTTCTGGCCCAAGCCCAGCAGTATCCAGGCTCTCCTGTGCTTATCAGGGCTATTTCTGCAGTGGAGCAGCACGACACAGACATCACCCTCTCCCATCCCCTGAAAACTGTTGGCCTGTAAAATCAGTTTTGCAAAGCCCTTTTAATTTCTAATTTTTTATCAAATAACCAAAGAGGGGAAGTTGGAGAAACCTGGAAGGTAAAAGAGGATACATCACCTCAATCTGTGAGGATAAATTGGATGATAAAACACAGCTCAGCTGAAGGACACAGGGAAACTCTTTAGTCTTGGTGGGGAGAGAAAGGAGTTTGATCAAAGAAAATGCCAGGTGATTTCTCCCAGCAGGGAAAGACACTGCAATAACCAACAACCAAAAAGTTAAAGACAGACAAATTAAATACAGCACAAATGTTTAGCAGCAAAGGTGATTAACCTTTAAAAGCCACTACCAATGGCAGCCCTGGGTTCAGCATCTCCCGAGATCCTTAAATCAACCCTGGACACCTTTTCAGAAGATTTATGTTCGACAAACACCAAATCCAAGGCTCAGGGAAGAGATATCTAATGACTTTCCAGGGCCTGTTTATGTGATCTAAAAGTCCCTTCTGGCCCTAAATTCATTGCAGCACTGCAGCTGATCCTCAGCTGATCTTAGGAAGCAAAATCCTGAAAATTAAGACCCAAAGTTGGTCATTGAAGTTATAACAATTTCCTGAAATTCAGGTTAAACCAAACAGGAGAAAGGTTCAATCAAATCTTATATTCTCCTGTGCATTTGCTGGTGAATTCTGGGGATGAATAAAACACAAAATGGTGGCTGGAGAGATTATCTTTGAGAATAATTCAGAATATATTGAATTTGAGATTATGAATATTGAAAATAGTCTTAATAAGAAGAAGAATACTAGCACAAGCTTCTAGGTCCAATTTTTCAAATCCAGACAAAAAATAATTTGTCCCAGGCAGCTGCCCTGATTTGCAGGTACCCAAATACTGTTGACAATGAGTGGCCCAGTGCCATTGGTGAGGAAGGTACCAGGACAGGTTGTCCTGCTCCTTGGGCAGAACAAGCAGTGACAGAAAAAACACTTTAGAGCAGTGTAATTGCAGCAGCAGTGGAAGTTCTGTGTACACAGACCTACTGGCAGAGGGAAAAATCACTCTTCAGCCAGAATATTAGAGTGGCAAACATTCCCAGTGCCAAGGTCTGCTGTGGCTCCTTCTCTCTGCCTTTTCTTTCCAACAGGATGCCCTTCATTTGCTCTTGCCCCGAGCTCAGAGTTCCCCAGGAGTCACTGGAGCTTTCTGGAGCTCACCTTGTGCTTACTGTGCCCCATCCCAAACCCCCAGGGCACAAAGACACGACTGTGGAGGGGAGGATGGTGCCCAAGACACTTCCATGGTCACTGCACTGTCCCAAACACCCAAATTCAGCACATGGGTTAAACTACCACGTACAGAGCCCAGCCCAGCATCACCCTCCTGTTCACATCCCCCTTCACTGCTGGTTTGTGTCAGCAGCACAGACCTGGTCACAGCCCCCATTCTCCCTCTCTGCTCCAATATCATGGAATGGTTTTGGTTGGGAGGGACCCTAAAACCCATCCCATTCCAACCCTGCCGTGGCAGTGACACCTTCCACTGGACCAGGTTGGTTTGAGAGTCTCAAACCATTGTAGTAGAGAAGCAGCTGGACTCAGAACCCAGTGCCAGGGCTTTTCCACCCTCACAGAAAAGAATTGCTTCCCACTATCCCATCTCACCCTGCCCTCTGGCAGTGGGAAGCCAATCCCCCTTGTCCTGGTGCTACACTCTCCTGTGAAAAGTCACCCTGTGTTTGTTCTGGGATCACTTACTTTTCCAGCTAAAGCTTTTTCTGCTATACCAGCATTCCTGTCTTTCCCCAAGCTGGGATCTCTCCAGGGAATTTCCCTCTCTGAGCCTCTACCCCTCTGACCCAGCCTGGGATGTGCAGGAGCTCAGGGCGTGCAGCCAGCGGGAACGTGGACATTTTATGGACAGGGCTTAATGCAGGGCCTGGCACTGCTGGTTAATGGCTGGGCTTGGTGATCTTAGAGGTTTCCACACCCTTAATTATTGGATAATTATAGGATTTAGCCTTTGCCTGGCTGCCTGTGTGGCACAAGCAATAACCTGGAATTCAGTGGCTCCTTCGCACACACCAGGGCTGAAACCTCAACAGCAGCATCTTCCTCCTCCACATTCCCATTATTCCCAGCTGGTGAGTGCTTTCCCCTGCCTCGAGCACACTTCTGCACTCACTGTCCCTACAGAGGCTCCACACACACTCTCAGCATTCCTGCAGGACATTTAATAAGATCCCACTGCTCCAATTTCCAAGAGAAAAGCTCTCCTGACTTGTCCTTGGAGGCACTGTTGGAAATCAGTGATGTCTTCTCCCCCCCAGGGTGGGAGGGGGCTGCATTTACCCATGGAGGAGCTGGGCCTGGAGTCAGCAGCATGGCTCTGGTCCAAGAAAGACCAGAAATGGTGATTTTGGAGAGCTACCAAAGGATCTGACACTCCTCATCCCACGCCACAGCCTGACTTCCAACAAAACCACATTGATGACTTTTCCTTGGTCTTAAAATTAAAGGATAAAGGGTTCTTACTTCGGTTTTTAATAAGGATCTTTATGGTGCAACACTTCACCAAGGTGGAATATGCCCAAAATGCTCATACATGGCGTATTGCGTATACAATTTTATTGACTTTGCAAATCAGCATATCTAACAAAGATGCTTCAGTGAGAGGCTTGAATGGATAGTGTGATATCTCTTTATCATGAAGTATTCTTCCCTAGATGGGCCTAATTTTTAATTTGCAGGTTGTATTTGACAGGTTTCTCTAGAACACAACCAAATTTCTGTTTGGTTTCTGAAGATAGCATAGAGGTTTTGGCTCCCAATCGTGAGGCTTTCAAAATGTTTGATCTTTTGGCCTAACAGAGTACCAGGGCTATGATCAGTGATCAGATTTAAGGAATTACAAGTATGCATGTTAAGGGCACTGAGAATACATGAAAGGTATATAAAAATAAAGGCAAAAAATCATCATGGCATCAACGGGATGCCCACAGAACCACTCTGGTGTGGCAGCAGCCTGTTAACACACCCGTGGTACCCAGCTGAACCCCAGCTGCATCCCCCTGGCTCAAAATCCACCCTTTGCCCAGACTTGCTTCCCATGGATCCCCAGGCCAAGGAAATCTGGAAGCAGCACCTGACTCTGGCCTGCTTGGAGCAGATTTCTGGCTCTGAAAAAAACCCAGAGAGGACTTGGCTGCTCCAACACACTGTGAGGGAGCAGGGAAGAAACCCACATGTCACCTTGTCCTCCTTTTCCTTGTCCAGCCCTAGGGCAAGGGGACAAGGTGCCCCTGTAAAGAGACAAAATCCCAGCATGGAAAATGCCCCAGGAAGCTTGGCAGGGCTCTCCCAGGGGGGCAGGGAGCCCAGAGCTGGAGCTGCTCATCAGCTGCCTGCTGAACGTAGAGAAGGGGTAAATTAAATTCATTCATCTCATCCCCACTCTCAATAGCAGCGTTTTCACCCAACACACACGTTTCTGACAATCAGCTTAATTTACTTCAATAATAAATGAAAAAGGGAAGTTTTCCTTTATAACAGAAACCAGGACCAAGTGCCACGGTGCTTTTTGTGTGGATTTTTTTGTGGGTTTGTTTGTTTTTTTGTTTTTTTTTCTAAAAGCAAACTATTCAACTCGTTCTCTTTAAATAAAATGATTCCTTTATCTATTATTCATTTGAAATGCAGAAGGAGGACACAAGAGACTGGAAGCGCATGGTTTGTTTCTGACACCTCTGGAATAGTTTTTAGGAAGACAAAATGCACAGAGCTTAGGGGTTTGGTAGTTAGGAGCCCAAAACTTCCATTTCCTCTGGTTTATGATTTTATAATGTTGCCCATCACTCTGGTGTCTCCATGCAAACCTTTGCTGGTACAACCTGTGTTATTTGCTTGCTGGGATTGCTCAAGACCAGCAGGTTTTGTTCTGTGCCCACATGTGTGAGATGCAGCTACACAGATTTACACCAAACTGTGCTATTGGTGACTTTAACAGCCAAAAAAACCTCCAGCTTCAGTCAGGATATTTGTGTTGGGATGATGTGGCCAGAAATGTGAATTCTGTCCCCATCTGCTGCAGCCAGGTGGGGCAGTGACCCTGATCTCCTGGCACATATTATCTGCTAATGGGCCATCTTTAAACCAGCTGGGCAATCATCTTTATCTTCCCACAGCCCATCCTCCCTCCAGGAGATATCTCCTGTTCATGGCCAGTGAGTCCCAGTGCATGACTGATAAAATTCCATCATCCCACTGGGAGATGCTCCAGCCAGGGGAGGAGCCAAGCCTTTCCTACCCAGATAAAAACTGAGATTTTGGACACCAAGGCACCTTCCTTCCACTGGATTCCAGAGGAAAACCAGACCTTTGCACATCATCCCTGGAGCTTCAGAGGAAACTGCACCTTCTCCAGGAGCACTGCTCCAGCTGAACCACATCTGCCCCTGCAGGAGGATGCAGCCACCATTGAATGGGACTGTGCCAACACCCTGACTGACTGACGGGTGTCAGCTTGGATTCTGACTCTGGCAGGGCTGGGATTGTTCTTTGTAATACTGCATTTCTATTTTAATTGTCCTAGTAAAGAACTGTTATTCCTAATTCCCATATCTTTGCCTGAGAGCCCCTTAATTTCAAATTTATAATAATTTGGAGGGAGGAGGTTTACACTCTCCATTTCAAAGAGAAGCTCCTGCCTTTATTGGCAGATACCTGTCCTCCAAACCAGGACAATATTCCTTAGGGAGGCACTCCTGGGGCTGCAGTTCCTGAAATGTTGGTTATCCCCTGTTTGAGGTGCAGCCTTGCACCAGGTACCCAGAGCAGCTGCAGACCTGTCTCCTTTCCATCCCAGCAGGCAGGATTCACCTTCATCTCTGTCCACATACTTTTAATAGAAATATATAAGGTGTACTCAGGGCTCTCTTTACCAATGGAGAGAGAGACCAGCCCCTCCAGAGGGCGATTCATCCAGCCATGCTGTCTGGGAGGAGATAAATGGCCCCTGGAGATGCCCATTTCTCTCCACCAGCTGGGAGGGAGCCCAAGGCGACAAACCCCAAACGTTGACATCCAACTTTTAGACAGTCAAGTCAGAGCAGATTAATCCAACCCATTACTGGGGCCTTTAATTTTTGCTGGCTTGATTTACAAGTGCTTGCTCAGCACGTTGAGCCCCAGTGTCACAACAGGGAGAGTTCTTTGTCCTCTTCCCACCTTGGATGTGACTGTCTGTACCCTGCCACACACCTCACGGTATTAAATGCAGATCAAATAAGAATTATTCTCGCTGCAAACTTTCTCTGGGAACTCTAAAAAGTGAAAATGTTCAATTAAGGTGCATTGTTACCAGAGTTTGTAACACACTTGGAGACGACAAGCCCTTTCTAAAGGAAGAATGTATCATTATCCTCATCTTGTAGGTGGGAAATGGCTGAGTCATGAAAAAAGCACAGCTTTGGAGCCGTGTCTGTCCCTGTGAAAGCCAAAGGCGTCCTGGGCTCATCCCACAGAGTGGGGAGAGCATTGAGGGAGGGGATTCTGCCCCTCTGCTCTGCTGAGACCCCACTGCAGAGCTGCGTCCAGCTCGAGGTCCCAGCACAGGAATATTAAGGTTACTTGCAAACCCAAACCATTCCAGGATTCTGTGAGTTTTTGAAGTTCTATGACTTCTCCCACCAGTGCTTGCAATGGGTGCAGGAACCTCTAAATGTCTGGGCTGTGGGATGTGGAAGATGATTTTTAGTGGAGGCAAAGACCTGGAGAATGTGGAGCTGCTGGAACAAGTCCAGAGGAGTCCACAGAGCTGCCCCAAGGGCTGGAGCCCCTCTGGAGCCAGGCTGGAGAGCTGGGGATGCTCACCTAGAGAGGAGAAGGATCCAGGGAGAGCTCAGAGCCCCTTCCAGGGCATAAAGGAGAGCTGGAGAGGAAACTGGGACAAGGGATGGAGGGACAGGACACAGGGAATGGGTTTCACTGCCAGGGGGCAGGGATGGATGGGATATTGGGAAGGAATTGTTCCCTGGGAGGGTGGGCAGGCCCTGGCACAGGGTGCCCAGAGCTGTGGCTGCCCCATCCCTGGAAGTGCCCAAGGGCAGGCTGGACAGGGCTTGGAGCAACCTGGGATAGAGAAGGTGTCCCTGCCCATGGCAGGAGCTGGAACAAGATGATTTTGAAGTTTCCTTCCAACTCAAACCGTGCTGGGATTGTCTGATTCCAGCAGCAGCAGGATGGGGATGGCTTTGCAGAGAGTCTGGCACTGCCCTCGTGCCCTCTCTGCTGACAGCAGGGTGACAGCATCCCAAGGACAGCTTCCAGCCGTTCCTCAGAGCAGCTCCCCACGCTCCTGTGTGGGACAGACGTGCCTGGAGCCCACACCACATCCTTCTTGCATCCTAACTGGCGCCTCCCGGGGACTAATTAGGCTCGAGACCCCGATCAGTGCTTGTGGGTACATTTCAGGCTGTCTGCCTCCCACTGCATCCATGAGATGAATGCAGCCCTTGGCTATTCAGATTTTGTTAATTGCAGCTATTCCAGAGGCACAGTGGAGCAGGTTTTGTTCCTGCAGCACTGTGTGCAAGCAGGTGGATCCCATTACTGCCGACTGGCAGCACCACATCCCTGCCCTCCCAACACCAGGGATCCCACAGCTGTGAGGAGGAGGTGGCTCCTGAAGGAGTCTTCTTCTGCAACCAGAAAAAACCTGGACATCTCCTGCTTAACACAGGAGGTCTTGCTGACACTCTGCCCGACCTGTTCACTCAGTTGAAAATTGCAGACTCACCTCTCCCCGGCTGGGAAAGCTCCTCCCTGCCCTCAGGGTAATGAAGTCCAGGTCCATAAAGCAACGCACGTAGAGCTGACCCTCAGTTACCCTCAGATCACCTTCCCAGGGTTTTTGTCCATTTACCCACAGGCCACTTAATTACAAGTTAGTTTTTGCCTCAGCAGTCCTTGCTAGGGCAGGGCAGAGGGGAGGCTGGAGCAGTGGCTCCTCCAGGGCAGCCTGGGGCAGGGCTTGTCCATGACTCCCCTGGGCTGCATGCTTGAAGTGGCTCCTGCATGGGGCTGGGAGGGTTAGTTTGGTTTCCTTTTGCAGTGTAGATCCATTCTTCAGAATAAATTTTTTCCAGTTCCCAGGGATTTGTGCTCATTCCTACATCCATGAGAGCAGTGCAGCTGAAGGAAGGTGGCAACAGAGCTGAGCTGGCAATCCAGAGCCTGGAGGGGAAGGGGATTTACCCCCAGGGGGGATGGAAAAGCAAAGGACAATGCACTGGAGAGCTTAAAAAGACAGAAAGAACAAAATCCCTCTCCTCTCCTCACCTATCCCACTTCACACCCACTGCACCACTTCTCCCCTGTCCTTTGCAGCTCCAGTACTCTGAGCTCCATCCCCTGCTGGGCTCCTCCATCAGGATCCCCACGGGCAGCACACAGGGGCTCTAGCTCAGCTACTGACCCGTGTCTGGGGCTCTTGGTGAACTCTGGCTGTGAAGGTTTCATCAGGCAGCCTTGTCCTCATTACATCAACTAATGGAACACATCCATCTTCTGCCTCTCCTCCACAGCAGCCAGTGGAAATCGGGCTGAGGAGCCCTAACCAAGCCCTGGAAATCATTGGCACCTCAAGGAGAGAAACCCTGGGGGTGAAGGGGAATAGGGTTTGGGGCTCAGGAGTGGCTTTCTCAGAGCAGATGCCAGAAGTTTCATCTGTATCTGCACTGGTGATGCCTTGGAGTGGCCAGAACAGAGGTCAGACAGAGTTAAGAGATTAAAGTGGGGATTTATTGAAGTGTTTAACAGATCCACCTTGGGCAGTCAGAGCCTCCCAGAGGCTGCACCCACCATGGGCAGTGCTCAGGAGTGTTTCACACAATTATCAGTTTGGTCTGTTTACATATCAGGGGTTAATTGTCCAATTTCAGCCCCAGGTAATGAACTCACATTCCCCCAGTTTGCTCCTCCCAGTTCACTTTTGTTGATACTTCTCAGGGCCTGAGGCTGCAGGGTGTCCTTGGGTTCCAGCCCAGAGGAATTGTTTTGTCTGACCAAGATGTGAAGAGTTAATTACACTTTATGTGGATTTTAGAGTTATTCACTAATGCAGAAAATATGGAAAATATAAAGGCTGAAATCTCAAGGCATCACAGGCAGCAGCTCCTCTGGGATAATGTACATAAGGGAGAGTCCACAAGAGCCCAAACCTCCCCTTTGTACCTTGCAGATGTTTTGCAGCTGGATGCCAAAGGAACAGGGAAGGGATTCAGTACCCAAGAGAAGTGTGGAGCTTCTGGAGCCAATGTTCCACATTTAATCAAGACTAAACAATCACTGTCACTCTTCTGAGAGTGGCAGCAAACATCCCCAGCCTCACAGGTGAGCAGTAATCTCAATAAAGTCACGCTCCAGTACCTTCTCCTTAGCCCTGCTGAAGAAACATCCCTTATTACAGAGCTCACACACAGGATATCAGATCCCTTCCTCTCCTAAACATCAATATTGCCCCAGAAATTAATATTTTCTACAGAGATTAAGCCCAGGTACTTGCAAGAGAACTTAAAAAAAACAGACAACAACAAAACAACCTCTCCCCCCCAAAAAAATTTAAAAACAGTACTACCAGAAGAATGATAAAAAAAATAAAAATAATCAATATTCCCACAGCAAGAAGCCAACAATTTTAGAGAACAATTTTTGAGCTTTATCCAGCAGCACCACTATTGATCCTGATCTCCCAGCTCAAGGCTGAAATTCCCAAGGATCTCTCAACTCCTTGGAAAAGGAGCCACCAACCAATCCAAGCTCTACCTTATATGAAGACATTCAAACATTTGGCCTTGTAGGAGGTTGGAAGTTTTTAGGAGGAGCAGATCAGAGACTCAAGAGCAGCCTCTAGTTTCAAAGGCCAGTACTGTGCTCTGCCCTGGACCCTCCCCAGCTCCACGAGGTGTGCTGACCTCCAAAGGTGCTGTTGCCCTTCTCTTGGAAGCAAAGCTCCTTTTTTGTAGCAGTCCTTCCATGTTATTTTAGCAGCTGCTGTCTTCCAGGCTGCTGGAGTAAGAGATTAATGCTTTAATTATCCCATCTGAAAGCTGGGAGGCTGAGCCTGTGGATTGTATACAGCACTGACTCCTGGCACTTGTGGATCTAGAGGGACTACACACTAAAATCGAGCTGGAATCCAAGTGAGGAATAAAAGTGGAAAAAGAAGTAAGACAGCAATCAGAATAATGTACTTTTAATGCCCAATATCTCACAACCAGCTGGGGCTAGAAATTAAAGCTTCCTGCTTGTTGCAAGTGGGGGTTCCTGCCTTGCATAGACTTTATCTCTCCCTCCTCCATCCCTGGTATTGCAGGAGGCAGCGGATGCTGAAGTTTCCTGCCTTTGCCCCATGCTCTGGAACACATCTGGAAGCAGCTGATCATCCTCCTTGCTCACCCAGACAGCTCAGGGGTGCACCCAGCTGCTCCTCATCCCTTCCTTGGACACAGCCAGCGGTATCACTATATCACAGGGATCTAGGAGAGGACAGCCAAGCTGGATTCCTTCATTTTCCAGCAGCAATGCCTGCATCTCCTGTGGCAGCTCTGGGGCAGGCTGATGGCACAGCTGGAGCATCCTCACTGCTGGTTCTGCATTTCTGCCACCTCTGCATTCCTGCCATTTTCCTGCTCTCCTCTTCCACTCCTCATTTTTCTCCCTCTGCCTTCATTCTCTCACCACCTCAACCTATTTTTCTCTCCTCTCCCTGCTCCCCACCATCCCTCTCTCTGCTCCCCCTCCCTCCTACTTAGGAGGAGATCAATAAACTGGGAATGCTGACTAGGGAATTAAACCCAGCCAGCCTGTCTCTTTGAGAGACCTCTCACTAATCAGCTTGGATGGATTCCTATTCCCCCTCCATCCGTGAGAGAACCTGCCATGAATTCCTCCACCCCTAGTTCTTGTCAGCCTGCACACAAGGAGGCAAATGTCTCTCTCATCTGCTCTGCACTCAGCTTTTCTTCTCCATGTCTGGATCAAGCAGGTTGGAGGCAGTAGCAGCACTACCTTGCCTGCTTCTATTTTCTGTGTGAGCTGTGATCCCGACTGGAGTGAGTAATTCCATCCTCTCAGCTCTGGGCTCCCTCTGTAGCACGTGGGGCTTCTGTGCTGGCACATCTCAGAGCACAGCTGAGAGGGAGAATGGTGCAAATCAGCCTTTTCAGGGCCACATTTGTCATCCTCCATGTCTGTCAAACGAGGAGTTTCACAGGGATTGTGCTTTTGGATGTGCTGCCGTGCCTGCCTTGCTCAGGGCTGTTCTCTGTTAAAGGGGATGTTCAGGCAGAGGCTCCCCAAAAACCAAGGGCAGGGCAGAGGATGGAAACCAGGCAGCCCAGTTCACACAAAGCTCTTCAAAACCAGCCTCAAACTGTGAAGTTCTGTCACAATGGCTAAATCCTGCCTGGATTTGTCCCACAGTGATTTCTGCAGCTCTGAAATCTGCTTGTTTGACCCCAAACCACAGCTGACACCTCCCACTGCCTTTTCCAGCTATTTTTTTATCAGAGAGTTCTGAAAAGGTTCGGCTGGGAAACATCAAAATGTTTCTTTTTGACATTTCTGCTTCCTGACATTCCTGAACTTCAATGTTTAACTTGGGCTTTTTGGGCTCAATCAAACCATCAGGTTGGGATTTGGTTCCTGCAACACAGGACAAACATGAATACATGACAAGGGATCTGGTGACCAAGAGACAAACCTGGCCCATGGGGCCCATGATCCAAAATATGATCCCCTGGGCACAGCAGAGGGATTCACACATCAGTGTTCAACTAAAAGAAAATTCTGGCTTGCTTTGATGAAAAAAGATGTACCAATTTCAGCTGCCCAAAGCTGATCTCACTAGAGCCCTCAGAGTGAAATAATGTGGAAGGGGGGGGAACACAGAGTCCTCATAAACATAATTAAAAACAAAAGTCAATTTGTAGCCTCCCTGTGTTCCTCAAACAGGCAGTCCCATGAGCAGCCCAGCTAATGAAGCCTGGCTGCCTATGGATCGGTGTCTCATGGCTCAATTCTCTCATGTCTAATGAGGTGCAGGCTCTGATCAAAGTTTCCCCCACCGTTGGGGAATTCATAACAGTGCACTCATCTGGGAGCACACTCATCCTCCGGGGCTCCACAGCCTCTCCTCGCTGGGCGGTCCCGCAGCCCCTCACCAAGCTGCCCACACCAAACCCACAACCTGTGGGTGCAGCCTGCTTGAAAAGGCTGAAAAACATCACAGCCACCCACAAAGAGCCCCAGGGAACCTGCTTCCCCGAAACTCCAGCCCTGAAGTTTGCCAGAGACATCCCAACTGTGATGGTGCAAGGAGGGCGCTTGGCCGTTCACTCAAGAAGGGAATGTGCAAATGGTGCTAGAATAGGGGGCAATGGTTTTAACCTAAAAAAGCACAGATTTGGATTAGATATTGGGAGGGAATTCTTCCTTGTGATGATGGGGAAGCCCTAGCACAGGGTGCCCAGAGAAGCTGTGGCTGCCCCATCCCTGGAAATGTCCAAGGCCAGGCTGGATGAGGCTCTGAGCAGCCTGGCACAGTGCAAGGTGTCCTGCCCATGGCAGGGGGTAGAACTGAATGAGGTTTAAGGTCCCTTCCAATGCAAATCCTTTTGGGATTTTATGTTGCAGCAGCAGGACAGAGCCCTCCTGATCAGAACCCAGTGTCTCCCCACCATGGACCCAGCACCTGCATCACCCCCTTCTCTCCTGGAGCCACAGGCAGCAGGAAAGCTGGAGAGACAGACACCAAAAAAGACTTGAGGTGTGTGGGTGGAGAAGAGATGCTGTTTGGTCCGAGGGGAGGCAGGCAAGGAGCTGTAGGAGCTCACCAGCTGCTGGTCCTTTATTATAGCAGAGGATCACGACTGATGCAGAAGTAATTTCCGTGCATGGCTGCCCACGCAGGATGCAAGGGAAGTGAACCAAACTCTGCGCTGACATGTGTATGACTATGCCTGTGCGCTTAAACATGCATGCAAACAAGCTCTGCTCCTCCAAACCCTCCCATAGGCTCATCTCTGCATCCAAATGAAGCAAAATCAGTGTTTACCAGCATTTCTAGAGCTCACTGACAGCCAAAATACAAGATTTCAGCTGTTGAGGCCCTCCAAGGATTATCGTGTTTGTAGTGCTGGGTTTTTCATCACCCTTTCCAGTGGCTGGCAAAGATGTCAGAGGCAGGGCAGGACACATGGTGCCTTGATGTGTGCCCAGGACAGAAGGGTTCAAAATGGACAAAACACCAGCAGGGTCTGTGCAAGCCCCAAGAGAACCTTGGCAGACCAAGGGAAGAGAGAAAGGGAATTGGAAGAGAGCTTGTTCCCAGTCACAACCCCAGCTCTGTGTCACCAGTGAGAAGATGCACAAAGCAGCAGGAAATGCAATTCCCTGCTCCATCATCCCCTCTGAACCAGCTCACAGGGACATTGCTCCAGTATCATTCAAAGAATCTCAGGATGCTTTGGGTTGGAAGGGACCTTAAGGATCATCTCCTACCCACCTGTCATGGGCAGAAACACTTCCACTATCCCAGGTTGCTCCAAGCCCTGTCCAGCCTGGCCTTGAACACTTCCAGGGATGGGGCAGCCTCAAGCCAACCACTCTGGGCTGTTTGATGGCAAAGCCCTGGTGAGGTGCCTTGAGGATGAGCTCAGGAGATGGCTGCTGCAGGGGGCTGGATGCCTTTGGCTCAGTACAAAACAGACTGAATGCCCCAACCTGTGCTATCAGGGCAGGCTCAGAGGTCGGGGGAAGCTGCCACTGGGATGTGCCAGGGATGTGCCAGCCCTTCCTGCTCCAGCCAGGGCCACAGATGCTGGCAGCTGGCAGTGCCCAGCCAGGGGGCAGATTGCTCTGCCCTGGGAGGAGATGGCTGAGCTCCTGCTCTGAGCTGGCAGCCTCTGCTTGTTTCCATTGCTGCAGCTCTGTGTGAGCTGAGCCCCAGAGCCCAGCCAGCACTCAGTGCCCCTTCACAGACCCCTCCTTGCAGCCAGGGCTGCTCCCCGTGCCAAGGAGTGGTGAAGGAGGTGCCAGTGCTGCCACCCTCTCTGCCAGCCTGGGGACACCTCTGAAACAGGCATCACACTTGACCCTCATCCTCCTCTTAATTACCAGCACTGGTATTAAATTGCAGACTTTTATTCATGGACAGGTGTGTGTCTTTGTCAGAGGTCCCTGCTTAAATCATCCCCCTCGTCTCCAATAACAATGTTAATGATGCTCAGAGCCAGCGCTGGACTGTAAAACATATTTCCCTGATGTTTGTTCAATAATTCTCTGAGAATTAAAAACATCTATTACCGGCTGCAGGATGCTGAGAGGCCCCTGGAGCAGAGACCAGGCTGTAACTCACTGGAGGGGCTCATCTGATGCTGCAGATGCTGTTATCTGAGTCCCAGCTCTGGCACTCCCGGGCATTTGACTCGGTACCAACGTGTGGGCACAGCAGCACAGTCACAGCACAGGATTGAAGGTCATCAGCCACATCCCTGAGGTGCTCCAGGAGTGCTCATGGGACACAACATCTCCACCTACCCTTTACCACTACCATCACTGGTACTGTTGTTATCCCAAAGCACTGGGGCCATATTGAGGCTCCATTTGCCAAAACATCCAAGAACCAGTGTTCTTGCTCTGAACTGCTCACAAACTCAATGAGAAAAAGGAGGGAGGAAAGCTGCTGAGGGAAGGAAAGCGTGGAAGGAGGCAGGATGACACTGTGCCACTCGGTGGCAGTGCAGGAAAGAAGCCCAGGTGTCCCCAGCCACATCACCACACTGCTAAAAACACCCATTCACCACCCAAACCTTGAGCCACAGAGTGTGTGAAAAAGCTGCCTCAACAGAGACCATGCCACAGAATAGTCCCCATGCCTGTCATGACTTCTGGCAGCTCGGAAATGTTGTTTCTGGAAAAATATTTATCCTGTTAATGAAGCCGAGGCAGCAGCAGAGGCCCCAGAAGGTCAGAGCAGCACTCACTGCAATCAACTCCCTTCACAGTGCCTGCTGAATGGGGCTCTGATTGCAGATGCCAATCAGAGCACTCCATTTTCCCTGCCTATTTGGGAATTAAAACATAAAGGCCCTTTCCCAGACACTGCATTTAGGGGTGGTTTATAGAACATAATCTTGTGGGCAGAAAGCCAGATGGATTCGGAGGGTGGGATACTGGAGTTGAGTGACTCCATGAAGATAGAAAATACATCTTGAGACATGAACTCCAGGGAGAGTTAGAGAAGGGGCTGGGTGCTGCTGTGCATGGAAATTCCCCCAGCATCACCTGGAAGCTCCAGGACACGGGGTTTTCCTGCAGCTGCCTCAGGACCGAGCTGTTTCCAATGGCCACCAGCCAAGATGCAGGCTGCTGGTTTGGTTCTGCTGCCTGTTATTTTTTAATTATTATTGGTATTTCCTAGCATCTTTGCATCTCACCCAAACAATGAGACAGTTGGATGATCAGCAGGCAAGAGGAGAAATGAAAACAAACTAATCCAGCCCTGAAAAAAACGCTTCCGATCATAAAATCCGCGGCGCTCGACGGCTGCGGAGCGCCTGGACTCGTCCCGCAGTAGGCGCTCACGATTTCCATTTAAATCATCAGAATTAAAGAGCAGTGCGAGTTGGAGCATCTGTCTCAAGATTTCTGTGCCTTCCCATGCCCCCACGAGCACAGCTGTTTGGATCAGAGATGGAGGAGGGAGCTGCAAATTCACCAGAGGATGATGGAAATTAGACGTGAGCTGGAAATTATCCGCCTGTGCTTTCCCAAGTGCGGGGGGTGAGTGTCATCACACTGAGCTGTGTCCCGAAGGGAGGCTCAGCTGACAGGGAAGTCACCTTTTGCCCTGGGAAATGGCAGAATCACCATCCACGGAAGGAATGTGGATGTGGCACTTGGGCACATGGGCTGGCAGCACTGGAGGAACGTTGGACTCAGTCTTAAAGGGATTTTCCAGCCCTACTGATTCCATGGCAGCACACAGAGGAGCAGACCTTCACCTTTTCCTTTTCTGTTTTTTAGCAGAAATCAAAGAACAGTCGAGCAGGAAAATGTGTCAGGTCACTACTCACTCAGATGGGATTCAGGGGATGCAAGGGAGACATTCCAGAGCTAGAAAGCCAAATTCTGCTGGACACTGGACAGGTCCCCTCTGCACCCTGGGCTGGGATCTCATGCTCAGAGGATGTATTGGTAAGCAGGCCCTGATCAAACCACTTGGGATCTTTTCCCTTTGGCTCAGGTATGGACTTCTTCCTCATTTTATTCTTAAATCAGCAACTACTCCAGTCCTTGTCATCCTGGGCAAGTGAGGAGCTGAAGGCAAAGCTTTCTGCAGGGAGCCCGAGGCCATCCCTGGGTTGGCTCTGATGTGGGCTATGGGATGTTCCAGCCAAGAGCCAGTGCTCAGACCTTGCTGGGAGGAGAAAGAATAGTGAGTGCTCCAGGCAGCTCTGGATCTGGGGACACCAATGGGGTCAGCAAGCCCCACATCCCAGCTGGAACATGGGAATGGAGCAGCCTCCTGTGTGTGTAACCCTCAGGGGCACATCCAACCCACCCATCATGTCTGTCCTCTTCTCACAGAAGGAAAGGAAAAGGAAAGGGAAAGGGAAAGGGAAAGGGAAAGGGAAAGGAAAAGGAAAAGGAAAAGGAAAAGGAAAAGGAAAAGGAAAAGGAAAAGGAAAAGGAAAAGGAAAAGGAAAAGGAAAAGGAAAAGGAAAAGGAAATCCTGCTCCCTCTAGACTTCCCCTTTTTGCCCATAAAGTCTCCCTGCTCAAGCTCATGTCAGCACACAGGTTGTGCACCACAGAGCTGCTCTTAACAGCTCTGCTTTGCTGACAGCACAACACAGAGATTTCAAACCCTCCCTCAGACCCTCCCGATGTGTTCCTGCTCATTCCTTCCCTTCCCTCACAGCCCTCTGGAGAACACATCTGCTCCCTGATCTTGCCACCGCATGGAAACGCTGCTCTCAAGTGCCTCTACTCCAAAACAAGGCTTTAATTACAGGAGAAGAGAGCCCATCAGATCTCTTAATTTAGCCTCTCTTCTTATTAATTAAACCACAAGACATTTAAAGTAGAAAAGTGTGGGTGGGCAGCTGAAATCAGCCCCCCGGTGGTGTTTTGGGAAGGTAAAGGATCCCCACAGTCCTTGATTTCTGCCCCAGGGGTTGGAAAGAGCAAAGTTTCAGCTCCAGCTATTTTTGTGCAAATAAATGTCGCCAATATGTGGCTGCCAGTAGGGAGCAGCACGGCAGCTCTTTAAAATTCTCCAGGGAGCATGAAACAGCACTGGCGAAGTGTCCCTCTGGAACCCGGATCCCTCCTGGATCCCCAGGATATCCGGCACATCCTGCCCTAGAGCTGACCCTAATTCCTTCCCCATCAAGCAGGAGAGCTGCAGCTCGCTGGAGCCCAGGAAGGCAGCTCACCCCAGAGCTCAGCACCCTCCTGGGGGTGGGATGGCTCCGAAGGTGCCGTGACAGCCACACACAATTCCCAGCCTGGCAGAGCCGCGCGGACCCGCATCTCTGAGCCGCTATTTGTGTGTGGGTACAGGAGCGTTTCTATCAATCCTGGCTGCTCATCCAGCGAGCAAATATCCCCTGCCTGAAGCACTCTGTGTGTGCAGATACCAGCAAGACCCACCAGAAGAAGGACAGGAAAAAGAAACCTAAAAATCCAACCCGAAACCCAAAGCCTTCCTCCGGCATTCATCATTTTAATTAGCGGAGCTGTGCCTGGAATCTCAATGGGAGATTAGACCATAAAGAGAGCCAGGCAGAATTGCACAAGTGGCTCCTCTCACTTCAGAAATGAACGGAGCTGCCTGTGAAATTATTAGGAATATTATGTGTCCCATTTCCAGACCGACACGCACATCCTGGGGGCTCACCCGCCAACGGATGGTTTCAAGCCAGGTGACATTTCCAGCACTGGTGTCCTGCCAAGTCATTCACCCTCAGGCCTTGGTCCTTCATCCCCATCTCCCTCTGCACACAGACTGCCCTTACCGTGCCCCTGGCATGGGAATATCAACATTGGGAGGCTTCAAGCACAGTCAGCCCCACGGCACTGAGTTACCTACACATCACACACAGCAGGCATTGTCCCTATGGATACACCAAGGAAATTAATAAATACACAGACACCAATCTTCTGTGCCCCTAATGTCCTCAGATAATCATAAAAACCATAGTTTCATAATCATAAAAAACATTGGGAGTACATAAAAACCTTCTCCCTTTTCCTTGCAGTTACCTTGTTCTCTCTTATAAGGGTTAAAAACTTCCTCTGTGGAGATTAAAGCCATGATTTCACATTAAATACATTCCCAGGAGCTGGGAATGCACAGCCCTGACTGTATTTGTGCATCTGCTCCGAGCACAGGCAATCCTCAGGGACCACTTCTGCTGGCCATGAGGGAGAGATAACGGGATGGCAGCACAACCCCACATCCAGCATTCCCTGTAAATTGTTATGACCCATCCAATTGCCTGCATAAATAGGTAGTGAACAGGAAGCGAAAGAATCACCCCAATTTGTCTCCCCTAAAAGCCTCCTTGCTGTAATCTCATTTCTTTATTCAAGACCCCTTGGCTTGTTGTACAGAGACAGTGCTCTGCCTCTGTGAGAGGCTTTGGAGCTCTCTCCCTATGGTGGAGTGGAGGTTACTGGGGTAAGGAGCATCCCAGGCATGCATTGTTATCAGTCTGTGCTGAATCACCGGTGCAAACGTGTGCACATCCACTCAGCGTTCCGAGGATGAAATAGAAACGAGGCAGCACCGGCTGGAAACTCAGCCAAAAGCCTCTTCCCGAGGTTAAGGATTCCAAGAGTGGCACTGGAAGGAGTTAAAGCTGCTCTGCGAGTTCTCACACTCTGCTCGTGCGGGGTTTGGGGAGCTTGGCTGGCGCCTCCGGCAGAAGCGTCAACGCGCCGTGAGGCAGCCTGGTGCTGCAGGAGCATCCCAGGGCTCCAAGAGCATCCCAGAGCAGCCTGGAGCTGCAGGAGCATCCCGGGCAGCCTGGTGCTGCAGGAGCATCCCAGAGGAGCTTGGTGCTGCAGGAGCATCCCGGGCAGCCTGGAGCTGCAGGAGCATCCCGGGCAGCCTGGAGCATCCCAGAGGAGCCTGGAGCTGCAGGAGCATCCTGGGCAGCCTGGTGCTGCAGGAGCATCCCAGGGCTCCAGGAGCATCCCAGAGCAGCCTGGTGCTGCAGGAGCATCCCAGTGCAGCCTGGTGCTGCAGGAGCATCCCGGGCAGCCTGGAGCTGCAGGAGCATCCCAGAGCAGCCTGGTGCTGCAGGAGCATCCCGGGCAGCCTGGTGCTGCAGGAGCATCCCGGGCAGCCTGGAGCATCCCAGAGCAGCCTGGTGCTGCAGGAGCATCCCAGAGCAGCCTGGTGCTGCAGGAGCATCCCAGAGCAGCCTGGTGCTGCAGGATCATCCCAGGGCTCCAGGAGCATCCCAGAGCAGCCTGGTGCTGCAGGAGCATCCCAGGGCTCCAGGAGCATCCCGGGCAGCCTGGAGCTGCAGGAGCATCCCAGGGCTCCAGGAGCATCCCGGGCAGCCTGGAGCATCCCAGAGCAGCCTGGAGCTGCAGGAGCATCCCAGGGCTCCAGGAGCATCCCAGAGCAGCCTGGTGCTGCAGGAGCATCCCAGGGCTCCAGGAGCATCCCGGGCAGCCTGGAGCTGCAGGAGCATCCCAGGGCTCCAGGAGCATCCCGGGCAGCCTGGAGCATCCCAGAGGAGCCTGGTGCTGCAGGAGCATCCCGGGCAGCCTGGTGCTGCAGGAGCATCCCAGGGCTCCAGGAGCATCCTGGGCAGCCTGGTGCTGCAGGAGCATCCCAGGGCAGCCTGGAGCATCCCAGAGGAGCCTGGTGCTGCAGGAATATCCCAGGGCTCCAGCAGCATCCGGAGGCTCCAGCACCATCCTGGCCATCCTGGTACCCCAGGAGCATCCCAGGGCTCCAGCAGCATCCCAGGGCTCCAGCAGCATCCTGGGCAGCCTGGTGCTACAGGAATATCCCAGGGGTCCAGGAGCATCCCAGGGCTACAGCAGCATCCTGGGCAGCCTGGTTCCCCAGGAACATCCCAGAGCAGCCTGGTGCTCCAGTAACAAACATCCCAGGGCTCCATCTCGAGGCTCCAGCAGCATCCTGGGCATCTTGGTACCCCAGGAACATCCCAGGGCAGCTCCCACAGCACCCCTGGCAGGATCCCGGGCAGCCTGGAGTTCTGGCAGCGCCTCCACCCTCCTTGCAAGGCTATGGGGGAAGCCACCTACTCCCTTAAACAACCTCCAAACCTAATGGTGGGAATGCAAATCAGAGCTAGTTCTGCTTATTAAAGCAATTCCCTGGCAGAGGACATTCCAGGAAAAGCCCTTTCGGAGATGATGAGTGCAATTTGTAGATCGTTATCGCTCGGATAAAATCAGAGAACTTTAAAACAATTGGAAATGTCGAGTTTAGACCATCTCCCCCTGGGATACAATACACGCTTTAATGCTGCTGTGTGTGAGTAACGCTGGAATTGCCCGCAGTGATACATTCCCACCGCGGAGAACGGAGCGGGATCCGCGGCTTGGAAACAAACCCTCCCCAGCCAAAGCAAAGGCATCATTAGCCAGCGGCAGCGGCGCTTTCATCCTCCCCTTGGGCGGGGAAAAGCCACCTCTGTCCCCTGCAGCCACTCTTTGGCAGCACCTAAGCGCTGTTCCAAGGCTTTGAAAACTTATGGGAGGAACCAGAGGTGGGGAAAGCCTCGGAGACATCCCACAGGGGAGGCAGGGGCTAAGTAAGGGAAGAGTGGTGCCGTAGGATTTTAGCTTTTATATTTTTCATCTATTTGTAGTCCTGAAATTCTTTAGTGTATAACTCCAGACTCCATATCCAATGGGAGATGCTGCTCTCCCATTTTGGGCAGACACAACAATTTTTATTTTATTTTATCTAATCTAATCTAATCTAATCTAATCTAATCTAATCTAATCCCGGCAATCAAGGACACCTCACTGCCTCAAGCCCTGAGAGATGGAAACAAAACTGATTTTGGGGGCAGCAAACTCGGGGTGAGCAAGTTCATTGCCTGAAGCTGTAATTGGAAGATTAACCCCTAATATGCAAATGGACTAAACTTATAAAAGTGTGAAAACCTGTGACTCCAAATGTGGCCGTACATCAGATGTTGCCAGTCTGGTGTGTAAAACACTCTTGTCCATTTTGGGTGCAGCCCCTGGGGGGCTTTGTCTGCTCTAAATGTACCTGAAGGCCCTTCAATAAATAGAACTGCTTTTTATTATCTTGATTTTGTCTGGCTGCTGTTTTTAAGTAATCCCAACAAGGCATCAAGAGTTTGACCTTAAATTGCGAATTTGCTCAAAGGCAGGAAAAGCTTCTCAGCACAGGACCTTGTCTCGCTCCAACTCTTCCCACTCACCGCTTGCTGTGATTCTCCATCCTCTGCACATCCACAAAAATCACATCTCTGGACTGCAGCCAGGCTGGAGCAGTTAACAGGACTCAAAAACCACATCCCTGTGACTCCACACGTGGCCCCTTGCCCTGAATAAATCCGTGAAGCCCAATATCCATCCGCTGAAAACACAATCAGCGAGGGCAGGGCGAGGCTTGGCCAGCCTGCAGCTATTCAGGGATAATGAGGGGAAGGCTGCCCACCTGCCTTTCCAAAACCAGGCCCATTAAACCGCGGGGAGAAGGGATGCTCACGGACGGTGGCGGCTCTTGCATCGTCTCATGAATATTTAACAGGAAGCACTCTGGGAAGAGGAATGTTATTAAGGCTGGTGTCGTCTGTGCCTCCAAATGTGGCCATACATCAGATGTTGCCAGTCTGGTGTGTAAAACCCTCTTAGAGCAGCCGCTGGCAAAGCAGTTTCTTCAGGGTGGGAAAAAAAAAAAAAAAAAAAAGACATAGAAAAAGGAGGAAAAAATAAGGAAAATAAAGTAAAATCACGAGTTGAACCCTGGGGAGTTGTGTGTGAATATTTGAGAAGTACCCTACCAATAGATCAGACCTTCACAATCACCTACAGCCACACAGGCAGCTCCAAGAAGGGGGAAAGGGGAGGGGGAAAGGCAAATCCCAATCAAACAGAATGCATTGGCTGAAAAGCAATCCTTGGCAGCAGTTTTGAGCATAAACACATTGTTGGCTGTTATTTTTTCCCTCCTGCAATGGCAAATTAATACTTTTACTGCCGTTGAAGATGCTCTAATAACATTTATTCCAGCACTTTGGGCTTTATTGAGATGCTTTTGACTTCTTTTGGGTTGTGGTTTTATTTTTCTTTGGATTATTGGTATAATTTCTTTCCTCACCACCCTGATGACACCAGAGGGATGGAAAAAGCCTGTTTCAGCTGAGAGCAAATCCATCTCAGGCCCTCTCCTGCAGGTTAAGAGCCAGACTGGGCTCCCTCTCACATTTTGGAGCACCCAGGAATCATGGAGCAAACCAAGCTCCTGCATGTTAAAGGCAGTAAATTTTTCCAATATTGGAGATCAATCCCAAGGGCCCAGAGCAGTATCCTGCCTCAACAAATGATCAGATCTTTGGAGCTCTCAAGCTTCTCCCTGTTTCCTGCTGGGTTCCCTGGTGCACCCTTGTTGTCAGCAGGGATACAGGGATTAAAAACAAGTGATCCAAGGACACACAGCCTGGAGAAGCCCAATTCTGTTTGCATCCTGATGCTAAAACATCACCTCATCCCCACAATATCCTTATGAACTACACAGATCTCGCCAGGTGTTCCTTTCCATTCCAAAACATCGATAATTCCTTTTATTAGGCTTCCACAGCCTGGTTCCTCACTCTCACTGCAAAATCAGGGATAGTTACAGTGGCTGTTGCTCATTGACCATCTGAACAATGACTTATGAAGTGTATTTGAATAGGAAATAGGACCATTAAGGCACTTGGCAATATGGCAGGAGCAAAAGCAGCTCATCAGTTCATCATCTGGTTTAAAAAAATATTGAGAATTATTTTCAATCCCTAATTATCATAATGAAAACCTGGGGAAGGGATGTGTTTGTGGAAAGGATGGAGCACTGCTGGGATGGGCAGGGAAAGAGATTTAGAAATTCTCCCCAAAAAAGTGGTGAGACAACAGGCTGGGGGGATGGATCCTGAATTTTCCTACCCCAAAAACCTTCAGCCCCTGCAGCAGGAAGCTGGGGAGTCCCTGTTTCACATGGAAACATCCAAGAAATTCCAGGAAGCATCACTGATCAATGAGGATGGCATGGGGCAGAGCTTGCTCCCTCCTCCCCCATTTTCCATGCTTGCACCCCAGAACTCCATTGCTGCCCTCATGATCCCAGGCCAGGCTCAGGCAATCCCAGCCCTGCTTGTCAGTCCCGAGTTCATTTAATCCGTGCCTGTGTTTAATTCCCCACGCTCTGGCATTTCCCTCCTCTGTCGCTTTTCACAGCCTGTCAGCCCCCAAATCCTTTTCTGAGCAGCCACATGCCACAGCTACTTAGGAATAACGCCAGCTCCAGCAGTCATTAGGCACTTCCCATGTCCTACATGCAGCTGTGAACGTTCCTGCTGCCCAGACTGGCTCAGGCAGTGGATCAGCCACGAGCTGAGCAGGAAGGGGAGCAGGGATGGCACGCTCCTGCCTCCAGAGCTCTCAGGTTGTTCATGTCGTGGGGTTTTACTTAATATCTCAGAAGTTTTCTCTGCTTGAGGATTTCAGTCCCCAAGCAGAGTCACCATTGCCCATCCATTCCACCAGAGCCCCTGCTGAAGGTGATTCACCCCTTACCCTGACCTTGTCTCCTGCCCCAGAGGAAATTCTCCTTCCTGCTTTCCCTGGGCAGCCAGAGGTGCTGGCAGCTGTCCCCTGGGCTGGACACACCATGGCTCTGATTGCCTGGAGATGCTGGTCCAGTGCCTGGTGGCATTCCAGCACACACCAGCAGGAGAGGTGTGGAAACCCACAGGGCACAAATGCATCACCTGTCCCGAGCTGCCAGAACTCCTGGTGCCTGCACATCCCCCCCAGTGCTGCTTCAGCTGTTTTCTTGCTGCTAAGTCAGGGGCTACTCCTATGTCTACAAGTCACCTTGTATGGTGCCACAAGAGAAAATCATCTTTCCTCCTTTTGCCCAACATGTTGCCAGCAAATCTCTGATCTCTGCTTTTTTATTTTCTTTTCTTTTTTTTTTTTTTTTTTTTTTTTTGGCTTTTTTTTTTTTTTTTTTTTTTTTTTTTTTTTTTTTTTAACAAGGAATCATGGAATCTCTGAATGGTGTGAGTTGGAAAAGACCTCAAAGTTCATCTTGTTCCAAGGGATACCTTCCACTAGACTGGTTTAATAGAGGGAAACTGAGGCATGCCAAGAAAACAGGACCTGCTCACCCATCACCCACAAAGAGCCACATCCTTGGCTGGGAATGTAACCATGAAAACCCAACAGAGGGGTGGTGGGAAGACTTCCCTGTGCTCCAGCAGAGCTGAGACCCTCACCTCCCCAACAAACCCAATCCAATGGCAATTCCCACCCTGAGAAACTCTGACCCTCACCTCCCCAACAAACCCAATCCAATGGCAATTTCCACCCTGTAAAACTCTGACCCTCACCTCAACAAACCCAATCCCATGGCAATTCCCACCCTGACAAGCTCTGACCCTCACCTCCCCAACAAACCCAATCCAATGGCAATTCCCACCCTGACAAACTCTGACCCTCACCTTCCCAACAAACCAAATCCCATGAGAATTCCCATCCTAAGAATCTCTGACCCTCACCTCAACAAACCAAATCCCGTGAGTATTCCCATCCTGACAAACTCTGACCCTCACCTTCCCAATGAATCCAATCCCATGGCAATTCCCATCCTGAAAAACTCTGACCCTCACCTCCCCAACAAACCCAATCCAATGGCAATTCCCATCCTGAAAAACTCTGACCCTCACCTCCCCAACAAACCCAATCCAATTCCCATCCTGAAAAACTCTGACCCTCACCTCCCCAACAAACCCAATCCAATGGCAATTCCCATCCTGAAAAACTCTGACCCTCACCTCCCCAACAAACCAAATCCCGTGAGTATTCCCATCCTGACAAGCTCTGACCCTCACCTTCCCAAAAAACCCAATCCCAGGGCAATTCCCACCCTGACAAGCTCTGTTTCCCCCTGTGGAGTCGTTAGGAAAAGCCACGAGGGCAGCGAGGGGAAGTCAGCGCTCGCCCTTCACAAGGTCAACAAAAATCCCTCAAAATGTCAGAGTTTTGCAAGTCCTAAATGAGGCAATTGCTTAATCTACCTGGGGGATTGAGCTGTTATATCCAGTGCAGTAAACAAGCCTCAGCTCCAGCTCCAAAGGATTGCACTGGCAGAGAGGAGCCGAGGCTAAATTGACAAGTTGTCTCCGCTGCCCTTGAAACTCAATTTGCCATCGCTCACCTCATTTCAAATTAGCACAGAGAGAAACCTCGTCGGCCGGGCTGCTCTTCTGGGGCTCTTGCACAAGATCCCTGCTCCACACAGGGTTTGGGGGCTTATCCTGCTGCAGCAGGAATAGGGAAAACTGAAGATGAAATGCAAACCCTCAAATGTGGTCAAAGCTCTTAAAGTGTTTAAAGCCAGGTTGGACAACATGGGATAGTGGAAGGTCCACTGACCATGGTAGGGGGTGGAATAAGATGAGTTTAAGGTCCCTTCCAGCCCAAAATGTTCCACAATTCTATGAAATTAGGCAGCAATTCAGCCTTTTTACCAACAAACATCCAAAAAGTGTGTGCATCCCTAAAATTCTTCCCTGAAGATTTAAAAGGGATGAGCGCAGGAGCAGAGCTCTGCACAGAGGTGGAGTTTATAGCTGCTCCAAGCATCATCTGGGACTGTGCTGAATGCTCACAGTGGGTCAGGATGGCTCGAGGAAGAAGAGATCCTCCAGATTTGTGTGCAACTTTTTTGAAAAGGGCCCTGAATAGAAACAGGCTCGAACCACATTTGCAACAAACGTGTTCAGCATCCAGGGAATTCGCTTTGTATTTTCAAAAGAGGAGTTTTCAATAGCTGTGATTTCAGGTGAAAGTTTCATATCAGTGCTGGATGGATGGTATAAAAAAAAATAAATCAAAGGAGTATTATTAACCTGGAGCCTGAAATGGTCTTGTTTTCATGCCTCAACCTAGATCTGGTAGAAGCTGCTGCTTCCACTTGCACCAGAACTTAATGCCAACAGCCCCCTGCCTTCAGAGGGATGGGGCTTATTCATGTGCTGGAAGAGACCTGGTGCTGTGGGGACACCCTCTGCAATGGGAGGGGGGATGCAGTGGGGTTAACACGGACATGCAGCCACCAGAGGGGCTGCAGATGCCTCACCAGTGCAACCACAGGCACGAGTGACCTGCCCCAGCGCTTCTCCTGCTGCCAGTCCCGTGGGCTGGCACCCACCCATCCACCCCCTTCCCTCAAGGAGGGGGTAAAGCCTTGCTGTGATCTCCCTTGTTGCTCTCAGGAGCAGCACCACCTTCTCTCACCTCCAGGATCTCCTGAGATGCCCAAACCTCACCCTGCAGCCCTTGGAAAGGGACACGTGCACAGATTCTCCTGAGCTGCAGAGGCAGCTCCTGAGCCTCAGGGAAGACTGAGTAGCCAAGCAAGGGAGGAAAAATGCATTACTGGGGAGATCTGGAGGGTGAGATCTGCTTCCTGCCCTTCCCAGCTTTGTTCAGCACTGAACACTTTCAGGGCTAGGGGCTCTCAGTGTGACCAAACCCCTGCAGACCGCACAGGGACTGGTCTGACTGTGGTCACACTCAGCACACGGAGGGACAACGGGGCTGAGTGGCACTATCTGCCCTCACTGCCTGCACAAAGGGCCCCTTGACAGCTGGGCTGGGCTAGTGATGGCCTCTGGCCCCAGGGCCACAGCCCTCACTGCAGGCAGTGCCCCGTGGGCAGCACAAGAGGCCTCGTGTCCCTGGTGTCCCTTGTGTTCCCTTGAGTCCCTTGTGCTCCTTTGTGTCCCCTGGTGTCCCTTGTGTCCCTGGTGTCCCTTGTGTTCCCTTGTGTTCCCTTGTGTCCCTGGTGTCCCTTGTGTCCCTTGTGTCCCTTGTGTCCCTGGTGTCCCTTGTGTCCCTTGTGTTCCCTTGTGTTCCCTTGTGTCCCTTGTGTTCCCTTGGTGTCCCTTGTGTCCCTTGTGTCCCTTGTGTCCCTTGTGTCCCTTGTGTCCCTGGTGTCCCTTGTGCTCCCTTCTGTTCCCTTGTGTCCCTTGTGTCCCTGGTGTCCCTTGTGTCCCTTGAGTTCCCTTGTGTCCCCTGTGTCCCTTGTGTCCCTGGTGTCCCTTGTGTCCCTTGTGTCCCTTGTGTCCCTGGTGTCCCTTGAGTCCCTTGTGTCCCTGGTGTCCCTTGTGCTCTCTTGTGTCCCTTGTGTCCCTTGTGTCCCTGGTGTCCCTGGTGTCCCTTGTGTCTCTTGTGTCCCTTGTGTCCCTGGTGTCCCCTGGTGTCTCTTGTGTCCCTGGTGTTCCCTGGTGTCCCTGGTGTCCCTTGTGTCCCTTGTGTCCCTTGTATCCCCTGTGCTCCCTTGTGTCCCTTGTGTCCCTGGTGTCCCCTGTGCTCCCTTGTGTCCCTTGTGTCCCTTGTGTCCCCTGTGCTCCCTTGTGTCCCTGGTGTTCCCTGGTGCTCCCTGGTGTTCCTGGGGTGGGAGGGAGATAAGGAGCCACTGTTGTCACCAGCTGACCCGTGCCCACCTGCCTTTCCCACCCCCAGATCTGTGATTGCCCTGACCCCCCAACACCCTGCTGAGATACCCAGGGGCACGTGGATGCTGGAAGGAGGGAGGTACCAAGCTCAGGTCCATGATTCAGGCTCCCCAGGATACCAGGACAGCAGCACAAGCACTTCCCTCACACATCACAGCTTTGGTGATTGTCCTGACCTGAACACCTGCAGCAGCTTGGAGGTCTAAGAGCAGCAGGTGTTAAAACAGCAAGTGTTAAGAAATCTCTGGTTGGTTTTGGTTTCTCAGCACCAAATCTTTCACAGAACTAGTGTTTGCTTTCCAAAATAAAAGCAGAGCATGGAAAAAGAGAGAAAGCAAAAATGGAACTAAGAGCTCCCAGTAATCCCAAGCAATTTGGATGCAGGTACCATCATCCAGAAGGGATTCAGTCTGGGGGCAAGGCAGTAAATTGAGGCCAGTTGGTGTCATCCCGTGTTTCACCCATCTTGAGTTAAACCAGAGTCTCTGTGCTGTTCTCACTCAAAGCCCTGTGTTCTTGCTCCAGCTCCCAGTTTTCCAATGCAATGCATGAACTGCTTCCTTTGGAGGAGCTGTGACTGCAGCACAGCCCAGCTCTTTGGCACAAAAACACCTCCCCTCCACTCACCGTCTGTAATTCATCCCCCGTGCCTGGCACACAGACCTGCCTCACCCTGCAGCTCCTGGTGTGCCAGTGGCCTTTGCTCCCAGCCCTCAGGGTGTTATCTACACCAGTGACTGCAGGGGAAGGCAAAGCTGTGCCTGCTCTCATGGATGACACTCCTCACCTTCTGCCACCGTGACTAGTGACAAAATTCAAACCAAGTGAGCAGATGGAGAAGCGAGCGTGAAATTTTTCCCCCCACTTGCTCCCGTTTGAATCAGCCACAGGTGATTCCCCTGCCCTGCCAGGCACAGGAGATGCTGGGCTTGTGAGGCAATGGGAACAAGCAGGGAGGGGGCATTGTGTCCTGGAGTAACAGAGCTGTGCACCACAGAGCACTGAGCACACAGCTCAGAATATCCTGTGATTAGCTGGAGAACACTGACATTGGGAGAAGCATTTGCCTGAGCAAATTCCCTTGAATAATCGTGACCCTAGTGCTGCTGGCATAGGCAGCAGCTTGGCTGGGCAGGGAGGTTACAGCAGGGCACTGACACTCAGAGCAAACCTGGGCTCTGCCAAAATACACTGCTCCCTGACCCCCTGCTTCCTCAGGGGCTTCTGGCTCTGATCCCACATCAAAACCTCCAAAATCCTACCTGGAAAACACTCAGTAGCTCTGTGATCTCACACCCCATGGCAGCCCCATGGCTGCCTTGCCCCTACCACAACACATCCAGAGTCAGATCCATGAGCAGCAGCCAACCTCCCACTGCAACTCCCGCTGACTTATGTCACTGAGGATCCTCCTACAAGCCAAACCCAAATCAAAGCATTCCTGGGAGAAGCCCTGCGCCTCCCCACCAGCAAAAAAAGCTTTTGACCACAGTGTGTGGTGTAGAATTTGACTTTGAGTGACTAGCATAAAGTGGTTTTATTTTTAAGCTGTTTTATGCTGTTTCCCCAGCTCACGAGGAGTGCACCTTGGTGTCAACAGGACTCTTTTGTCTTTGTAAGCTATTTTGAGGCAAAATATCTGTAAATTACTTCCCCAAACCTCCGTACAAGCAGATCATGCAGAGAAAATAGGCTTTGCAGGAATGCAGTAAATTGTTTCTGTCACACAAGGAAATATAACCAATGGAAATCGTTATGGATGAGTCATTATGAGAGGGACCGAAAAAATTAACCTTCATCCATTTCCTTCATCTCGCAGCGTGTGCGAGGGTGTGCATGGGAGAAGGAAGGTGGAGAGCACCTGCTAAGTGAGGGCATGGAGCTGGGGAAAGGTGGGATGTGCAAGCAGCTGCAGACAGGAAAAATCTGATTGTTTGGGAGAGGGTGCCAGCATTGGGGTGCTGCAAAAGGAGAGGTGCATCAGCCCACCCCCGAGATGGAAAGGGATGCTCCAGGGTGGGAGAAATTTCTGCTCAATCCCGTTACACAGGAGAGGGATGCTCTTTTCCAGCCATTATGCATTGATTTTGTCTGTCCCTGTCCTCAAATCCCATGAAAACCTCAGGGGGTGAGGGTGTTTAAGGAGGAAGGTGCAGCCAAAGCTCGGGGAGGTGAGCTGTCCCCCACTGCCAGCACAGCACATCCCAACCTTTTCTTGCCTGATCCTCTGTGACTCCAGAGTAAACACGCAGTTTTCTATTTGCCAGAGGTTTTTTTTTCTGTTGTGTGCAGAGAAAATCGAGAAAGAATGCAGCAGTGTGGGCCAACGAGCTCTGCTTGCGTGGGAGAGGTGGCTCTGGGAGACCGAAGCATCAGCTAGAGGAGAATGTGTGAATCCAGCAGAGGAAAACATTTATTCCCACACATTTGGGATAAAAACTCTCAGTGGTAACTCCAGCTCAGCACCACCCAGCTCTGCTTCAGCCCCTCACCATTAACCAAGCGCCGTGCCCGTGTTTTGCTCCGTACCTGTGCACATCCCCTGCAGAGGTTACACAAAATAAGAAGCAAATCCTTTGCCAGAGTGGCAGATAACGATTCCTCTGGCCACGGCGTGCAAACAAGGCAGCAGAAAAGGCTCAAGTGTTAAATGTTCCCTAATGTGCAGTAATTGATTTCCATGTGTGCAGTAATGGATTTGGTCACATCATGCAACAATGGATTTGACATGGGTTCTGGCTGATATTATAAACATAGTTAAGTTGTTAGTGCAGTGCCTGGGAATTAGCCCTGTAATAGGGCTGACCCCGTGGCCTGAGCCAGCTGGCCAGCACCAGCAGCCACCAAAATCTTCAGGGCTGGTTCCATGCTCAAGGACACAGCGGGCAGTTTATCAGCGAAAAGGCGCTCGGAGCTGAGCAAAGCGCATCCCGAGTTCTGCTCCATCCATTTGCTCACAATTCCTGCCCAGTCCATCTCCTTCCCTGGCTTTCTGCACTCTGATTGCACACTCCAAGGTGTTGTACTCCACCCCAGGGATGGGCAGGAGCACTGGCACAGAAACTCAGGCTTGAAATTCATCTAGCTCCAACTTGAAATTCATTTAGCTCCAGCCTCCAAGGTTCTTCAAGACCCATCCAAAACAGCCAGCAAAAGGTTTTCAGCATCACCTCAGTCCCAATAAAACTTGGTTTCAAAAGTTTTTTCTGCTTCCCATCACAAGCAAAGTGATTCCAACCTGCAAGGCTTTGCATTCAGCCCTCTGAGCCCAGCTTGTCTCATCTTAGAATCCCAGGATGGTTTGGGCTTGAAGGGGTCTTAAAGCTCATCTCACTCCAAACCTTCCTGCCATGGCAGGGACCTCTTCCACCGTCCCAAGTTGCTCCAAGCCCTGTCCAGCCTGGCCTTAGACACTCTCAGGGATTCAGGGGCAGCCAGAGCTGCTCTGGGCACCCTGTTCCAGGGCCTCCCCACCCTCACAGCCAAGAATTCCCTCCCAATATCCCATCCATCCCTGTTTTCTGCCAGTGGGAAGCCATTCCTTGTGTGCTGTCTCTCCATCCCTTGTCCCCAGTCCCTCTCCAGCTCTCCTGGAGCCCCTTTATGCCCTGGCAGGGGCTCTGAGCTCTGTCTGGACCCTTCTCTTCTTCAGGTGAGCACCCCAGCTCTCCAGCCTGGCTCCAGAGGGGCTCCAGCCCTTGGGGCAGCTCTGTGGACTCCTCTGGACTTGTTCCAGCAGCTCCACATTCTCCAGGTCTTTGCCTCCACTAAAAATCATCTTCCACATCCCACAGCCCAGACATTTAGAGGTTCCTGCACCCATTGCAAGCACTGGTGGGAGAAGTAATAAAACTTCAAAAAGTCACAGAATCATGGAATGATTTGGTTTTGCAAGTAACCTTAAAGATAATTTTATTCCAACCCCATCACCAGCACCGTGTCTCCTGTTGTAGGAAAGACCTGCTGAAGCCCAACACCATCTCCTGTCAGCTCAGAGGGACCACGAGGCAGCCGTGGAGGGCTGGATCTGGTTCCTATTGGGTGTTTAGAAGCCTTGCAGCAGCGTTAAAATCTATTCTTTTCACTTGGGCACTGCAGCAGCGCTCGCCTTCTGTCCAGAAGTGATTGGGCTCCTGTCCGTCAGGGACACTGAGCGATTGTACAGAGAAAATTGCATTCAGCAATGGGGGATTTCAGAGGGTGCTTGTTCTCAAACAGGGCTCCAATTAATTAACTCAGAGGAAGGGGCTGTTCAGAGTTTGCTTAGTGTTTTCTGCGTTTTCCTTGCAGCATTGGCGGGTGCCTGGGTTTGTTTCCTTCTTGCTTTTCTGTTTGTCTTTAAGGCTCTTTGTGAGACCATAGAGCTTAGGGGGGGTATTTACTGGGCAGAGGATTAACTGGCAAGCAGGCAGGAGAAATGGCTGGGCCATGTCCCAAATTCCAGCCCTCCCACTGCACCCCCCAACCCTGGGAATGGAAAACCTCCTGGCCAGCCCAGTGCTCGTGGGATTTTGTAGCACAAGGGTGTTGAGATCCACAGAAGCTGTAGTAGGAAAGGTTCTCAGGGATGGGGCTTTCACTTCAAGTCTTCCAACACTGTACCGTGCAAAAAATGAGGGAAATTAGCAAACATCAATGCTGTGGGTGTGAGAAATGTACCAGAACTGGGCCTGCAACAAGTGGGAGCAATGCTGAGCTCTGAAGAAACCAGGAATTGGGATTTCTTGGGATTGTGGCTTCTGCCTGAGCCAGCTCAGTGCTTTTCATGGGATATGGTAGAGGCTGCAACACCCTCCACTCCTCCCTCTATGCTTTGGTCACCTACTAGGACAAGAAATTCCTCAATACATGGATAATTTCTTTTTTTTGACAACAAACACAGGAGGATTTGCTGTCAGGTGGAGTCCCCATCACACAGCCAATATCCCTGGATAGAATATTCTGTGTTTAAAGACAATTAGAGATTGGTGCTGCACACAGAGAGACTGTGCTGCACAGCTGGTGGAACCACATGATGGCTTTTGATAAAGGACACCTGGAGAAGCACCACTGGGATGTCTGTGACTGCTGAGTAGAGCAGGTGGCCCCCATGGGCGTGGCATTTGGAGGAGCACATCTTACAGCTTGTAATTTCCAAATTTCCAATGGAAACATGTTCCTTAAATTAGAGATGAGGAAGTCAGAGATTCATGGCCTGTGATGACCTAGAACACAGCACCACCTCTCTTCTTTTTGGAGACTGCTCCCCAAACACAAGCACAGCCACGTCCCCAACCACTCAGCCCTGACTTTCCCTTCAGACCGAGACATTTCACGGCACTGCTGCCATTTCCAGGGGTCAGGAGGGTCCCCTTCTTGCCCTCAGCCCTAATCTTTCAAAGGAATTAATCTTCAAAGCAATCTTACCCAGCAGAGCAGGTTTTGATGGATGAGTTGAGGCGATGGCTGAGCTCTCTGCCTCGGGAGAGGGGAGCATTGGCTGGATGGGGTCAGTGCCAGGAGGAGCCTCCACAGAAACCACAGCTGGAGCAGCCACCACCTCTTCGTCCTTGGGAAATTCCAACCTGCCTTATCTTTTTCATTAACCAAGCAAAGCAAGTTTCCCACCTCCAATAATTTTTTTTACCAAAGAGTTGACCTCAGCAGCAACGCAGGAGCCTCATCAAAGGCTTTGTTTTCCTCTCATAACACCGTTCCTGCTACATACCCTACACACAAAACTGAACCAAGGGGGTTTGGCTTCATTGAAATAAAACATTTTGATGAAATTTCAAATGAGAAAATGGTGATGGCCCCCACAAAATGATTTGATTTCGGTGAATCTGTGTTTTCATTTTGAAAACTGATTCATTAGAATTTTTTTTTCCAACCAGCTCTAATCAAAGTGCTCTAGGCATTTTTGAAAATTTCAGTCCCGAGCTTCAAAACAATTTAATTTGTGTTATAAAGCAGTGAAGTTTATGACACAGAGATACAGCGAATGGAAGCATTTTTTGACTTTGCAAACACTTCAACTTTAAGAAATTAAATTAATGGTAATGTGGGAGAGTAATTTCAAAAGTTTCTTTCCCAAAGTACAGAAAGTATTTTCCAACTCATCTGAAGGCAGACTTTATAAATATAATATGAGGTTGTCATCTCCACGCTTACAGCTTGCTTTTCACTACCACCAGCTCCATTTAAAGTTTCTTCAGGTCGTGAGCAAATGAAATAAAAGAACTCATTTCTGTTCGTGAAAACTCCAGTGACGGGATCATTATAGAGAGCATCTCCAAAGGGAAAAGGAAAAAGGGGAGAGAAAGCAGAGGATATATGGCAAAAATGGAAAGAGAATGAGAACATCATGGGAAATGCTCATTCCAACAAGGGCTCCATTCACACGCTCTTGTCTTTCCTTCGGGGTTAGTTCGTGTTTCATTACAGATTAACACAGCATCTCTTCTCTCGCTGGAGATCGCCCCATCCATTTAAATAGATTTCAAAAGCCAGGATTGATCTATGCCAAGCTGTAATTTTGGATGTAGCATGGCAGTAATGCACTGCAGCTTTGCAGAGAGAAGGTGTGTGAATTGCTTCCTCGATATGATACATTCATTAATAAAGGGACCCCAGACAACAGGAGCAGCACTTGGAAAGCATCTGTGCAGGGGAGGGGGTCACAGCACGGCCCTCATGGCTTGCATTAGAGCAGAGAACTGAACAAAAGAGACTTGTAGAGAAGACTGGAAGGGACCTTTGGGTCAAGCACTCCTACTTTTTCCTCTCTGAGATAACCACATAATAATCCAACAGCTGCTTGAACCTGTGAATGCCATCCCATGGAAAGCATCTCAAAATGCCAAGCAGGAAGACTGTGGGAAAAATGAAATATCATGCCCCTAAGCAGAGGGGAGCCCCAGATCTTGTCTGAAATGCTGCTGGTGGAGACACAAAAACTGATACCAGGAATCTGCTGTGCTGTCCAGGCTGGATGCAGAGGAGGGGCAGGAAGGAGTAACACAAGCACAGGCTGTGTAATCCCTGCTATCCCAGCAGCTCCTGGCACTTCCCCCTGCAAGCACTGGGATCTGGTAGCTCACTGAGAATGTTTGAATAAAGTTCCACTGCCACAGGGAAAGGAGCACAGCAGGCTCCAAGGATCTGCTCTTGTGGTTTGGCTCACAAAGAACCAGGACAAAGAAATGGGAGGATGCTTTGGCAGCCACATAAAGGAGATCAATAAACATTGGAGATGGGAGCAAAGCCATGGAGATCAACAGGGCATCACAAAGCAGGAGAGGGAAAAATGGGAGGAATGCTCTCATGGAGGAGAAGGGGAAGTAGCTTGGAAAGCCAGCAAGAGATTGGGGATGCTAAAAACTGGAGGGTTTGGAAGGTCTAGCACCATCTCCAAGGGCAGAGCAGGAAGCCCAAAGAAAAGAGAAGCCTCAGAGCAGAGGAGTGAGGCTCTGTGATCAGAGCAGCAGGCCAAGCTCAAGCTTTCCCAGGATGCCAGCCAGGAGCACCTGTACGCTCCAGGCTCTCTGCCCTCCACCAGGTTATCTGAGCTGAACCAAACCTAACCTATACCAGGAGAGGAATTCAGCACGAGCAGATTACCACAGCAGGAGAGCCACTCTCAGCCACGGTGCTGGCAAAGCCTTCCCACAACAGCAAGTGAGCTGCCAGATGGATTCTGATCTCATTAGTCTGCTTTGGGGCCAGCAGGCAGCACGGGGCTGCCATGGGCGAAGCAGCACGTGACACCTTCCCCCAAACCCCTGGAACAGGGAAAGATTTCCCATCTCATAGAAATGTGCTCCCACTCAGAGCACCTCAGGCACCCAGGCTGGAAATGGGGGTCAGATATGGCCAGAGAAGCTGTGGCTGCCCCATCCCTGGAGGTGATGACTTGAGGAGCTGGAACAGAGACTACACAGAGTTAAGGGGAATAAAATGGGTATTTATTGAAAGGCCTTCAAAGGCCACAGCCTGGAGTGCCAGTGCCACAGCGTGGCCCCTGCCCTGCCTGAGTGGTTCCAAGGTGGAGGCAAAAGAGAGCTTGGTCTAACATTTTTATAGACTTTAGTGTATTTCCATACAGGAGTCAACCATGCAGTTAATAGTCTCAAATTGTAAGGTTTCATCTTCCTTGCCTGCTTGCTGGCCCACCCTCCTCTTTTCACGTTGTTTATGCTTAGGGCCTGGAGTTTGAAGAAACTGTCCTTGAGTCAATAGCTGAAATCTGACTATTTTGTCTTCATCACTCTAAGCACAAAGGAAAAGCATATCCAAGCAGAACAGAGAACAGAACTCAGAACTTAAGGCATCAGAGGTGCTCAAGGCCAGGCTGGACAGAGCCTGGAGCAATTCAGGTTACTGGAAGGTGTCCCTGCCCACAGCAAGGGAGTACAACAAGATGGGCTTTAAGGTCACTTCCAACCCAAATCATTCCTGACTGCACAATTCTATAACTGCACTATTAATTCATTTATCAGTTCTGCAGCTCAGAGCTTATCTGGATTTCACATAAGGTAACGAGGTTGCTGCAATCTCTGTCCAGGGAAAAGTCTTTCCTGCACTCACTTGAGGCTGTATAAATTAAACATCCTCTTGGTGCAAGGGGTCAGTGCTGTCCAAAGGATAATGTGCCAGGCTAGAACCTGGGCTCCTCACTCTGGTACTGGTTCACCAGATAATCTTGAGGATTTTAAACACCCCCTTGCATCCTCTCTACTTTCTCCTAAGTAAAATAGGGATAGCAACCAGAACTGAGGTCTCCCAGTGAAAAGTATTCCATAATAATTATTTTAGGGATTGAGGAACATTGAAGGGTCTATAGCAAAGCCTGAGACACCACAAGGAAGGGGATAACTGACCTGGAACTACAGCTGTCAATCAATCAGCTACAGTACAGGAGCAGTCTCAGCTTAGGGCAGAGTCACAGAATGGTTTGGGTTGGAAGGGACTTAAAGTTCCCCTTGCAATGGACAGGGACACTTTCCACTAGACCAGGTTAAAACTTGGCATTAAACAGCTTCTCTGGGCAACCTGTGCCAGGGCCTGCCCACCCTCACAGGGAACAATTTGTTCCTAATACCTAATCTAAACCTACTCCCATCAGATTTAAGCCATTCCCTTTTGTTCTTTGCCACAGGATCAGGCCAAGAGTGAAGCTGGGAACACCACAGCATGGAAAGGACACTTCCAGCTGCCAGCAGCTGGAAAAGGACCTGTTCCTTTCTCTCACTGAGGGTGCTCCTGCTCCTCCCATCCCTGTGCCACACTCACTGGCTGCCCAACGCTGCACACTGCCTCTGCCAAGCACCAGCTCAGCTCCAGAGCCATGCAAATCCATGGATCTGAGGGGCTGCTCACACTCCCAGCACACCCAGCTCAGGGCAGTTTGCTCCACGTCAATTAGGGACAGATTGAAGCTAATGAGAAGTAAATGTCCAGGCAGGGCTTTCCATCGATTTGGTTACACCAAGGTAAGAGAGCAAGTGCATGTGTGCATCTGGGGATGGGTGTGCATGGATGGCTGCATTGCTCTTTGGCAGTTTGCCCCCAAACCTTCCTTGGTTCATTCTGAAGGTTTTTCAGATGAAAGCCCCAAATTTGCAAATTTTGTTTTGTTTTCAAGTAACGATGCTCACACAGCACTTCCAAACCCTCTGTGAAACAGAGCCACTGTTTTCTTTTGTACAGAAAAGTTGGGAGATAAATTGCAGATGATTCAGTAAATAACTCAGCCTATGACCTTGATGCTTATTGATTCCTCAAGCTGTTTATCTTTCTTGTGTGCTCCCCAGCAAAAACAATTATCACTTAATTATAAAGCAGCTTGGCTTGAGGGAACCACCAATTGGCTGGCACAGGATGAGTTCATCCCTGCACACCACAGAGCCCCGACCAGAGCGACTGCTTAGGATTCAGAGCCACAAACTTCATTATTTTCTTCCTAGCTCATGTTTCTCCCCTCGTTTTAAAATCACTTAAGGATGTTTAGCCAATCCGGGTGTTTGACTGCCCGAATGTTCGCGATGGATGGGATCGAAACAGCAAGTGCCAGCATTGGAAAAGGGGGAAAAAGAGAACTAGAGTGGTAAAAATAAGCACAAGGAAAGGTTGTTGATCCTGGAAATAAAATACCTGGGCTGTTCTCTCCTTCAGTGACCTTGGGTGAAGCAGTTTCTCTGTTGCCTCCCCTTCTCTCTGAGCAGAGCTTTGCCAGCACAAAGGATTCTTCCTGCTCTTGACCGAACTTTCCCAAAGCCACTGGGATGGGGAAAATGACAACTTGGCACTGCTGCAGCCATGCATGCATTTGGAAAGCACTTAGAGACATCCATTAGCACGGGAAAGGGAATTATCATCTCCACCCCAAGGCAGGAGGAGGGAAAGGAACCTCCCCCTTCACTAGAAATGAGGGATTTGTAATTTTCATGCACTTTTGAGCTGTGCCATCCTCCAGTGAAAGGGGGTGAGGGGGTCCACAGAGGGATCTGGACAGGCTGGATGCTGAGCAGGTCCAGGGAGGGGAATGGAGCTGGGGAAGGGGCTGGAGCCCCAGGAAGAGCTGAGGGAGCTGGGAAGGGGCTCAGCCTGGAGAAAAGGAGGCTCAGGGGGCCCTTGTGGGTCTGCACAGCTCCCTGACAGGAGGGGACAGCTGGGAGGGTCAGGCTCTGCTCCCAGGGAGCAGGGACAGGAGGAAAGGGAATGGCCCCAAATTGTGCCAGAGGAGGTTTCTTGGATATTGGAGAAAATTTCTTCAGGGAAAGGCTTGCCCAGCCCTGGCACAGGTTGGCCAGGGCAGTGATGGACTCACCATCCCTGGAGGGATCTAAAACCCACGTGGATGTGGCACTTGAGGACACGGTTTAGGGACAGGCTTGGCAGTGCTGGCTTAACAGTTGGGCTCGATGATCTTGGAAGTTTTTCCAACCCAAATGATTCCATGACTCACATTCCAGACTCCCTAAACATGCCTGTGCCCTGCAAAAGCACACAATGCTTCATTTCCCAGCCCTGGATGCTCTTTAGCTGCCAGATCCCCCAAACCTGCCCTCCTCCTCCCTCTCCTCCTCCCACACAAATCCCCAACAGCAGCAAACCCAGTTAGGGAGCGGCGGGACCCTGATGTGATCAGACTGAGGGGTCCAATGCAATCAAGAGCAGCAGCCCAAAGCACTAAGCAGACAAACACGGTTACACACCGTAAAGAGATCAGGGACAGGCAGCAGCTGCCGGGACACCCAGCCTCAGTCAGGAGCAAAGCCACACGATGGCACTGTGAGTTCCAGAGCGGGTTTTGCAGCAGTGCCTGGACTGCTGACCCAGGGCAGCATTTCCCTGCGCAGAACAGCTCTGGTTTTGCAGGAAAACTGCAAAGACCTCTCAAGCTGCTGCCAGCTCAGCACAGAGGGCTCAGAAGGGCTTTACAGAGCATCCCTGCCTGTTGCATTTTAGGCTATAGGAAAGCAGTGAAAAGGATAATTCAACACAGTTCCTTGTGCAATGGAGAAGCAAAAGAGAGGGAGCTTTATTTAGAGAAAAACTACACATACACATAGGGTAATATGTGCAAAACAGAATAGAAAAGACTCATTGGTCCAAGAAGGCAACACCTCTTTGAAAACATGCTTTCTGCAAAATATCACGAGACACGGCTCTCACACACCCTGCAGGTGCATAAATTGTTATAATTTCTTATCCTTGAAGGCTGAGAAAGGCAAGGCTTCAAGGCTGCTTTTTCCCTGGTTCCCAGCAGTATCCAGAGACACCTGCCCCAGTGCTGGGGTTACTGCTCAGCAGCTCTGATGGTCCAAGCTCCAGCCCTGTCTCAAACTGCACCAAATGAATCCCATTTCAGCCCAGGGCAGAGGGGCTCTCCATCACACTGAGGGCAGGACACTGAACCACAGAAACCCAGAACGGTTTTGGTTGAAAGAGACCTTAAAACCCTCCTTGTTCCACCCCCTGTCATGGCAGGGACACCTTCCACTATTCCAGGGTGCTCCAAACCCTGTCCAGCCTGGCCTTGGACACTTCCAGGGATGGGGCAGCCACAGCTCCTGTGTCTCACCAAGCACCCAGTATAGTTGCAATAGCATTTTCTGCTGTCCCTATTTAAGACCAAAATCTCCTTTTATTCATCTGTGGGTACTCCAAGAGCGTTTATGCCACTAAGGAGTTCCCAAAGCACATGGATCCAGCTTGTCTGCAGTGCCCAGGCTATTGGTCTTCATTAATTCCTGCCTGAGAATAGGAGAGGCAAGGATTGCAAACAGACCAGACCACAGGTTGACATCCTTATTGATAACAGGCAGAGCTGCCCATAATGACCCCTATTCCTTACATTCTCCAGACAGGTATCACAAAAAACATTCCCACACACTTTGTGGTGATTTTTAAAAATATTTTACAGCAGTTCAAGGAGTGAAAATAAGCAATATCTCCCCTCCTTCAACTCCTCTTTCTTCCCCATCCCAGCTGCATGCAGCACATCCACATTATGCCCATCACAGTCTGGATACAGCTGTGCCCTTTTGCAAAGGTACAAATATCCTCTGCATCTGCTCTTCAGTCTTCAGCCACATGGCAGGAGGATATTCCACATCCTCATGCTCCCACAGACAGAAGTTTTATGGCCCCTGTTGCCCAGGGAGCAGGCAGGAGCAATCCAGGATATACTGTACCCTTGCAGGAAGGGATTGTCACATTAAAAAACCTCTAAATGCTTAAAAGGGTTTTCGTTTAGAGTCTCCTGCCGTGAAGTGTCTTCAAGGGCCCCAGATTTATTATTTCATCAGAAGATCAGAGAGGAGAACTTTGTAGGAGATCAAACAAATAGGAATACATTAGGAAGACAGTAGGAGAGGCTGGAGAAACTGTTGGATTAAATAAAGTGGGACAGAATCCCTGCTGACCAGGGGGGTGTTTTCCCTCACAGCTCCCACCCCATGGACCCCAATCCCTGCCCTGGCACCACCAGCTGTGGGGTTGGCAGTAGGGTCCTGGGGTGGGGAATAAAGCCCTGCTGGCAGCAGGACCTACTTCCCATCCCCTGGTTTCTAAAGCAAAGGGGAGCATCTATCCTGTCAGATTTCATTATAGATCAAAGACCTGGAAAACATGCCAAAGGGGATGGTGCAAGGGGAAAAGATGGATCTTCTGTAAAAAAAATGCCTTAAGATGGGCCTGAATTTGCTTCCTCACTCTGCTGCAGAATCCATGGGTTCATCCCTTCTCTGTGCCTCAGTTTCCCCATTGCAAGAACAAGCCTCACGACCTTCTTTTCCCTCACTTAGAATCATAAAGGTTGGAATTGAGCTCTCAGGTCACAGACTCCAGCCATTAACCAGCCCTGCCAAGGCCACCCCAACCCATGTCCCTAACACCACATCCACACATTTAATTAACACTCCCAGAGATGGTGATTCCACCATCTCCCTGGACCTGACAAAGCCTTTCAGTGAACAAACTTTCCCTAATTTCCAATGTACTTCATGGGATGCAGATGGAGTTGATCAGAGCTGGGGAGAGTGGCCAGAGCAGCTCTCCAGAAGGACCTTGGTGGGCTGCAGAGGTGGGCAGGAAAGAACTGCCTGGAGTTCAGCAAGGACAAATGCAGGTCCTGCTCCTGGGGGGGACAATCCTGGGCACCAGAACTGGCTGGAGGTGAGCTGGAGAGCAGCTCTGCAGAGGAGCTGGGCGACAATGAGCTGTCCCTGAGCCACCCTGTGCCCTGGGGGTGAGGAGCCCAAAGGGATCCAGGGGTGCTTCAGGAGGAGCACCGCCAGCAGGTCAGGGGTGATCCTGCCCTGTGCCCAGCCCTGGGGGCACCTCTGCAGTGCTGAGCCAGCCCTGGATCCCCAGCACAGCAGGACAGGAGCTCCTGGAGCTGAGCAAAGGCTGGAGCATCTCAGTGCCCAGGGAAGGCTGGGGGAGCTGGGGGGCTCAGCCTGGAGAGGAGCCACTGAGAGAGGGGTCTGAGCCCCAGGTGTCCCTGGGTGTCCCTGAGTGTCCCCATGAGTGGTTCTGAGTGTCTCTGAGTGTCCCTGCACATTCCTTTGTGTCCCTGTATGTCCCTGTGTGTTCTTGTCTGTCCCTGAGTCTGGCAGAAGCATCCTTGAGTGTCTCTGTCTCTGGGTGTCCTGGGTGTCCCTGGGTGTCCCTGGGTGTCTCTGGGTGTCCTTGTCTGTCTCAGGTGTCCCTATCTGTCCCTGAGTCTCCCTCTCTGTCCTGGGTGTCCCTGTGTGTCCCTGTCTGTCCCTGAGTGTCCCTGGCTGTCCCTGCATGTCCCTGGGTGCCTCTCTGTGTCCCTGGCTGTCTCTGTCTGTCCCTGAGTGCAGGGAGGGTCAGAGCAGTCCCAGGCTCTGCTCCAGGCCCAGCAGTGGCACCAGAGGAATGAGCAGGACTGATCCCAGCAATTCCCCCAGCACAGGAGGCAGAACTTTTCTGTGCAGTGACTGAGCACTGGAACAAATTGTCCAGGGGCAGTGGAGTCCCCTGACTGGAGATGCTCCAGAACCATCTGGACACCTTCCTGTGCCCTGTGCTCTGGGATGGCCCTGCTGGAGCAGGGAGCTGGGACCAGAGGAGCCTCTGTGCTCCCTTCCCTGGCCCCTCCTGGATCCTGCAGTGTCAGCTGCTGCTCTCGGCCCCTTTGGGGTTTGCTGCAGAAAACAGCAATTCCCCGACCCTGCTCCGGAGCCGGCTCAGTGCTTCTGGGAGCTGCTATTCGGTGCCACGCTTCCTCCAGCACTTGTGATTTGAAACACGTCAGCCTCCCTGTCCCCTGCCCCTCCCAGCCCGTGGCAGCTGAACAGCCTTTGGAGCCTTCTGTTCATCCACCCCCGGCACCTCTCCGCTCTCGCAGCTGTCAGCTCCATCTCGGAGCAGTGGGCGGACACGGGCGCACACCACATATATTTATATATGTATTTATATATGTATTTATATAGAGTGCACAGGAGGGCTCTGCTGCTGCTCACACGGCGGGTGGGCTGCCAGCACCGCCCCTCCCTTAAATCCTCATTCACAAGAGGAACGGCACACCTCCGAGGTCAAGCCACGCTTGAGTTTTAATTCATTAAGCTAAGTTCTGTGCTGGCTGAGTCTGCAGTCTTGAGGAAATTGCTGTTTTATTGGGGTGGAAATGGGAAAGCTTTGCTTGCTGCTACTCACTCGCTGGAATCTGGGTTCCCACCAGCACCTCCTGTGCCAGTCTGGGCTCGGGGCTGCACCCTGGGGTGACAACCCTGACTGCCACCAAACCTCCAAAACTCACAAATCTCACAGGACCAGCTCTGCCAAAATTACCCCTTGAACAAGCAGCATCATCCTGAGTGATTTGGGGGGATGGACAGTGATGCTGGCCCCAAAACAAGCCAGGAGCCTTCCCCATCTTGCAGAAGAGGATGTAGGACAGGCTGTGACATCCCTGGACAGAGCTGGGGGACACAGGGGTGATCCAGAATATTCAAATGGGTGGAGACAGGCAGCAACATCCCTGGAAAGGGCTGGGAGACACAGGGGTGCTCCAGAACCATCAGATAGAGACAGGCAGCAACATCCCTGGGAAGGGCTGGGGGACACAGGGGTGCTCCAGAACATTCAGGTGAAGGGAGACAGGCAGCAACATCCCTGGGAAGGGCTGGGGGACACAGGGATGCTCCACAGGTGATGCAGAGCAGCAGGGCAGGAGGCAGGGAGGTGCTGTCACCGAAATACCAAACACAGTATCTCTGAGTGACCTCGACCTCCAGCTGCCATGCAGAAAAGGTAGAGAAAAAGGAGGAAAAATAATGTTTTCACTCCTGGCAGCTCAACAGAGACAACACCTGCTTCTGCCTGCTCCAGACTCAGCAAAACTCGGCTTCCATCACCTGATGGTGTACACGGCCAGCCCACGCAGACACACAAAAATCGATGCACATCGATCCCTAAGCCAGGAATTCATAAACTCCTTTAAAGGTCAAGGATTGATTTTTCACTTTCTGTAAAAAGAAGAGACTCCTGCCATCAGCCTGCTGCCCCCATCAAACCATCCCGTGCTTCCCTCCCCGGCAGTGAGGCACGGACCCCTTCCCATGTGCACAGTCATGGTGGAACCAAAAGTGGCACCTATAGAAAAACATGTTGCACTTGTAGCTGGCATCTTGCAGTAACAATGTGCTCGTAGGAAGCATCTTGCAGAAATTCCTGTGCTTGTTTAACTCCTGGCTTGCTGGAGGTGTTGTTTTTAAGGGTCCTGAAGAGAGAGGAGCCCTTGCAGGCAGGAGGAGCATCCTTCCCTCACTGATGCCCAGGATCTCACCAAGCAGGCTCTGAGTTATTAATTTGAGGGACCCCATTCCTGGCTACTGTCCCTCTGTAGGCTCACAGAGACCTCAAATCTCTTCCAGCATCCTGTGGCAGCTCCTCCCTTTGGAGGGCAGTGACAGCCCCCTCATCTCCAAAGGCTGCACATTGAGTCTGGTGCCACAAAGACATCCTCATCTGATGGACACTCCCAGCTGATGGGCATTCCCAACATTCCCAGCATTCCCAACACACCAGCAAGGGCTGCAAGCAGCCCACCCCAAACCAAGCCAGGCACTCTCCTCCCCTGCCCCTCAATTTACCCTCAAGAGCCACAGTGGGCAGTGAGACCTGAGCTGTCACAGAGCTGCTCTCCATTTCAGGGTCCTGCTGCCCTTTGTCAGGAGCTGGCAAATCAGTCCTCCAGGGAATTATAACCACCCTGCCTGGCCCTGTTCCCTGGATTTCTGGCCCTTTTCCCCGGCACACCTCCTCCCAGGCTGGAAGTCCCTCTGCCCAAAGTCCCCTCTCCCTCCACAGTCAGCACTTCACACACAAATCCCTCGCTCCTTCAGGTCCTGAGTAGATAATTCCAGCAGTAACTTTTTTTTAGAAGCCTTCCCATCATCCCTGTCCCTGTATAACCCTGGTCCATCCCCACACCACCCTCCAGCCTGCTGCTATCCACGATTCCCACTCCATCCAGGTACAGGATGCAAAGCTTCAGAATGCAAAGAGCTTTCCCCAGCCATGCCATGAGTTATTGCTCTTTGAAGGAGCAAGAAAACAAATTCAAACAGTGCTGGATTTAATTGATTTCTCCACATTTCCTCAATGGAAGCTCAGCAGGGAAAGTCAGAAGCACAATGGATGCAGAGGAGCAGCTGGGGGTGGCTGTCCCACACCTTGGCACATAGGCAAGGATTTACATTTACTTTAACAAGCATTAAGGCAGTCTTAGAAACCAGAAAAGTCAAGTTTCCCTGTTTCTGGAGGAAGTTTCTCTCTTTGCAAAGCTTCAGGAAACACTAAAAAAGCAGAATTTAAATGTTCCTCTGCAGAAATAGCAAGTTCATCATCACAGGTCTGGAGTTCTCCCAAAGTTTCTTACTGAAACTTTTGTCTCCAAAGAGGAGTTTGAGGCAAAACCTCAGGAAAATTCAGAAAATAATCTGTTTTACAGAAAAAAAAAAACCAAAAAAACAAAACAAAAACCAAAAAACCCCACCAAACCCTAAAAAAGGCACATTTGAATAAAAACCACAAGTGCTTCTTTCTGGCCAGTGCCAACAGGCTCTGCCAGTCTTTGGTCCCTCCAAACAAGCCCAGTGCCACAGCACCTCAGCCATGCCCAGAGGTGATTATGTTATAGGGAGTGAAAAAGGCATCAGCTCTCCCCAGCTGCCATGGAAGGGATTTTTAATGCTGTTAATTTAAGGATGCTCAGAAATCCAGGGGAGCATAAACACCCCTAATGAGCACAATTAGAATTCTGTGCACACTGCTGATGAACAAAGCAGGGGAAAGGTGAAGGGGCCAGGATTTGATGTGCTGCTCTGTGCCCACTGCAGACACAGCCCCAGACCCCAGACACTGATGGACTCTGGGGCAAAGCTGGCAGGAGGGAGGTTGGGGCTGGCTCAGATCCAGCACAAGCCCCACCCCAGCTGCTCCATGACATTCCCAAGAGCAGAGAGACATTTGAGCCAAGCTGGAGGAGATTATGGCCAAAAAGCCTTTCTGAGCACCACAGTGCTGACAGAGCAGCACAGCTTGATGAGGAGAATCACAGAACCCCAGAAGGGTTTGTGTTGGAAAGGACCTTAAAGCTCATCCCATTCCACCCCTGCCATGGCAGGGACACCTCCCCCTGTCCCAGCTGCTCCCAGCCCCATCCAGCCTGGCCTTGGGCACTGCCAGGGATCCAGGGGATCCCTGCTCTGGGATCCTTGCCAGGGCCTGCCCACCCTCCCAGGGAACAACTCCTTCCCAAATCCCACCCATCCCTGCCCTCCCTCAGCTCAGGGCATCCCCCCTTGTCCCTGGATGTGAGGGATGCTGCAGAGGAAGGACAGCCACAGGAGAACCCAGCTCCCTTCCCAACTCCAGCATGCCCTCCCACATGACCTTGGGCAAGGCGTTTAATCTTTCTCTGCCTCATTTTCTTGGTGCTTTCCCTCAGAGGACTTTGGGGCTGGACTTTGTCTTACAAAGGGTTTGGCTACACTTGAATGCTTACTTTAAATTCACTAATTGCCAATTAAATCAACATGCTTAGCATACTTTCATGGACTGTGCTTTTTTTTTTCCCCAGCTAAACATGTTCACCTTAATTAAAGAGTCTGCAAGTCATTGCAAAGCCATCATGTCCTGCCAGTTCAGTCTCAGCACTGAAGCATTTGTATGCCCACGAAACCAATTTTGTATGATTGGCACTAAGGGATGGGACCTTCTGTTCATTAGGGGCTTCTAAGTGCCACTAGGCAAGAAAATTAAATCTGATTCAGATGGGAGGAGAAGGATGGATGACAAAGACAAGGATTTTCAGGGAAGGGAATAGGCTGTTTTACACTGCATTTAGAAAGATAAAACATACAGGACCTATTCCGTGGAGAAGATAAAACATATGGGAGGCAAAAGGGCGAGGTCTGGGCAAAGCTGGCCACAGAAGTTACATTTGCAGGTCTATTTATAGCTTTTCTGCTGTTTAGCAAGAGGATGTGATTGCTGCATTTATGGATTTTAAGGCATTTGCTGTGTTTGGGATGTGACTGTCAAGCCCTGCTCCCCAAACTCAGGAGGGACCCAGGGAGGAGGTCACTGACACTTCAGCTGATTTCAGCTCAAAATCTTCTGCACACTGAAGGGCTGGAATCTGGCTGCAGAAGAGGATAAGGGTGATGAAGCAAACAACAGATTAACCTGTTTTTCCAAGAAAAACTGTTGGGGAAGGTAAAACAGGAAAGCCCTAATTACTGAATTACCATGAAACAATAGAATGGCCCGCTGAAGCTAATCCCCTCTTGATTAAACAATGCAGAGAGCAAGGCCAAAGGACACAGAAGACTGGCCAGCACCCAAAGATTGGATCTTAGAGTTTAGAATGTCACACATCATGCTAATATAAGGATTCCCATAGGCTGCATGTAAATGCTATAGAATTTGTATTTTGTATTAGATTGGTTCTTGGAAATCAGAATATTCATTATGGAAAAAGATTTATTGCATTATAAACGGGAAGTCGCTCTCTTTACTCTTCTTTCCTTCTCTTCTCCCACTTCTCTTTTCCTCTCCCTCTTCTATTACCCCAATACCCTTTTATCCCGTTACTCTCTCTCTCTACCCTCCTTCTTCTCTCTCTCTCCCCCTTTTTTATCTCTTTAACCTGCATGTGGCTGTGCCGGGCAGCTCCTAGCAGATTCTCTTATAATAAACTGCAACTGTAGCTTTTAGCCTCGACAGAGAGTTTGAGCTTTGTTCCATGCCTTCCACCCTGATACAAGAATCCAGGAGACCCCCACAAAAAACAGCTCAGCAGCCCATCCAGCCCTGGGCAAGGCTCACCCCTGCACAAGGCTCATGCCATGGCTGTTTGGAGCCAGGAATGTGCCCCCATTCGAAATTGTGCTGCCCCTTGTTATCTGTCTGTGCTTGGAATCCCTGCAAGAAGGGTCCAGTGGGGAACTGGGCTGGACTGGGAAAGGCCAGACCCCATCAGCCAGCCCAGTGGTGCAGGGAGTGAGGGGAGGGAGCAAGGGATGGGGAAAGGGGCTGCAGCTGCAGGGGGAGGAGGATGGGGTCTTACCTGGGGGCCTCTAGGGAGGAGAGAAATAGAAATCAAACACCCTGCAAAGGACCTGGCTGGGGTACAGGGACAAACCTGGCACAGGCACCTCCATCCCAGCCCCCTCCAGCCCTTCCTGCCAGGAACTCACACAAGCACTGAGAAGAATTCTCTGGACAGCAGCAGTGACAAGCTGCAGGCGTGAGGCTGTGCCTCACACCACCCATGGGAGCAGCTCAAAGCTGCCCCAAAATCCTTCTGGGATCCCTTCACTATAGGGCTTCTGGAGTGTCTTAGGGTAAAACCACCAAAACTTTGTGGGAAAGCAAAGATTTTTTTTTCTTTTTTTTTTTTTAAAAGATTTGTTTCAGAAAAGCTGTCAAAAAATGTTTAATTGATGAAAAGCTGGATTTCCAAGGAAAGACATGTTTGAGAAGTGACACTGATAGCCATGTGAGTAGAGAGTCTGGGGCTGAGTGTGAGGAGTGGGTGGGAGTGCAGGGGAAGAACACATTAGAGTTGCAAATGCAGAATGAAACAAAGCCCTCCATCATCTTAAAATCTTTCTTAAGAGGGAGTTTTACTTTTTGACCTGATCAAGAGTTCACACAGAGCCAAAATGCCAGGTCTAGCTGAGAGCAGCAGAGAGGTGTTTTAGTCCCTTAAACACCCTTTTTTGAGGTCCCAGGCAGGGTTGATCTGACATTTCCCAGGAGGAATCAGGACTGGAAAATGAACTTCTGTCCCAGTGCTGGCTCAGACCTGGATTTCAGCTGTCCCATGCCCTGAGGACCACAGAGCTCTTGCCATTCACTGCCAAGGACTCAAAAATGGACTCCTTGCTCCTGTACCACCTCTTTTGAACAGGAGGTGCTGATTTACAGAATTCCAGAGGGAGGTGGGATGAATTTCTGCTGTACAACTGGTGAGAGCCAGCAGCCAGACGTGGTAAGATACTGAATCCTGCAAACGGGTACCAGGAGAGCTCAACTCCAGCTTTGATGTTGTAAAACTGAAGTTAAAATGAGCGAGGGAACACAACAAGGATAGAAATATTCCCTGGTATTTTCAGAGAAAAACTTCTTTTTTACCCTCGTGGCTTATAAATCATGCAACAAAACTACAAAGCTAGAGATTGCTGTGTTTGACTAATGGGGCTGTGCTTTCCTTGGAGAGGAATGGTTTGACCTCAGGATGTCAGCATTAAATAAGACAAAACCATCGGCCACGCTCCCCTTTTTTAATCAGAGTGGTTGTCGCCGTGTTTCACCCATTTCAAAGTGCCTCATCTCTGCAGCTCTGTCTCCCTGGGGAGCCTGTTTGCTGTAGGACACCCATAACATTTCCAGGAGCAGGTGCAAGTGCTGCTTAGACAGTCCCCTGCATGCTGAGCCACATTCCCCAGCTCAGACTGCCACACACAAATCCATGGGCAGAGGGTGAAGCTGAAGCGTGGCCCCAGGGCTGGGAGCAGTGCCTGGAGCAGGGAGCACAGCTTTGGGCATGGAAAGAGCCCCCACTGCCAGCTGAGACACCTTCTTGGAGGAAATATCAGGTTTGTTGAGTAGGAAGGAGCAAAAGGCTTCGAGAGCTGCCTGTGAATAATCAGGGTCAGCACAAACCCATGCATCAAACCCTGCAGCTACACCATAAAGGCAGGAAGGAGCAGTGAAGTCACTCTGCATTGAGGAATGAAGTCACTGTGCCATCACAAATTTGGAAGGGATGAAGGCACTCTGCCACTGAGGAATAAAGGCACTCTGCCATACAGCACAGTCCCAGTGCTCCACGTTTCCAGGTCCTTTCCCAGAAGGATCTGCCAGCTCCCAACAGCCCAGCTGCTGTGGGACGAGCCTGAAGGGCTTCAGGGAGATGCCCTCCAGCTTTACATGGCCAAACACCCACCCAAGGGTGGCTCCTGGAGAGGCCAAGTGTTCAGTGCCTCCCCTGTGGCAGTCAAGGCTGGTTCTGGTCTGGCAAACAGCTGGAAAACAGCTGGAGAAGGAATGAACCTCAATCTTTGCAGCTGAGGGAAAAGGGTTAAACTATTCCTTCAAAGTCAGTGGGTCTTCACATGGAGAAAAAAACAAGCACCAGGGTGATGCCTGGAGACCTGCAACACCCAGGTCTAAATCTAAACTTGGTCTTAGGAGTTCTCCAACAGCACAAAATAAGTTAGTTCCTATTTTAAACCTTTCCCCTCCATTTTCCCATGCAGGGAAGGCATCCTGATAAAACTCAGGAGAACAAACACCCAGCACCACAGGTCGGTTAAAAACACTCACCTGTGTTCCTAGTGCTGAATACACCAGCAGAACAGTTGAACCAGCTGAAACCCCCTGCTTTCAGATGGTTTTTTCCTTCCACCATCCCTTCAAAAACATCCTGTATAGCTGCCTTTATAGAAAGCACTCACCATTTGGAAACAATTTGCCTCTCTTTTTTTTAATTTCTTTTTTCCTGGCTGAAAACATGTGCTGAGTCGACGGCTTGGGTCAGCACAAAACCACATTTGGGGATGAATAAAGTCGTTGCTGGGAGCAATTTGCCCAGTGCTGCTGCAGGCCAAATTGGAGAGTTAAACTCACAGGCACTGCAAGCTGGCCCAAAATTGCTCCATGGACTCTGAGGCCATTTGCTCCGAGTGAAAAACTAAATATTATTTACCAGGAATAATCCAGGAGGATGGTTGTGTAGCCCAGGCAACCTGGCTGCTGCTCCAGCACAGGTGCTGCAGGGAGAGGTTTGAAGGAGGCAAAATTCCTGCCTGGTTTTGGGGGTGTTTGGAGCTTAGGAAGGGACCCCATGCTTGTAACAACAGTGGGAGGTTTGCACCACTTATTTAGTGGTTTGTCTCAGTGTCTTGTCTTCACTCAGGGCCAGGATTAACAAATACATGAAGGAAACAGATTTTCTCATGTTTGGGCTTGGTTGTTTATTAAATCTTATCAAAAGTGCAGAAAGTTCAGCAGCACTTCCAACCACCTGCTACAAGGTCTGTTAAAGCTAAACAGCCCAATAGAGAATTAACACCTATATTATTTATACTTTTTACCCAATAACTAACTTCCCATGACCAACCAGAAACTACTGCCTGAAACCATGAAGAAGAAGGAAGATGAACACCAAAAAAAGGCACTACCCAAAATCCTCCATTTTGTCCCATACCTATTACTATGTTAAAAAAACCTCAAATATAAAACCCTTCACCATGTGAGAGCACACGCTTCTATTTAACTACACCTTGTGATTTTAACTCTATCACTCAAATTTGGAAGTTTCTCCAAGCCCTCAGGTCAAAAGCAGCGTTGCCCTGGGGCAGAAAGCACAGAAAGCTCAAAACCCCCAGGTTTCTGGGATCCAGCACATGCTCGGGTGCTGGTGGCCAGGGAGAGTTTGGATGGTGTGAAGTGGAGGCACCACCCTTGAAACCACTCCCTGCTCCTTGCTCAGCCCCTCCGTGCCACGAGCACCCACAGCTCCAGTCCTGTTCCTCTGACAAAACCATGAAGAAACTCCTTTAAGGCCACAATTTGCCCATTTTTAAAGCAAATATAAGTGTTCAAAGTGCATCAAACCTCAGGCAGGGCTGCAGGGATGGAGAGGGAGGCTCTAGCAACTTCAAGCAGAAGGGATGGGTTTTCCTCTACTTTTAAGAGGTGGACACAAATTCAGAAAGAGGGTAAGAACATCCCTCCTCTCCAGCTGATCCTCAGCCCTTATTTCTGGTACAAGAAATCCAAACAGGATGTGATAAATCACCTATGGCTGGGGAGAAGATTTAAATTTTGAACAAAAAGGAGTGAACACAAGCACAGCTCCAACTGCTGGCTACAAGTTACCCAGTTTAGGTCTTTACCCCCCATTAGTGTAAATTATAGAGAGAAAAAATATTGCAGAAAACAGTTTGCTTAAGACTAAGTTGCTGGTGAAATAATTGAATATTTAGCAAACTTGCAGCCAAAAGTGATGGGTAATTTTGAAATAGGATCAATCTTCAATCAGGGCCCTTCTGAAAATTGGGTCCCCTTAAATAAAATCTTGTGAGAAAGTCACTGATGCAATCTGAGATTCTCAGCCTCTTGTTAGCCGTGATTCTTTCTTTTCTGAGTTTGCCATAGTCATCTGGAGGCATTTTGGGACCAATTCTGCTTCCTGATTTTTAGATAACCAGAGAGAAAAATTTCCAGCACATGGAGATGGCAGTTTCCCAACTGCTGGCCCTTTGGAGAGGAGCCAAACCTGGGGCAGTGAGGAGGAAAACCCAGCCCAAGACAGAGCCTGCCCTGGGTTTGGTGCGTCTTGCAATGAAGCAAAGGAGCTTTAATCAAGATCAAACCAGCCAGATTGGCAAGGAGGGAGCGAAACCCCCCGAAAATGAATTCTCTGCGAGACGCAGCTTGCAGTATATCTGCTGGGTGACACCTCCTGTAAACTCAAAATGCAAATGCCACCTCTGCGGAGAAAGCGAGAGGCGGCGAGAGGATGGCACCCAGCAGGATGGCACCCAGCAGGATGGCACCCAGCAGTGCCCAGAATCCCAATGAGCTCCCCAGGCACGGCTCCTCAGCCCTGCCTCGTGCTGGGGGGATGCAGGGCTCACACCCCGTGCTGGTGTGGGGCTCCTTCTGACCCCCGGGTGCTCTAAGGCACCTAACACAGAGCTCTTGGCTCCTACTCTGAGCTCTTGGCTCCTACTTGTCAGGTAGTCTTAAATAAGCAAAGCAGCTGATAGTTAAAAAGGTTATTTATTACAAAGCACATCTTATTATAAAGCACATCAGTCTCAACAGGCAAAAAGCAATGGCAAAGCAATGGCAAAAGCAGCAGCAATAAGTGAATGGCTAAAAGCCAGAATGGCTAAGAGCAACAACTCTCCCCAATACAAACTCTTATATAGGATTTTTCCAACAACAGACACAAACTCAGACCACCACTTGTTAACCTATTAGAATTCCAGTTTCTTAGCACACCAGGTTATGTATAGAGCTACGCATACACTCTATCTTGTTCTATCTAAGAAATGTCAGCAATATTCTTACTATAGTTCTATTATGTCTAAATCCTGTCTACAGCTGTGGGCCTGGAGCCTCTTGCTGAAGATATCAGTATGTTTCAGCCTTCACTAGAACTCAAACTACTACTGTGGCATTTGAGGCCTTTTACTTACTAAAAACATCAGAACTCACTCTAAGACTTATTCAATCCCTGCACTCTGATTTCTCTCTGAATTTTTCAGAGAGACCCCTGACTCTCTGGCTCCAACAGCTGGTGATGCTCTGTGGGGTGTTGAAGGATGGCCTGGGTGAGGCATCCAAAATCCTGCCATGAGGGACAGGTGAAGAGGCTGCAAGAGGCTGCCTGGCACCTCCTAAGGCTGGCAGGGAAAAAACCCCACAGATTGTGAGAACAGCAATTCAGGACCTTCCCATCTCCAAGCCTCAGCTTCCCACTGCAGCAAGGGTAATGCTCACCCACAGAGGAATCCCTGGGTCTGTTTGTACTCACCAAGCTCCTGGAAAAGCCCAATACACAGGAGATGTCCTCCAGCTTCTGGGGCACAGCTCAAGCTAATTACACAGCTCACCACCCTGACACCCTTTTCCTTCTAGTCCCTCCTAACAACATCCAGACCCAGCAGACCTCCAGCACCTGGGGACATGGTTTAGTGAACACACCAGTGCTGGACTGATGGTTAGACTCTATTTTTCAACCTTAATAATTCTGTGATCTCCTGAGTCCCTCCATCATCAAAGGGAGCACAGGCTGTGGTGCTGCCCCACACCAAAACTCCAGCAGCTCCTGCCTGGCACAGTGAATCCCATCACTGCCTCCCCAAAACCATCCCCATCGCTGGTCCCAGCTGGATTCCCACACCACCACGTGCCCACCAAGCCCAGCTGCAGCAGAGGAGGCCAAGAAAGAATTAAAAATTGCAGCAGCACAGAGCCAGGTGGGAACCCAACCACAGTCCCTCCATTGCTCCCTCACCAGTCCCAAGGAGACCAAAAACTGACTGAATGACTCCAGCAATTAACTTCCTGAGTCTCTAACCCAATTCCTTTTAAGGTAAATTTGCTCACGTTAATGGAAAAGGGTATTTTGGTTTTCCATCACCTGCCAAGTCATTTAAAAAATTGTTTTCCCCCTTCTCCCCTCTGCATTCACGACTTAATTGCAACAGCTCTTTGACAGCAGATAGGTTCCAGTGGGCTGCCACTCCAGATGTCAGGAACATGTTAGCAGGAAGGGGCCCTGTAGGATATTTATGGCTTTAATTCCTCGGTAGAGGGTTTTGTTCTGTCATGCGGTGACACACGAATTGCTACTCATTTGATCCTGTATTTCCACATCAGTGACACTTTATGAAGGGCTCCTGGTTCTCTGCACTGTCTCCAAAGTTATTGGTCCCTCTTCTGCCAGCACTGGCCTGGACAAGCTGGGTGGCTGGAATTGCCAAAAGGGCTGGGCAGCAGCAGCCCCCTGTGCAGGCTGCTCAGTGCTCGCCCTCCTGTGCAGCACTGGCTGACAACTCAGAAAAAAAGACCAAAAAGCAGCTGAAAAGCAGCAGCAGAGGTCATTTACCTCCTCCTCTCCTCTCCTCTCCTCTCCTCTCCTCTCCTCTCCTCTCCTCTCCTCTCCTCTCCTCTCCTCTCCTCTCCTCTCCTCTCCTCTCCTCTCCTCTCCTCTCCTCTCCTCTCCTCTCCTCTCCTCTCCTCTCCTCTCCTCTCCTCTCCTCTCCTCTCCTCTCCTCTCCTCTCCTCTCCTCTCCTCTCCTCTCCTCTCCTCTCCTCTCCTCTCCTCTCATCCCCTAATGCACAGAGCTGAGGCATTCAGTGATCCCCTTGCTCCAGTGTCTGTGAGGCTTTCCCAGAGCAGATCCCTTCTCTCATCCCACAGCAGGAGTCTCCAGTCTGGGTTCCACAGCCCTGAATGAGCCAAAAACACCAGGCACTGCCCATGGAGCTACACCTGCAGCTCTGGTAACAAACAGCAAGTGATGCACAGCCCTAAAGAGACCATAAATAGATGCAGGATCAAGCCCCAGCTCCAAACTGCCGGAATATTGGCAGCTTGATCCCAGATGTGGGATCAGCAAGCACGTTAAACAATTACTCTGCAGCAGCACTGCTCTCCATCATCTCACTCACACACGTGTGATGAACCACTCCATAAAACAGGGGAAGCTGCAGGGAAGGGATTCCAGAGAAGCTGTGGCTGCTGCATTCCTGGAAGTGTTCAGGGGTTGGATGGGGCTTGGAGCAACTGGGAGAATGGAAGGTGTCCCTGCTCGTGGCACAAGCATTAAGGTCCCCTCTAACCCAAACCAGTCTGGGATCCTGTAATCTCAATTTGGGCTGGAAATGGGTTAAAGGAGCAGATTTTCCAAAAAGAAAAACCACATAAAAATCCCACTGTAGCACAGGCTCAGCAGAAGTGGCCAGGTTTTCTGACAGAGGGAAGGAGCACAGCTGCTGGGGGGGAACCATGTGCTCGGGATGGAGCTTCCTGCAGCTCTGCTGGAAACCCTCCCCATGCTCACACAGATCCCACGGGCTCGGGGAGCTGCTCCCGAGCCAACATCCCCCAGCTCGTGCTCCTTAGTCAAAAGCCACCCTTTAAATTAAGGAGCATCCCGAGAGACAGCAGATGGTGTGTGAGCTGTGGCACAGCAGGACTAAATCCCATCCCTCCCTCCCTGGGCAGCAGGGGCAGCAGTAGGGTGGGGCATGGAGCCAGCCTGAGCTGCCAGTGCAGTGCACTCCCATCATTTCCCAGCTCTGAGCTGCCTGGGAACAGCAATACTGAAAAAAATCATCCTGTGGATTTCTATTTGCTGCAGTTTATACACAACAAGAACAAGTGCATACAAATACTTTCATTATTTTGTCAATACAATTAGCTTGGGAAGCACCAGTCTGAGGCACCACTTCCCTTGCACTGTTCCTGGAGGAAATTGGCTCTGCTAAACACCACGGTTTGACTTGCCCCTCTCCAACATGCACATTTGCAGGCAGATTGGGCTCTCCCCCCTTTCCCCAGAAAAGCAATCTTGCTGGAGCATTGAGATTTCTCTGGCTGATGGAGACACCCTCCTGGGAAGCACACCAGGGGTCCTTTCCTCCATCAGTGCATCATCCCTGCTATTTGCTTCCACCAGGCAGCGTGCCAGCAAGCAGAGGAAATGGGAAGGGGAGCACGGAATAAAGTCCAGAGAGGATGGGGGATGGCAGTACAAGCCAGCCTCGCTCTAGGCCTCCTTGTAGCACATCAAAAACCCTGCAGCTACACCATAAAAGGCAGGAAGGGGCAGTAAAGTCACTGTGCCATCGAGGAATGAAGTCACTGTGCCATCACAAATTTGTGAGGAATAAAGGCGCTCTGCCAGCGGAGGAATAAAGTCACTCTGCCATCACAAATGTGCTCGGTGGTTTCTGACACGTTGGCTTTGTCACAGCCTGGATCAAACGGTGTCCGTGCAGCAGAGGGAGGGAGATCTCACCTGCTCCCCCGGGGCAGCATCCTCACAGAGCTCAGCACCCTGAGGGCATCAAGGACATTGAACAAACCTGGGGAAAACAGCTGCAAGAGGACATCACCCCCCTTGCAGGGGAGAAGTGGCGATGGCAGAGCTGTACAGTTTCCAAAAAGGGTTTTGCAAACAGCCCCAAGCCCCTGACTCGGGTTCAAAGAGCTTTTGGGCTCTCCTGGGGATTTCTTGTGCCAGGGAGCTGTGATGGTAACAGCACTGCTGCTCTTGTGGGAAGTGGCAGGACAGGACAAGGGGGAATGGGTTTAAGATGAAGAAGGGGAGATTTGAATTAGATACCTGGAAAAAATTCCTTCCTGTGAGGGTGGGAGGCCCTGGCACAGGGTTCCCAGAGCAGCTGTGGCTGCCCCTGGATCCCTGGCAGTGCCCAAGGCCAGGCTGGACGGGGCTTGGAGCAGCCTGGGACAGTGGGAGGTGTCCCTGCCCATGGAAGGGTGGGATGAGACAAGCTTTAAGTCTCCTTCCAACCCAAACAGTTCTGGGATTCTATGAGAGCACAGCAGCCCCACTGCTCCCCCAGCATGGACTGGCCCCTCACTCCCCCTCCACCCCTCCAGACACGGAGCCCTTTCAGGGCTCATTGACTTCCCTTTCCCAGCCTTGTCCCATCCACACAAACAGTCACTCAGCCATTCCTCTTGCACAGGACATAGAAGAGCCATTCAGGCTTGGGCTATTAATTAAAACCCAGTAATGCTAATTTTACTGCCAACTTGGAAGATCCTTACTGCATTTTATTAGGTAATTGCCACTTGTAAGGGGTTTAAATTGATGTCTTTATTAGGCAATGCAATACAGGATAGTTATGATAATAGTTGAAATCATATCCTATAAATGTTCAGCCACCTCCAGACATTGCTCCAGCCTTTTCCTTCTGAGCTGAATGAGGAATTGCTTTGCCCTCAGACACCCTGATCCCAGGGCAGAGATAACCCAAACCAGACCAATCCTGTTAAATTGATATATTTCTGGCATGTGTCTAAGTGGGGAGAAAGGGAGCACCACAGGGCAGCCAGGACTAGCCTCTGATCACCCCAAAATGTCACATTTCCACCACCTTTTTGAGTTCTCTTCTGATCTGTTCTCCAGCAGGGGAAAACCAGGCACCTGCACTGCTGAGTCATTTCAAATCTAAGCTATAAAGCCAATGCATTTTGTCTTTTTAGAAGCTTTTTGCTCATTCAGAGAGCTGATTTGTGTCAATTTGCATCTCCTGGGTTTCACATGTAGGGATAACTTATTTCCCAGCAGATCTTGTACACCTTTCCCTTAACAGAGACTCTTGGAACATGCTTATCCCTGACACACCCCAGCACCTTGGACATCCATGAGAAATGTTGGTTTTGCCATCCTTCCCCTGGGGAGAGGCACATGGGAATGATGGTTCCTTTTCCTCCAACACCAGCTCTGTGGAGGAAGGGGTGAGAGGGACCAGCTCTCCAGGACCACCCTGAGGGCAATCAAGATGTTCCCATCACAGTGGAGAAGCACAAAGTCTCACATCCCACAACTTCCCAGTAGGAATCCCAGGATATCAATTTCCCAACTCCTTTCTTCAGCTCTGCCAGGGAATGGGAAATGAGTAACTCCAGCTCCAAGCCCAGGGATTTTAGGAATGACAGCATACAGATGGTTTGAGAGCAGGCCTGGGAGTCCCCAGTTCCCTTGCCCACAGGGTTTGGGTCCTGCCAGGGCTGGAAGGAGCCAGGGGAGGTGACACCATGTGGGTGGGACAGAGCTCCCCCAAAATGAGAGATCCCAGGAGGCTCCTGCTGGAAGCTTTGCTTCCCCACATGCCATCAGTCTCTGCCTTCAGCCCTTTGTCCTCTTCCTCACATCCCTGCCCACTAAAGCTGCCTTTTCCATCTGATCTCTCTGCATGTCAGCTTCCCTCCACACCCTCCTGTCCACCCTTTTCTTCCCTCACTTTCCCCATTTCTTTGTTCCCTCACCTTCTCTCCCTTCACAAAGATTAAAGCTGAGGATTTTTTTTCCTCTCTCTGTGGCAGGCTGGAATTGCTGGCCTGCACTTCTTCGGAAGAAAAAGCCAGTGGCAACTGCAAATGACATTGGAAATCCCCTTTTTATGTGTGGGAAGGGGAAATGGTGGCTTCAGGAGGGGGGGAACCAGCATTGCCCCACCCTCAGCACAAAAACAGGGCAGTGAAATAGCCTGGGGAGAATTGTTTTGTATTTAAATGAGGGAACATTAATTCCCATGTTAAAGGCAGGAGAAGGAGATTTATTGGTAAATGTAGAGGTTGGGGGGATGCTGAGCCCAGCCTGGGTGTGCAGACACCTGCAGCCAAGGGATCTCACCTGGTGCAGGGAGGAGAGAGCTGGGGGGCTGGGGAGCAGGAATTCCAGGGGCAGGGATTCCAGGGGCAGGGATTCCAGGGGCAGGGATTCCAGGGGGCAGGAATTCCAGGGAACAGGGATTCCAGGGGCAGGGATTCCAGGGAACAGGGATTCCAGGAGCAGGGATTCCAGGGGCAGCGATTCCAGGGGCAGGAATTCCAGGGAACAGGGATTCCAGGAGCAGGGATTCCAGGGGCAGGGATTCCAGGAGCAGGGATTCCAGGAGCAGGAATTCCAGGGGCAGGGATTCCAGGAGCAGGGGTTCCAGGGAACAGGGATTCCAGGAGCAGGGATTCCAGGGGCAGGGATTCCAGGGGCAGGGATTCCAGGGAACAGGGATTCCAGGGGCAGGGATTCCAGGGGCAGGGATTCCAGGAACAGGGATTCCAGGAACAGGGATTCCAGGAGCAGGGATTCCAGGAGCAGGGATTCCAGGGGCAGGGATTCCAGGGGCAGGGATTCCAGGGGCAGGGATTCCAGGAACAGGGATTCCAGGAACAGGGGTTCCAGGGGCAGGGATTCCAGGAACAGGGATTCCAGGAACAGGGATTCCAGGAGCAGGGATTCCAGGAGCAGGGATTCCAGGGGCAGGGATTCCAGGAACAGGGATTCCAGGGGCAGGGATTCCAGGAGCAGGGGTTCCAGGGAACAGGGATTCCAGGGAACAGGGATTCCAGGAGCAGGGGTTCCAGGGGCAGGAGAGAAGGGATTCCAGGGAACAAGAGAGAAAGGACTCCTGGGAGAAGGAGAGAAGGGATTCCAGGAGAAGGAAAGCAGGGACTCCAGTGAGCAGGAAAGCAGGGATTCCAGAGAGTAGGGATTCCAGGGAGCAGAAGTGCCGGGATTCAAGGCAGAAGGAGAGAAAGGATTCCAGGAGCAGGAAAGCAGGGATGCCGAGGACAGAAATGCCCATGCTCACCAGGCAGCAACGACTTAGTTTAAAAAGCAAACTCACATTAACCCAGGAGGGTTTGAAACCTGGGAAATTACCGGTTCCCTGCACTAACGAGGACCCAGGGCTCTCGGTTCCCATCAGGCTCCTCACAGCTTGCAGCAGACTCGACCCCGACCGATAAATTTACAGCGAAGGAGAAAATAAACGCTGGAAATAAGAGGATTCACCTTCTTAGAAGTTTAAAGCCTATTACCAAAATAGGTGCACGGTGTTGCCATTATGAATGTCATTCCCAACACCTCCTGATTTCCCCCTTCCCGCCTCCTCCACTTTCACACCGAATTGTTCAAACTATTAGGGAACAAAAGGAAGCTGCCTTTTAAATCTCATTCACTCGGGCTCCTTGCCTGATAGATGGCTTCCCCTCTGAAGCTCTGTTTCACATAAAAGCATCTCAGCACGGCGCTGTAAATCTGGTCTGCACCAGCTTTTATGGGAGGCTGGGTTGGGTCCACGACTAAATTACCATTTATTTATTTGCCTGCTTCCAATATTTTTATAAAACGCCACTGCTGCTCAGATGGGAGGGCTGGCATCTCTGGATGCGTGCTGCAGAGGATGGAGCAGAGGCACCACAGGTCCCACCTCTGCCAGGAGGAGGCTGAGCTGAGCTGATCCAGCAGTGGCTCCGCCCTGAGGGATGAGGAGGATGCAGCTGGTGTGGAGCCAGGAGCTCCATCCCTCAGCTCCAGAGTGCCCATCCAGCTGCTCTGCCTGCTCCCAACCCTGAATAATTACACATGGAATAATTACCACCGGTCTCGGAATAATTACGAGTGCAATAACTACCTCCAAGGCAGGGAAACTGAGGCACGGAGTTTCACTCACCTTACAGTAAAGGAAGAGCAGCTTTGCCCTTATCTCTACCCCACCCCCTTGAGGCACCATTGCAAAAAGAGGGGAATCGGGTCTGGGATTTTACCAAGTGTTTTGCTTTTATCCTTTCCATTTGTTGGAAAAGGCAGAAGCAATGTTTCAAACAAAAGGTCAGTAAAACCAAAGACTGTTTTCATTATTAATGGAGTTGTTGCTTTGTTTTGTTTTTTTTATTTTTAAACCGATTTTTCCCAGACAAACCAAGAAAAGCAGCCAAATGTTTGAGATTTCCCTGTGAAAATCCTCACCTGATTCCTGTCTCTGTCCAAGGGCTAACACTGCCACATCCCACTGGAGAAGTGGGGATATCCCAAACCCACTGAGACCCTTCTGCATCAAACACAGCCCCTCCTCCTCCTCTCTTCCATCCTCTACAGATCCCTGCAGCATGGCCAGTGAAGAGCCAAGCCCTGTGTGCCACCCTCCTGTCCTCCCTTCCCCAGCTGCTCTCCACGAAATCCTTCCCTTTGCCTCCCGCCCCCTCTTCTAATAATCAATATTGATTTTACTGCCTGTGCTATTATCCCAGTTTAAAGATTTACTCCCTTGCTTTGCAGCCTGTGGTGTACAGCAGAGCCCTGGTCTCCCTGCTCCTCGGGATCATTACCTTGCCCCACTGACGAGCTGGTTCCGTATTGGAAAATAATCAGCGGCTCCGAGGCGGAGGTGCTGGGGTTACGATGGGGGCACACGGGGGACACGAGAGCACAGCTCGTGCCAAGCCCTTGCACTTGCTCTCCTTCCACTTTATTTCCATCACCTCCTGCTTTTAGGCTTTTCCTCTGGTCCTGGTGCCAACTGACCCCACGGCACCACGGGTCTGCCAACCCCTGCACCCAATTAGCAGAACAGACCATGTGAAACACACACTTGACGTTGATATGATTTAACATTAATAACCAGGTTTCAAATATTTATTACAATGGCTGTTTTTAATAAATATTTCATGAACACCAATTTTTTCCCATTTTTTTCCACCTCTCTTGCCATCCATTGCCAGCTTTGTGGGCTTAATTTGCCTTAATGAGAATAAAAATCACTCTGATAAATTGCTCCTTTGCAAATGCACACAGTGAGAGCAACACTTGGCTGAAATATTTGTTGTGGGGAGCTGAGTGCTGCAAACAGACTCTGGGAGTGAGGAGCCCCTGGGATGAGGCTTGGAGCAACCTGGGGTTGTGGAAGGTGCCCCTGCCCATGCCAGGGGTGGAAGGAGAACTTTCCAACCCAAACCACTCTGGGATGATGCTGTTTTTTGGGGAACATAAAGGTCCCAGATAGAAGTTGGACCAAAGAGCTTCACTGCACAGCATATAGAAGAAGATAAGCTATCTTTTATCACATATTGATGGGATAAAATCACATCCACGACTTTCCTTGCAGGAGCAGCTCCTGTATGTTTATGCCCCGATCCCAGGGAAGTCTTGAGTTAATACACTGAGGCTCAGCATTAAGAGGTATTGAACTAAAAGCTTTATGGAGCACATGCAGCTAAAGCTGAGGCTTTTCCCAAAACTAACCCAAGCAGAAATCCTTTCCCTGCAGGCTGAGAGATCCTCAGCATCACCCCCCACCCCAGTGGGAAGCACCTGTGGCTCTCAGCACCCCCCTCTTCCCTCCCCAGTGCAGCAGGGGTTTATTCTGGGAGCTTGGCTGCCTTGGCCAGCTCAGCAAACACTGTCTGCTTTCTCCCTGCTCCAGCATTCCAGGCATGGGAGACAATTAGAGCTGTCTAATCAGCAGTGCCAGGGGCAGGGCTTTCATGTGAGGGCTCTCAGGAGGGGCTATTACCATATGAAGCATCCTTGGCTCAGCTTTGCTCAGCCACAGCTTTCTGCCCCCTCCTGCAGCCCCAAACCAAGAGGAAATCCAAGTGGGATGTGCTGGGCGAGCCACAAAAGGTGCTTAAGAAGCAGAGCTTCACTTTGTCTTTTGCTGCCGTTTCATTTCTTTTGATGTTTCGTTTTCCTCCCCTCCTTAGCTTTATTTATTCTTTTATATTTATTTTATAAGGCACATTTTGGTGCATATTACAACCCTCCAGCTATCTCTCCATGCACATTCCCCTCTTTAGGATGCTGGGGAAAGCATCCCTGATGCACCAAGTGGGGAGATAAATTCCATCCCACAGCCAAGAATTCATAGCAGAGACAATGTGGACAAAATCCAAGCAAAGCCAGGTTGGAAAGGGCTTGGAGAAACCTGCTCTAGTGGAAGGTGTCCCTGTCTCAACTGCAGCAGTTATTTCCAGCAAGAACAGCAAATTTATCCAAACTGAATTGTGTGGAATCAAAAATAAATATATCAAGCTTTCTCCTAGAAATCCTCCTCTCAGCAAGCCCAGAAGGAGACAATATTTATTCATACCAGCTGAAAAAAAAAAAAATATATATATATATATTGGAACCATCTCTTGAAACCTCCCCTCCTTGGGAGTTCATTTCAATAATCCTGAAGTTTTGAGTGGAATGGAACAAAAATCATCATATTGAAGAAACCCCTTTCCAATAGGTCACAAAGGGATCTTTGCCACCCTAAGTACAAATAATCCCCCAAAAAACAAGGTAATGGGCATTTGGGGTGTAAATATGAATAGATGAAGCAGAAGCTGAATACACTGGTTTTAATGAGAATTATCTACAAAAAGGTATTTTTTTACCCCTTCAGCAATTCAGTATTTTAATGCCTTGAACTTTCCCCCCACCCAATCTCACTTTTACCAGGTGTGCAGAAAGTTACCAAAAACATCAATTGGGAGATGTCAGAATGAAAAATCTCAGCATTTCACTTCAAAGCAAAGCGTTCTGCTTCAAAATGTCGCTGGTTTATAATTCAATAAGCCGATTTGAAACATCTTATCTGGCAGGCCTCTGTCAAAAATGGGAAAATCGACTTTTTCTTCCAACAGTTTTGGTAAAACCCTATATTTCTTCGGCCCATTTTCAGTCACATTCAATCACCTTTTGTTTTCATGTTATCTCTGCTGAGACTCCTTATAGAAAATCTTTTCCTGCTTAAAGAAACAGGAGCTTGTCTCCAGTCAAATCCTACAATACCCTGACCCAAAACACTAATAAACAAGATTCCTGCAGAAACACACCCAGTGCAGGAATATCACTTATTGCTTAGGCAGGTGATGCCATGCAGGAAATACCAGGCACATACTTAGGGTGAAGTTTATGTCTTGTGTTCATTGCTCAGCAGAACAATTGGATCCTTGGCCAGCCCCAAGGCACTGGGGGATTAAAGACAACCAGTAAAACCAGTTTCATGGTTTCTAACAACAACACACTGCTTCCCATTGGGAAAAAAAATCACTTAGAGACTTAAAATTGCAGCAGGAATTAATGCTGGGGATGATAATTGGGACACTCAGTCTCTTCAAGGAGGGAAAATCTGTTTAGAAAGACTTTACAAAGCCCAGCATGAAATCTAGCAGCCAAAATCTTCCCTGGACAGGATAAAATGTACAAAAATCCAGGAATGTCAGCAGCATCCCTACAGGCAGCAGCATCCCAATTGCAGGGGATCTCTCTCCACATATTAATGCAGAGCAAAGTGACCAAAATGGATATTTGTTGCAGCTGCAGAGCACGACTCCATTTTTTTTTCCCCAGCAGATAATCATCTTCCCAGGGTATTTTCTGCATATGCACACGTGCAGAGACATGAGGAGAACCTGTGCTCTATTTTATAAGCTCATCGAGATTCTAATCTTACAGCAAATAAGGCATGGCATCTAGATGGACAGCATTACAGGGAAATCAATATTGATTATTAGGAGCAAAGATGCGGGATGGAGCTGACAGTTAAAAATCCTTTTAAGATCTTGGGAGAAAAATGACAGCTCGACACAACAAATAGGGCAGAGCTGATTCAACAGCTTCATCACCCAGGGGATCAACGGGGCTTTGGGACGGGCTGGGGAGCTGCAGGAGCCTCAGCCTGGGGGAGGCAGGACAAATGGGAATTATTTTACACCACAGAATCATTAGAGCCTGTAAAATCGGGCCCAGCCATTCCCACAGCACTGCCAAGTCCACCAAGAAAACGCCTTAAGATGGGTCTGAATTTGCTTCCCCACTCTGCTGCAGAATCCATGGGTTCATCCCTTCTCTGTGCCTCAGTTTCCCCATTCCAAGAACAAGCCTCACTATCTTATTTTCCCACAGAATCATAAAGGTTGGAATTGAGCTCTCAGGTCACAGACTCCAGCCATTAACCAGCCCTGCCAAGGCCACCCCAACCCATGTCCCTAACACCACATCCACACATTTAATTAACACTTCCAAGGATGGCAATTCCACCATTTCCCTGGACCTGACAGGAATAAATTAATATCAAAAACGAAGGCAGGAGGAGCAGAGTGCAATAGGAGTGATGACACTGGTGTCTGTGTGTGCAGGAATGTGAGGGGCACAAGGACAGGGGGATGTGGCTGTGTGGCTCCTGAGGCTCATAACTGAGAGTGGGAAATGCTTCCCAAAATCCTGGAGGAGACTCTGTGCTTTGGATTGTCTCTGTGGCCAGGGTGGAAAACAGGTGCTTGAAAGGGAAGGAAAAGCCTGGAGAAGAGAAGGTTGTGAGGAGAGCTGAGAGCCCCTTGCAGGGCCTAAAGGGGCTCCAGGAGAGCTGGAGAGGGGCTGGGGACAAGGGATGGAGGGACAGGACACTGCCAGAGGGCAGGGATGGGTGGGATATTGGCAGGAATTGCTCCCTGTGATGGTGCTGAGGCCCTGGCACAGGTGCTCAGAGAAGCTGTGGCTGCCCCTGGATCCCTGGAGTGTTCAAGGCCAGGTTGGATTGTTCTGTGGCCAGGGTGGAAAACAAGTAAAGGGAGGAAAAGCCTCTCTGCTTCCTGTGCAATAGGCAGGGCAATTCCTTTTCTTCCCACAGGTCAAATTTAAACCTGGCCTGGGAATCACACAGCCAGGGATGGTCACCAGCAATCCCCAAAACGATGGGACTGTGTTTAAAGAGATGCACTCAGAGGCAAACAGGGAGATGAACCCCTTTGCTCAACACACCGTCAGCAAGGAGCCAATTAGGGGTCCCAGAAAAGAAAAGGAAAATCACAGACCCATAGATCCCAGGGGCTGCCCAACTCCCAAAGTGTTTGTGAAAACGGGGTCCCTATCAAAGACATTATTTTTCAAGCAATAAAGGAACAAATTAGGGAATTTGTGTTTCCCCTGCCTCTCAGAATTCTGCAGGAGGGATTCACCTTGCTCAGAGCCTGCAGAAACAGGGACCTGCCTGCTCAGAACACTTGATCCCAGCTGATCCATCACCACCTTGATCCTGACTCCCACAATTACACTGAGGAGAAAGCAGCAGCTGAGGTGGGAAAACAACAGGGATCAAGTGGCTCTAAAGCAAGAGGTGCTCAGGGCGCTGAGCTGATGAGGCTCCTCAGTTCATCACTAATTGGGATGGATGTTCAAAACAGAATAATGCTGCCTAATCACCTTGAGATCCTCCCAGGCACAGCCACGGCATCCTCTGGGAGGCTGATACCTTAAAAGTCACCTTAAAGGAAGCAGCACCAGGATCATCCTCTGCCTAGTGAATATTTGGGCTTTTTAGCTGATTATTTAAAGGCAGAAAACACAAAGTGTTCCCTGCGGGCACCCAGCTTGCTGCAAACACCGAATTTTTTGGGATTGCTGGGACGCAGCCCTGCTCCCTCAGGCTGCAGCTTCACATGCCAGACCCGGCGGCTCCTCCCTGGAGTAACTGGGAAGCCAATTGTGTTGCAGAGCCATTGAGGGACGCGCTGCTCACACCGCGGCTGCATCCATCCCCTCAGCCCTTCATGGTGTCACATCCCAGCCCAGGGAGCAGCTGGATGGATCAGAGCCAGCCCTCGAGGAGGATCTGCCCTCTAGGATTTGGGTAAAGACCAAAGCAGCTTCCTGTCCTGTTGGGAAGGATGAATCAGTAAAACACTATAAGTATGACTGCCTAGCAAACGATTTTGAGAATATGGAGATTGAAATGAAAGCCATCTTTGAGATACCAAACCTTACTTACTAAATAACTAGAAGACAATAGGATGGCTGGCTGAAAATAATCCTCTCTGGATAGAACAATGCCTTCTGCTGGAGAGCAGGTCCAAAGGTCAGAGAAGACCCTGCTGGCTTGGCAGAAGGGGTCCAAAGAGTAATTTTTAGGGTTTAAAGTATAACACATTATGGTAATGTAATGATTCTTATAGGCTGTATGTAAATGCTATAGGATTTGTATCTTGTATTAGATTGGTTAGTGGAAATTAGAATATTCAACATAGAGGAAGATTTATTGTATTGTAAACGGGAAAATCGCTCTCTTACCTCTTACCTCACTCTCTTACTTCGCTCTCTTACCTCTTAGAACTCTCACTACCCCCCACTCTCTTTCTGCCCTGCTCCAGCTGCAGCTGGCAGCTCCCAGCAGGGCCCTTTTTACCCACACCCTGTGCAATAAGCCACAAGTTTCAAGACCTGGCTTATAGAGATCTCTCCATCTGTCACAACCATCCTGACCACCATCCCATTGTACAGTCTCCTAGACTGTCCTGCTGGAGTGAGGACCAAAGGGCAGCCAGGGAGAGCAGGGACCCCTGCAAGGGATACCTGCCCCATGCCCAGGTCCCCCACCATGATCCCAGCCACCCTTCCAGCCATTCCAGCACCTCCACACCCGTCCCTCCCTCCCAGCCTCAACACATTAACTCCACACCCCTGATGCCCTCCAGCAGCCAGGATTCCCATCCCAGCAGTATTCACAGCAAGGCACAACCCAAATCTTAACCTTACCCTAAAGGAAGCCCTGCTGCAAACCTCAAACCTCACCTGCACACCCCATCCCTAGACAACCCCCATCCTCAACCCTCTCTCTCACACACAGCCCTGCTCCAAGCAGCACCAGTGATGAAGTTGCAGCCAACTTTTGCAGAGTTCAGCCAGAGCCAGCTGCCCTCCGTGCCGCCGGCACGATCCACCCGCGCTTGCCGGCTCAGTGGGCGTGAAGGGGCTGCTGGAATACAAATGGACTCTTTCACTTAGCAGGAGGCAGGTAATTTCTTTTGTCCCCGCTGATGCATTATTGATTGTGATGAATGTCAGAGCAGGAGCCTGTTCCAAAAGCCATTAAACAATAATTTCATCTCCGGAGGGTAATTGATTGTCAGAGGGAGCAGCTTTGCCAGTCGCAAGGTGGTGGCGACGGGGAATGTTTGTATTTGGGTGGGGACGGAGGGAGTCTTGGGCAAACTGCATGATTTATTAATCAAACATGGAAAAAAGAGTTGGGAGAGGGAGTGCACTGGAAAGAAGGAGCCAACTTCTTCCGAGCTGCTGGGCAGGGCTGAGAGGCAGCCTGACCCCAGGCCGGCTCTGTCACGCTTTGGAGAACATCCCTAATGGCACTTTGGCTCCAGTGACACCTCCCAGCGCTGCCCTGTCACCTCCCCGTTATTCCAGCCTGTGACCCGCACACTAAAGTGCTTTTCTGACTCACCTCAACTCCCCGCCTGCCTCTCCACTAATGCACTGCCAGCACAGCCAGAGTGGTGAGCAACCTGCACCCCAAAGCCCCAGCTGTCCCCCTCCAACACCGCTCCAACCCAGCCCGGCCCTGCCACTGATTTCAGAGAGAAGTAAGTCTACACCACATCCCCACGAAGGGAGCACGGGAGGAAGAAGGGTCTGGATTTGGGAATTGGGATTGGAGCTGCAGTTTGTGCAAGCTGGAATGCAGTGAGGGGAGAAGGAGAAGGACAAGACCCAACAGCCCCAGAATTAATCCCTACAGGTTCACAGTCATTTACCAGCATTTCAAGGCACAGCCCTACATGGGGGGCATGGGGACACATCCCCAGCTGTGCCCAGCCTTCCGGGAGGACACCATGCATTGCCCTGTGTCTGTCTGTCTGTCTACCTGCCCTCCAGTGGGGAGGAGGGCAGGGATGGAGCAGCAACCTCTCCACATCTCCAGCAACAGCCACAGGAGAGACAAATCCCTCTGTCAGGAGAGGAGAGGGAGTTTATCCGTCTCCTCTGCGGCACATGAGAGGTGGATTTATCACGGATTTCCCTTTCTCCCATGCTTTATTTAGTAGTTCATTATCTTGTCAGCTGGAACTGGCCAGCTCCCACAGCACACTCTATCACTCCCAAATCCCTGCAGGAGCCACTCGAGGTAAAATGCCCACCTGGATCACCTGAAGGCCACATCTGATGTGGGACAGGACAGTTCCCAATGGTGGGGAATAGGCTGGAGAGACGAATGAGAAAGGAATTTCTGTCTTTTGGGTGTGAGGATATAGAACTGAGTGAGCAACTCATCATGAAACACCCTTTCTCAGTCAGGCTAGTTTAAAAAAAAACAAACAAATAAACAAGAAAAACAATAAAAGATCAAAACCATAAACAAGTTGAAAATTAAAGTCCTTTCAATAGCATTAGGCAATGCCTTTTGCCTTCATATCAATCACAAAGCTTGGAAATATCTCTAATAAAAAAGGAGATTCTGTCCCCATCACAAAACACTCAAAGGAGCAAGAAATAGCAATGAAATGTCATTTCCAGGAAAGAAGGAGTAATGCAGCCTTCCACGAGCTGAGCTGGTACAGTACACAATTTTCCAGGCATATTTGCCAGTTATCTCCATAGGAGGTGGTTGTGATCAATATCTACAAGCAGGTGCTTGCCCAACAACAGAATCCCAGGGTGGGTTGGGCTGGAAAGGACCTTAAAGATCATCTCTATCCCACTTCCACTATTCCAAGGTGCTCCAAGCCCCATTCAGCCTTGTCTCAGTTGCTTCCAGGGATGGGGCAGCCACAGCTCCTCTGGGCAGCCTGTGCCAGGGCACGACCTCCCCTCCAAATCAGAAATACAATTTAATAGCAAAAAAAGAGAAAAATAAAATACATGCAAAAGAAAAACCACGGACAGTGTCAGAATACAACCTGACACTCCACTGGTTAGGGTGGTGGGAGCAGTCCAGATGAAGTGGTTTTCTTGAAGCTGTGATCCTGTAGAAAGGTCTGGTAGCACTTGTCCTCTGGAAACCAGTGGATAAGGGAAGCTTTGGTGCTCCAAATCTCAGATTTTATCTGGGTAGGAAAGGCTTGGCTTCTCCCCTGGGTGGAGCATCTCCCAGTGGGATGATGTAATTTTATCAGTCATGCACTGGGACTCACTGGCCATTAACAGGAGATATCTCCTGGAGGGAGGATGGGTGTGGAAAAGATAAAGATGATTGCCCAGCTGGTTTTAGAAGATGGCCCATTAACAGAGGATATCTCCCACAGAGATAAGGATCACTGCCCCACCTGGTTCCAGCAGATGGTGACAGAATACATCCCTTTGGGCATATCCCCACATTGTAACCTAGGACACATTTTTAAACCCCTCCCACTGCCATAATCATCTTCCACCTCCAGGCTACCAGAGGATGTAGGAGCTGTATCACCCAACAGAGAACACAGATGCTTCCTTGACTTTCAGGGCCAGACCTTGAGGAAGTTTAGTGCAAATCTTCTGTGTTTATTTGTTTCCATTTATTTTCTCCATTACTTTTTCCCCGATCAATACCATTATTTGAATAAAAATGCACTATGTACAAGAGCAAATGCCATACAGAGAATACCAATTGAACATGCTGCCTTGAAGTGAAGCCATTGAGAGGGAACATAATTCTCCCAGGGAGCAGGAGGCCATCAAACCCTGATACCAGCACAGCGCTGAGCCGCGCTCCTCACGGAGCACTGAAGGGAAAAAAGAAGAAAGGAAAGCAAAGAACCAAATCCCCACTTCAAAAGCCTCCCCGTTTCAAAGCGTGGCACGAACATTAACTGGCTTGTCTTCCCAACACCCCTTTGTGGCAGCACTGTTGTTTTCTGTGCTGCAGGAGCAGCTCGGTTCAGGCCCTGACCCGAAGCTTTGTGGGCTCTGTGGTCTGAGGTGTGCAGCAGCCAAGTGAGCATCCTGCCCTGCCCTGGCAGCTGCTGGGCAATGCCAGTGTGGAAAAGGGGCAGTACCAGCTGTGTCTCCCTCCATCTAAACCATCAATGGTTTTAGCACCTTCCCCATATCTAAAGGGGCTCCAGGGGAGATGGAGAGAGACTTTGGACAAGGGGTGGAGGGACAGCACAAGGGGGAATGGCTTCCACTGCCAGATACCAGGGTTAGATGGGATACTGGGGAGGAGCTCTTCCTTTGAGGGTGGGCAGGCCCTGGCACAGGGTGCCCAGAGCAGCTGTGGCTGCCCCTGGATCCCTGGCAGTGCCCAAGGTGAAGTTGGATGGGGCTTGGAGCAACTTGGGATAGTGGGAGGTGTCCCTGCCCATGGCATGAGGTGGGATGAGATGGTCTTTAATGTCCCTTCTAACCCAAACCTTTGTGGGATTAAGCTGTGGCAGATCCAGTGGGAAATCCCATATGGAACAACATCCATCCTCACAGTGAGTCCCTGCCAGACAAATCCCAAGACCTGAACTAGCAGGGTGCTGTCCAGCACTGCAGGAGCACACGGGATCCAAGCCAGGCAGACACCCCAGACACCAAACCCTCCCTCCTTCCGCTCAACACCAGCAGGAAAAGCCCAGGCAGGCTCTGAGCCCTGGCTCCTCTCCCAAGCATCCTCCGCCATTCCCAAGCATCCACAGCCATTCCCAAGTATCATCCACAGCCATTCCCAAGCATCCTCCACAGCCATTCCCAAGCATCCACAGCCATTCCCAAGCATCCTCCACAGCCATTCCCAAGCATCCACAGCCATTCCCAAGCATCCATAGCTATTCCCAAGCATCCACAGCCATTCCCAAGCATCCACAGCCATTCCCAAGTATCATCCACAGCCATTCCCAAGCACCCACAGCCATTCCCAAGCATCCACAGCCATTCCCAAGCATCCATAGCTATTCCCAAGCATCCACAGCCATTCCCAAGCATCCACAGCTATTCCCAAGCATCCATAGCTATTCCCAAGCATCCACAGCCATTCCCAAGCATCCACAGCCATTCCCAAGTATCATCCACAGCCATTCCCAAGCACCCACAGCCATTCCCAAGCATCCATAGCTATTCCCAAGCATCCATAGCTATTCCCAAGCATCCTCCACAGCCATTCCCAAGCATCCACAGCCATTCCCAAGCATCCACAGCCATTCCCAAGCATCCTCCACAGCCATTCCCAAGCATCCACAGCCATTCCCAAGCATCCATAGCTATTCCCAAGCACCCACAGCCATTCCCAAGCATCCATAGCTATTCCCAAGCATCCATAGCTATTCCCAAGCATCCACAGCCATTCCCAAGCATCCACAGCCATTCCCAAGCATCCACAGCCATTCCCAAGTATCATCCATAGCTATTCCCAAGTATCATCCATAGCTATTCCCAAGCATCCACAGCCATTGCCAAGCATCCTCCACAGCCATTCCCAAGCATCCACAGCCATTCCCAAGCATCCACAGCCATTCCCAAGTATCATCCACAGCCATTCCCAAGCATCCATAGCTATTCCCAAGCATCCATAGCTATTCCCAAGCATCCACAGCCATTCCAACCCGCAGCTCAGCTTAGGAAATCCCAGCCTGCTGACTTGAGGTGCTGCTTCCAGCTCAGCTTTCGCTGCTGCTCTTAACCCCAGTGACCCTTCCAGCTCTGCCCTGCCAGCACACAGGAAAACAAGCACTTGACAGGCTCCCTTCTGCTCCAGAGGAACATTTCTCCAGGAAAGCCAGATCAAGGAAAGCACCAGCTCTCTGTCTAAAAGATGAGGAGATATATTCCAGCTGACATTCAGCACTATCAACATTTTATGAGCTTTGGAATCCAGTTAGTTAGCCAATATTTTACTTAACTCCAGTTTAGATTTAAAAACTTGACCTTCTCCCAGTGTGTGCCTGGGTCACATTTCACTCAGCCACTTGCAGCTCTGTGAGCAAAGTACCAGGTTATTTATCCCCTCCTTTTTATTGCTGCACTCTTATTTGTTCATTTGTACTACTCAAAAATCAGTAAAAAGATGGGGGTCCCTGAACAGGCACCCACATGGCTCCCCAAGGTGCTTATCACACATAGCAAAAGGCAAATAACCCAGAGCAGCTCTTCTGGCCAGGAGGGCTGTAATTCAGGGCCCAGAGCAGCCCTGGTCCTGCTCCTCTTGGTGAGGGAATAGCAAATTGATTTTTAGCTCAGTGTAGGGGAGCAGTTTGGATGTTCACATACAAATCAGAGCTCCTTCATGCCTGGAACTGGGAGGAAAAATCACCCCTGTGTGGTCATGGGAAAGGTCTGAGGACAGGGCAAGGCATCAATTTCAGCACTAGCAGCAACAAAACACACAGGGCAAGGAGGGAGATCTGCCAGAGGGAAAGGGAGCAGTGGGACAACCACCCAAAATATCAGAGCTGGAAGATGAGAAGTATTGAAGGTGGAAGATCAGCTCAGGAGTGTGAGCAATGAACAACAACAGCAGTGACAAAACACCAACACAAATCCTTTGTCTCCTCTTTACAGATAGAAACATTGCAATAATGAGGCTAATTAACACCCCAACACCTGGCTGGCTGGACATGCAGCTACCCAGAAAGTGCTCCTCACTGTGCTTGCCTGCCTGGGATCACACACCAGACCCAACACAATCACATCCCTGATTCCCTGACCACACCTCAGCACAAGCAGCTTGGGGTGGGCAAACAAACCCATCTCCCTCCTCACACCACCTGCCTGAAGTAATACTGGATGAAAGAAATGTGTTTTAATAAAGAAAATTGATTTAGTTTGGTTTATTCATTAACACGTCGATCAGGAATGATTTATGGCCACAATTTGCCAAATTATTTCTCTATTGATCAGCCCAGGGCTGTTTTGTTGTAGGTTCAGTCAATTAGGAGTAGCACTCAGGTGGGTAAATTAATCAGTCTTAAGTAGAGCCCGCCCATGGAGAGGGGCTTGGCAAGCCCTGATGCCGATGCAAAACCTCACTGAGCAACCCTGCTGAGGTGAGATTCCTCCTCAAAGCAGCCACCAAAGGTGTTCAGCACCTCCTCCCTCCCAACAAACACAAGGTTCAAAACTTTGTTCTGCTTCCCATCACAAGCAGAGTGATTCCAACCTGCAAGGATTGCATTCAGCCCCTCTGAGCCCAGCTGGTCTCATCCCAGAATCCCAGGATGGTTTGCGTTGGGGAGGGACCTTAAAGCTCATCTTGTTCCAAGCCCCTGTCCCTTCCCCTTCACCAGGCTGCTCCCAGCCCCATCCAGCCTGGCCTTGGGCACTCCCTATGCCAGGGCCTCCCCACCCTCACAGTCAGGAATTGCTTCCCAATATTCCCTCTAACCCTTCTTTTTGTTGGTGTGAAGCCATTCCCTGTGTCCTGTCCCTCCATCCCTTGTCCCCAGTCCCTCTCCAGCTCTCCTGGAGCCCCTTTATGCCCTGGAAGAGGCTCTGAGCTCTGTCTGGAGCTTCTCCTCTCCAGATGAATGCTCCCAGCTGTCTCAGCCTGGCTCCAGAGCAGAGGGGCTCCAGCCCTTGGAGCATCTCCTGGTGCCTCCTCTGTCCTGGCTCCAGCAGCTCCAGGTTCTTCCTGTGCTGAGTTGGAGGCAGCTCTGCAGGTGGGGTCTCACCTGAGTGGGGCAGAGGGGCAGAATCCCCTCCCCTGCTGCCCACGCTGGGGATCAGCCCAGGACTCTGCTGGATTTCTGGGCTGCCAGTGCCCATCCCCAGGTCTCATCCATCCTTTCACCCACCAGCTCCCCCAATTCCTTCCCAGCCCCACTGCACTCCAGCTGTTCATTGATCAAGCTGGACTCAAGGGGTCCCTTGCATGCAACTCCTGCTCTCACAGAATCACCAGGTTGGAAGAGACCTCCAAGACCATCTAGTCCAGCCCTCACCCTAACACCCCAACTAAACCATGACACCAAGTGCCACATCCACTCTTTTTAAATACACCCAAGCATGGTGAATCCATCACCTCCCCAGGCAAAACATTCCAATACTTTATCACTCTTTCCATAAAAAACTTCTTTGTAATATCCAGCCTATATCTCCCTTGGTGCAGCCTGAGACTGTGTCCTGTGGTTCTGTCAGTGCTCCTTGGAGAAAGAGACCAATCCCAATGACTACAAACACTTTTTGGAAAGTTGTGATAAGGTCACCTCTGAGTTTCCTTTTCTCCAGGCTGAACAACCCCAGCTCTCTGGGCTGTCCTCTGGACAGACCCTCCCATCAGCAGAAAAAAGGGCAAATGATGGGAAAAGCACCATCCACATGGATCAGCATGGACAGGGAGCAGCACATGCAGGAAGAGCAGAGGGCCATGTCCCCATGGCAGGGCAGAGCAGCCCCTCTGCTGGGAGCAGGAACAGGCCCATGGTGCCAGCAAACCCTCTGAGAGTGCTGGATGCTGTCCTGCCTCATCCTGCCCCTGCCCCCCATCCTGCCCCTGCCCCCCATCCTGCCCCTTGCACTCCATCCTGCTCCCTGCCCCCCATCCTGCCCCCTGGCCCCTATCCTGCTCCCTGCCCCCCATCCTGCCCCTGCCCCCCATCCTGCCCCCTGGCCCCCATCCTGCCTCTGCCCCCCATCCTGCCCCCTGCCCCCCCATCCTGCCCCTTGCACTCCATCCTGCCCCCTGCCCCCCATCCTGCCCCCCTGCACCCCATCCTGCTCCCTGCCCCCATCCTGCCCCCTGCCCCCCATCCTGCTCCCTGCCCCCCATCCTGCCCCCTGGCCCCCATCCTGCCCCCTGGCCCCCATCCTGCCCCTGCCCCCCATCCTGCCCCTTGCACTCCATCCTGCCCCTGCACCCCATCCTGCTCCCTGCCCCCCATCCTGCCCCTGCCCCCATCATGCCCCTGCCCCCATCCTGCCCCCTGGCCCCCATCCTGCCCCTGCCCCCATCCTGCCCCTGCCCCCCATCCTGCCCCTTGCACTCCATCCTGCCCCTGCCCCCCATCCTGCCCCTGCCCCCCATCCTGCCCCCTGGCCCCCATCCTGCCCCCTGGCCCCCATCCTGCCCCTTGCACTCCATCCTGCTCCCTGCCCCCCATCCTGCCCCTGCACCCCATCCTGCCCCTGCCCCCATCCTGCCCCTTGCACCCCATCCTGCCCCTGCACCCCATCCTGCCCCTGCCCCCCATCCTGCCCCTTGCACCCCATCCTGCTCCCTGCACCCCATCCTGCCCCTTGCACCCCATCCTGCTCCCTGCCCCCCATCCTGCCCCTTGCACCCCATCCTGCCCCTGCCCCCCATCCTGCCCCTTGCACTCCATCCTGCCCCTGCCCCCCATCCTGCCCCTGCCCCCCATCCTGCCCCCTGGCCCCCATCCTGCCCCCTGGCCCCCATCCTGCCCCTGCCCCCCATCCTGCCCCTTGCACCCCATCCTGCTCCCTGCACCCCATCCTGCTCCCTGCACCCCATCCTGCCCCCTGCCCCCCATCCTGCTCCCTGCACCCCATCCTGCCCCTGCCCCCATCCTGCCCCTTGCACTCCATCCTGCCCCTGCCCCCCATCCTGCCCCTGCCCCCCATCCTGCTCCCTGTCCCCCATCCTGCCCCTGCCCCCCATCCTGCCCCTTGCACCCCATCCTGCTCCCTGCCCCCCATCCTGCCCCCTGGCCCCCATCCTGCCCATGGCACTGCTGATGGATGGGGCTGTGCCCTCTCCCCATCTGCTCCAGGCAGTGCTGTGGCTCGGGGAAGCCCAGGCAGAGGCAGGCAGGTGTAATCACACGGGCTCATCTCTGCTCCCAAACCCGGCTTTTAAGGACCATTTAAGGCACTTTCCTTAATCTCAGTGTTGGCGGCAGAGCCCAATAAATCACAGCACAGCTCCCCCACCGGCAGCCACAAAGCTGCTCCCTGCAAATGCTGCTTTTCCCAGGTTTTCCCCCGTGCCACAGAGGAGCATCCCTGCTGCTGTGCTGAGCCTCACAGGAAGCACCTGCTCGGGGCACAGAGTCCCTGGCCGGGCACCCAGAGTGATGCTCAGCGTGGGTGAGGGCTCCTCTCCGTCTTTGCAAATGTCAGGGCTTATTCTTTCCTGAATGAGATATGGATGTGGCAGCATGATATTAAATTACAAGTCAAATAGTACAAAGGCTTTTAATTACACACCAAACACAAGCTGCTGTCAGAAAGGAGACACCGGGCTCGATGGCCCATCAGCCTGTTCCGCTCTGGCAATTCCTATCTACCCGGTAAAAGTCCAGGAAATTGGATCGGTAATGGGAACGGGGGCCTTTCACCTCCAGCCCAGCCATTCACATCCAGCCCAGGAGGGAGAAGGAAAGTCATTACCAGCCTGATGGCCGGGGTGGAGTGAGGCACTGGGGCTGCAAACCACAGGGAAGGTGAGGAGTGGGTCGTGGTCCCTCTGAACAGCTCGGTGTGACAAAGCTGTTGGATGCAGGGAACATCCCCTGAGCTCCCAGCCCTTTCTGCAGAGCATCTCGCCCCCATCCTGGCTGCAGCCTGAGGATATTTGTTGGAAAGGATGAATCAGTAAAACACTACAAGTATGATTGCCTAGCAAACGATTTTGAGAATATGGAAACCATAAGCGAGATTGAAATGAAAGCCATCTTTGAGATACCAAACCTTACTTACTAAATAACTAGAAGACAATAGGATGGCCAGCCAAAAGTAATCCCCTCTTGATAGAACAATGCTTTCTGCTGGAGAGCAGGTCCAAGGTCAGAGAAGACCCTGCTGGCTTGGCAGAAGGGGTCCAAAGAGTAATTTTTAGGGTTTAAAGTATAACACATTATGGTAATGTAATGATTCTTATAGGCTGTATGTAAATGCTATAGGATTTGTATCTTGTATTAGATTGGTTAGTGGAAATTAGAATATTCAATATAGAAGAAGATTTATTGTATTGTAAATGGGAAAATCGCTCTCTCTTACTTCTCCCACCACCCTCTTACTTCTTTCTCTTACCTCACCCCCACTGTCCCTCCATCCTGCTCTGAGCTGCAGCTGGCAGCTCTCTGCAGGGCCCTGTATAGCCACACCCTTTACAATAAACTGCAAACTTCAAAACCAGAATATAGAGAGCTCCTGAGTTTGTCCTGACAACCGTCCCCCGACAGAGAGTCTCACAGACATTCCCTCCTATTTACAGAAAACTCTGGGATATTTACACTCCTCTCACAGCAAGGCTGCTGCACTGCTTTGGTCCTGCAGAGATGAAGGACACACTTTGATCCCTGCTGTTTTTAACAACCTCTCACTGCAAAACCCACCCCTCTTCAACTGGTGTGCTCACACCCTCTCAACACCCCGGGAGGTGGAAAAGCTCTGAATTGGTCAAGGACAAAGGACACAGCAGCAAGAGATGAGGGACTTCACGGCCACCACAGAACTGGCAGCAAGCAGAGAACAGCCACGTTTCATCCTGCTCTGTGAGCAGCTTTCCTCCTCACTCCAGCTCCCCAGACAGCAAAGCTCCTACCAGGGATGGTGAGACAAGGAAGGGCTGAGCTGCCTTTTAGCCAAAGTGTAAATTGCAAAAGAAAAAAAAGGGGGGGAAAGGCCTCTGAGTGTCATTTTTTTTGGCATTTTGCAGGAATCCTCGAGCTTTGGTACCCAGGCTGTCACATCTGCAAGCTCTGCCTCCAATCTGTAAGGCTAATTTGTCCAAAAGCTTTGTTCCCCCTTGGGAATGGTCACAGAAGATTGATTAAGCTTTTGGTGCATTAATGAAAATCAACACTAATGAGCGTTTTTATGGCAACCCCATAAAAAACATTAGGACAGGTAAACATGGGAACAGCCAGGCAAATCAACAAGGTCCTGTGTCCCTACAAGCTGTGCTCACCTGTGCCAGTCCCTCACATCCCTTGCAGATTTATTCACAGGATTATTCAGATTAAACTCCCAGTCAGTCCCTGGTGAGAGACAAGGTGAATGTAGAACCCTGGGAAGGTTTGGGTTGGAGGGATCTTAAGGATAATTCAGCTCCACATCCCAAACTGGGCACCTTCCACTAGACTGGGTGCTCCAATCCCATCTAAAGGGCCTTGCACACTCCTGGGGTGGAGCAGCCACAGCTTCTCTGGGTATCATCCCTGCACATTGGGAATGGGATGCTTTCATCCCTACTTACCCCTTTGCTGCCCTCAGGGGTAAATTTGACTAAACTGGCACCAAGTTGGTTTTTTTTCCTGAAAACTCACTCCTCACAAAACAGGCCAAAATCAGGAATAAAAGGCTGCCCTGAGCCAAGGATTCAGCTCCTGAGACCAGCCAGCCTCCAAGAATGGAGACAAACGTCTGTTTTAGGGCAAATAGCACCAGACCAAAAACCTTCCTGGCTGCCCTCTGAGCCCCAAAATGATGCTCAGTTGGAGAAATCACAGATAATCAAATTGTTTCCCCCTTCCAGCCTTCAGCTGTGGCATCAGAGCTTCAGAACCAGCACAGCCATAGCATGGAAATGCCTGGCAGGGGATTTTTCTCTCTTCCCGAGGTGCTGCAGCCCCTCAGATTTTCCCAGCCCTCCTTTAGAGGTTCCAGATCTAAACAGGATGATTGCAGGAGGTTTCTTGTTACAGGACATCATTAAAAATAATGTGTGTGCTTGAACTGCAGTGCCAGGGATGAGCAAGGGGAAAGGAGAGTTCTCTGATCTTGGAAAGAGAGAACAACCTATTAAAAAGGAATTTAGTTCTCATGTAGGGCTATCAAACCCTTGGAAAGCCCTGCTCGCTGCCTCTGGGCTCTGGTACCTTTCAAGGACAGCAAAGCTCCAGGTTTAAGCCCTTCCACTGTATTTGAATATTTAATTTTTTTTTAAGAAGTCAGCTCTTGTACTGCTTTGGCAGCAACTGATTTGACAAGGAGAGTCGAGGCCCTGCCAGCTCCTGCAGTTTTAGCTCAGTGATAGTATCTTCCCCTGGAAGCACCAGCCCCAGCCACTCCAGTGGAACAGAAATAATCTCTTTTGTTAAATACACACACACAGAAAAACCTTTCTAAGGCTGAAATTCTTACTAAGGTTTGACAGAGCAGAGATGTACAAGGCACCCAGCTGGGAATTCCCTCCTTGTCACAGGATGACAGCGAGGAGGCAGCTCAGGGATTTCTCTCTCAGCCTCCCTCCCTCGCAGCACCCCCAGCCCCAGCGCCTCCTGCTTTGGAAAATGCTCCTGCAGACACCACTGCAGATCCCACACAGCTCCCAGATCCTTGGGGCTGCTCTAAGAGCTGCTGTGTCTCTTTACTGACAGAAAAAAAAAGCTGAATTTTTGCTGCTCAGAGCAGCTGTGGCTTCCCCATCCCTGGGAGTGTTCCAGGCTGGGTTGGATGGAGCTTGGGCAGCCTGGGATGGTGGGAGGTGTGGGATGACACGTGGGAGTGGGATCAGATGAGCTTTAAGGTCTTTTCCAGCCCAAACCATTTTGTTTGATAGGGATGTTTTGTTTGATTGTGGTGTTTGATAGGGAGAGACGAGCTCCTGGACCCAGCCCCTCACTGCTCCACTGCTCCCCCACACATCCCCAGTGTCTCCCAAGAAACAGACCCACTGCTGCTCTCCCAGTGCCCAGCTCTGCCCCTTCCACAGACAGGACCCAGCAGCACCCTCCCTCGGACACAGAATATTTGATCAGTACCACGAGGTCCCGTGCACACAGCCCCTTGTGAGCTGCTCATTTGGCTCTCAGCAATGTGTTTATTATCCACGCACTCATTTGTCCCTGCACCAGCTGAGAAAAGTGGAGAAAGATTAATTCCCAAGGAAAAAAGAAATAAAATAAAACAAACAAGCAGGGCTGCTTTTTTTTTTTTTTTTTTTCTTTTGGGGACTCCGATCCATTCAAAGAGCTGCCTTCTCCAGCCCTGCCCTGTCACTGTTGATTGAGTTTGTTCCCTCCTCACCTCCTGGTTCTGTTAGTGTATCTTGTCTCCTCAGTATTACTGTCGCACTTCCTTTTCATATGCCTGAAATACACACCATTGTGCTCCCACTTTTAGTTTTTGTGCAGGGATCCCTTTCATGTCTCATCCTCTGTAAAGTCCTTTTTTCTTGGCAGTCAAGTGTATGAATGTTTGCTGCCAGGAGATTTTGCTTCTATTGTATTCCAGACATATTATAAAGTTTTTTTTTGTTGTTTTGTTTCTTTTGTTCTGTATTGTCTGTGAGGTGTTCCATGGTATTTTTTTTTTCCATGCTAGCATGACTTTTGCCATGTGGATGCTGCTGCCTTGGCTCTTGCCCCTGTTCACACAGGAGCAGCATCCTCAGAAATGAGCATGAGAGGGGTAAGAGGGCAGGGCACTGCTCAGAGACACAATGGAATTATCTTCCCCCACATTACATTAATGTGATTTGCTGCCAGCACTCCCTTTGCAGAACTGGGACAGGGAACAGCAGAGAGCTCTATGCCACATCAGGATGCAACTATGACCAAAAAATAATAAGCAAAATACGATTTTGGTCCCAAGGTCCATGAAAGGACTTTTCCATTAATCCTGATCTAAACAGCCAATGGATTTTCTGCTAAAATTCACCTCTTCAGGCAAATTCGCTGGCAGATTTCAGTCTTAAGAATAGCAAAGCCCAGATGAGCAAATCAAAAAGGGAAATGTGTTTTTAGGAAAACCAAGGGCAGGAGCTCTGCTGGAATCCCCAGTTAAACTGGGATACTGAACCCAGTACAAAGAACCAGTGAAAGGGGGTCCCCATCACCCATCAAAAACACACATTTTGGTCACTCAGCAGTGCCAAAACGTCACTTTGTCTCTCTGCCAAGCTGAAGGAGTCCTTCCTGCAGCTCAGCCTGGCTCCCCAAGCTCTGCTCTTCCTCACACCCCACCTCTCCAGGTCAAGGAAAAACTCTGCAACCCCTTTAATCAGCCTACACAGCTCCACCAGTACAGCCCAGTCACACATCAAGAGCAACAGCCTCAACTCATGGGGTGTTCCTAATCCTCTAGAAGTGGAAACATCAGAAAACCCAGAGTTTATATGACTTCAAACAACTCTACTGGGGGCCTAAAGTCAGAACAGCTTCTGGAGAGATTAGTTTTCCCGTGACACGCTCGTGACCAGGCTCTCTGATCTCTATCAGCATCCCTCAAAGAGCAGCTCCTTTTTCCATCCATTCTTTGGACCCCTCTCCTCAACTCTTTGGCTAATTATAGTTTGTTGGTTGTTATGGCAACTACAGATTTCTCTCGGCGTCCAACTCTCACAATTTGGCTGTCAATTGCAACAGTGGACGAATACAAATAGAGCTTTAAATCCTTCCTGCTTGCCAGCCTTCCTGGTAAATCCACAGTGCAAGAGCTGCCTCGTTGGTTTGGTGGGATTGAGGTTACCCAGGGAGCCTGAGAACCCCAGGGAAGGTGGGGAATGGCATCATTCCAACTCCCACCCCTAAGGGTCACAAACAGGGCTCACCCACTGCATCTCACCCCTGCTGGGACACTTCCCCACAGCTGCCAAGGAATAATTCAAGTCACACACACACCAGGAGTCAGGCTAAAGTCAGTTCAGCCCATTCCAGACGAGGATGGATGCTCCAGCAGGACTGCACAGCCAAGCCTGGGGTTGCTTTTTCAGCAAAAGCACAGCTAGGAGGCCAAAGCAAGGGCTTCCCTTCCCTTTGCCCCTTTGTCCTTATCCCCTTGTGCACACTCAGATAATGGATTTGCACAGCTCAGGGACATGAGGCTGACACCAGCAGCAGCTGCCAGGTCACCTGCAGTGCCAAGGAGCACAATCCTCCTCTCTGCTCCTCAAGCATCTCACCCCACAGAGAGATGGGTGTCCCTGGCTCCTTCCACAGTTAGAGAGAGTGAAAACACTGCTGTGGACTCCATTTCCTAACAGACACTGTTTTCCTTGGCTGGGATGGATAGTGAATGCCATGTGAGCAGCTCCACCTGAGTTTGGAACCCTCTGCTCATTCAGCAGTGTCCCCTGCACGGGGACAGAGCAGGGAAGCAGCTTTCCCACAGCACAAGCTCTGAAGCAAACATTGCACTCTGCTCATTTTCACCCATATCAGCACTACAGGGTGACCAGATGGGTATAGCAAAGGAAAAAAAAAAGTCACTTGTCCTGAAGTTGCAGAGACAGCAGCACCCTCCTGAGCTGTGCTCCAGGTCCCAAGAGCACAGAGGGCACCAGTCAGAGGTTTGGCAAATTAATATGCCCCACACACTGCTGGGTTCTGCAGAGTAAAACATTCCATGCCTTCCACTGCATTACCAGCCAGAAAAAAATGCAGATCTCATCCACTCATGATGTGTTGTTTTCCATCACACAGGTCTGATCACATCTATCTGAACCTCAAATATTCCAGGGAGGATATTCTGCTCCCTGTCCTCAAGGACGCTGCAGCCAGGGCTCAGCAAGTGATGAATTATTTTGGCTCAGCCATAAAAGATACAAAGGCTGGCACACACCAAACCAAACCAACTTTCTCCTCACCAAAAACTAAACATGAGATTGATGGGGATGAAATCCCATCAGGGTAGAGCAAGCAATTTGGCTTTCAGATACATGATGCAATCCAATGCAAAAAAAAAAAAAAAAAAAAAAACCAAAAAAAAAAACAAAAAAAAAAAAAAAAAAAAAAACAAAAAAAAAACCAAAAAAAACCAAAAAAAAAAAACAAAAACAAAACAAACAAACAAACAAACAAACAAACAAACAAAAAAAGCAAAACCAAAAGATGGATTCCCCACCTTGGACCATGGATCACATCTCATTTTCCTCCTAAGCCAGAGCAGGGATCTCCCAGAGGCTGGAGAGTTCTGGCACAGCTGCCCAGGGTAGTGAGGAGTCCCCATTCCTGCAGGGATTGAAAAGCCCTGTGGAGGTGGCACTTGGGAATGTGAGTTAGTGGTTCTACTCAATATCTCAAACCAAACAAAATAATTCTGGGATTCTTTCACCTCTCTGGTGGGTAAACTCACTTTTCTTAGCAGTACCTTTAATAACTCATGTAACATGGGAAGCCCCACAAAATACCACCAGCAAGTCACCAGCACACATCATAAACAGGACATGATCACCCACATGCCATTGCAGCCTGCACAGAATATTTGTGTGAAAAAATCCAGCTTTAGGACCACAAAAAAATGCCCAGTGGGTGTGCAAGGGGTGGCCCAAATTCTTCCCACTCTCCCCAGCATGGTTCATCCTCTCCCTCCAGTGCTCTGGACGAGGAGGAAGCTGCTCTGTGACATTCATGGAGTGCCTGCTGATGGAGAGCTCTGTTTACCAGGCCAGCTGGGGAGGGACCTGCCATCAGCTCCCAGCGTGTAGGAGATCAATACTGTAATTGGGGCTGTTTGTAGCACATGAACTATTGTAGCAACTGGGGCAAGGAGCAGGGAGCACCATGGACTGGCTTAGCAGGGCCCTGCTGCCCTCTGCTGTGCTGGTGGAGCCTCCTTTGCTGCTTTTGGGATGGGTGATGCTGGAGTCACTGACTCGGGGGTCTCTGAGTTCTTCAGAGGGAAATCAGAGTGCAGGGATTGAATTAAAGGCTTTGGATGGATTGAAGTATATTAAGCCGCTCACACATAAGGTAGAGGTGTAAGTTTAAGTTTTAGGATAAGTAAGTCAGTAAGTTTTAGTCTGAGCTTTAATGCTTTTAGTAGGTGAAAGGTTCAAATGGCAGAGTAGTAGTTCAAGTTCTAGTGAAGGTTAAAAAACATACCAGTGTTTTCAGTGGAGGTTCCAGGGCTGTAGCTGTAGACAGTGCTTAGAGATAATAGAGCTATAGTAAGAATATTGTTTACATTTTTCAGATAGAACACGATAGAATGTATGCATAGTCTATACATAACCTGGCGTGTTAAGAAACTGGAATTCTGATCAATTAAGTAGTGGTGGTCTGAGCTTGTGTCTTAGATTGTTGAAAAGGTTCTATATAAGAGCATGCACTGGGGAGAAATGGTGCTTTTTGCCAGGGCTTTTTGCTTTTTGCTGCTGCTTTTTGCCAGTGCTATTTGCTTTTGCTTTGCTCTCTCACCATCATCATCAACACCCAAGATGAAGGCAGGAGCTGCCACAGCAACATCACCTTCCTGGGACCCTGACAAGAGCAGCTTCTACTTCTGTCTGGGACTTTATGCCAAAACTTAGCATGGACTTTGATGTCTGTGACTGTGCCATTGAGACTGATGCGCTTCTGCAAAAAATAACTTTTTAGCAACTATTACCTGCTTGGCTCATTTAAAAAGATAGCCCAATGAAGTTCGTGCCTAGAGCACCGAGGGATTAACCTCACACGGTGGTAAAGAAGGGATTGCATCCCAAATGCATCACCAGGGAGCACTGACACACAGCCCCCCACTGCAAACCCCACTGGCCCCCCTCCTGTGCCAGGTGGACCCCCCACATCCCCTCTGCAGGCAGCTAAAGGGCTGCATTCCTCTTTTCTCAACCTAAAAACACAAACCTTCAAACTGGTTTCAGAGGCACTGGGGAGAAAACCCAACAAGTGCTTGATTGGGAGGAAACAAAGCAAATGAAGAGTTGCAAGTGGCAGGGATGAGTAAAGCATCAGGAGCCTGACACCAGCCTCCACTCAGCCTGGGGGAGCAACCTGGCAGCTGGTGAGGGAACCCCAGCAGACCCAGGGGAAGGGGCTCCTGTCCCACCTCCATCACCATGGCAGAACTCCTGGCAGGCCCATCAGCCAGAGGGAAGGAGCATTAGCTCCATCTTAGAGAAAATAAAGTGCTGAAAGGTCCTCTCTGTTCTCTCCATCCCTGGAAGTGTCCAGGTCCAGCTGGACAGGGCTTGGAGCAGCCTGGTCTAGTGGAAGGTGTCCCTGCCCATGGTGGGAGGTGGGGGACAACAAAATGAGCTTCAAATGTCCCTCCCAACCCAAACCTCTGCAGCCTCTCCCACCTGTCAGGATGCCACAGCAGCTCACGGCTTTGGACACGCTAAAGGAGCCCCAAGTGTTGAGGTTTTGGCCAGTCTGGCAGCTCAGAGCAAGGCGTGGTTTTAGCCCCCAGCCCAGCCGAGTGCTCGGTGCTGCACGGGCACCTTCTGCCATCTCGTGGGCAGTGGAAGACTCTTCCCGCAGGGCTTCCTCCTCTCCTTTGTCCTTATCAGGCATTTATCCCGTGTCCAGGCGTCCCCTGCTCCCCCAGCACCGCTCCACGGGTCACTGAGCTGGCTGTGCAATCAGGGGATTATTCATAGGCCAGTATCAAATATTAAAAGCAGAGTTGTATCGACATATTCTTTGTATATTCAACACTTTTACCAGCAAATTGCCCTTTCCTTTTTTATTTTACTCTGCACCTTTGGAGTCTTTCCTGAGCAGCCTGAGGGCCTGCTGCTCTATCTTGCTGTTTAATTGCATCTTTGCACTCCCACACACTCTCCAGCTGGAACTTTCTGGAAGCACAGCAATCACCTGGGCCAGCAGGCTGTACGTTTCTGATCTTCTCCAGCAAGGAAAACCGTCAGTCCAGCTTCTCCCACCTGCCCTGCTCAGCTCAGCAACCAAAGAGCAAATCCTGCTGCCAGTATTGGAGAGAAATGTGACCTCTTTAGTATCACACCTTAGAGATCCTGTTCTGCCCAGGAGAAATCCAGAGGACATCATCTACACCACCACCTATCCCAACTGCTTTGGTTGCTTTTCTCCTCCATCCTCAGGAGCCACTGAATGGAAAACAGTCAGCTCCAAGTCCCAAATCATGCCAAAAAAAAGCATCCCATACTCCTGGAGCAGATTGGAGTCACCTCCAACACAATTCACCTCCCACCTTCAATGGGGTCTGGCCCACCTTCCCTCCTCTCTGACACCTGCAGAAGCCTCCCAAGAAGGATGGACAAGAAAAGGGGAATAAATTAATATACCAGGCATCATTTCCACAGGAATCTGCAGTGCAGGTGTGTGGACACTGCTGAAGGCTCCTGGGGAACTTAATCTGGTTTTTTCCCAGGTTGTTGACTTTTCTCAGGTCCAGCCTGGATCTCTCCCAGGCTGGGAACCTTTCTCAGAGACAAAACAAGGAAAAGTAGAAAGAAAACACAGATAGACATCTGGTGTAGACCACTGAGTCCTGTGAGTGTCTCGTGATATTTTGCACAAAGCACGTTTTCAAAGAGGTGTTGCCTACTTGGACCAATGACTCTTTTCTACTTTGTTTTTCACAATCTCCCATATATATATATATATATATATATATATATATATATGCGCCACGGCTTTTCAATAAATTGCTTGTAAATAAATAAATAAATTCCTTCTTGCTGCTTAGAAGAGGAGATGTGTTGCTGTATTATTTTGTTGGAGACAGGTCCAGACAGCATTGCTGGCTCTCAGCAGGATGGGAATGGGACACCCTAGGAAAGAAGTGGCACCAGAGGTACTGGGGAGCTTTAGTACAGCCGGGATGAAGAGTTTTGCTCGTCCTGAGCAGGAAGTGCTGCAGTGCAGGTTTCACAGCACAGGTGGAGACGCAGCCCCAGCCACTTATCGGAACATTAAAGTTCTCCTGAGCCGCGAGTTAATTCCTCAAACGCCCTTTCAAAGGGCTAGATAAACACAATCTGGGAGCATCTCCGCTCCCTCGGCTCACATATCTTTAGTCAGGCGGGGAGATAACATTTCATACAGATTGAGACAGTTTAAGCAAAGGTTGCTGGTTAACCTTTCCAGCTGTGGCTGTTTCCTGAGCTCTGGTTTCCCTCCCCAGCAGGGAGAACCAGTGCAAGCCCAGCTCCTGCCTGTCCCAGCACTTCCAGTAATGGCAGGGTGCTGCCCCCACACCTGGTATTTCCAAGTCATCACCTGTTTTTTGTCATCCCTGTCACACTGAGGCTTCCAAAACAGAATGGTTACTCCATTTTTACACCCTGTGTAGCTCACTCCAGCTCAGCCTGACAACTTGGCTTCACCTGGATCACACAAGGTAACATCTCCCATCTCACCTGAAGGAGGTGTAAATACCCTCCATAATGCTTACACCTCACCCTGGCAGTGGGAGATGTGACCTTGAATAAACTGGGCTCCAAACTGAGCCCCCAAACTCTTCCCAGATGCAGCAGGACACTGCAGCCTCAGCATGGCCTGGGAGATCTCCATCTCCACAACATCCAAGCACAGCCCAAATCCAGCTTTCAACTCATCTCAGAGAGCTGAGCTGAGTTTGGAGTGAGGGTTTTAGCAGAAACTGTCAGCCACAGGGTCCAAGCAAGACACAGCCCCATGCCAGACTCCTCTGCTCAGCTGGGATGGGCTCCAAGGGCAGCAGGACTGGATCCCTTTATCACTCATCCCTCACCACAGCAGCCCCTGGACACGCAGGCAGCCCCACAGTGAGATGGGGAACATCTCCAAAGCCATGCCTGGCACGGGGAGGAAGGAGGAATGCTGGCAAATGACAGAGCCCTTATCTTAATTACAGGCTTATTTGCATTTAAATGAAGGTTATTCTATAATTACCACCAAATGTTTTGTGTTGCAGCTGAAATACCTCTCCATGGGCTGTCAAGCTCCTTCCCGTTTTCATTTTCATTTTCTCTTGCCATTCTTCTGCTTTCTAATCAGCTGGCACACGCAGGGAGGGATCCACACTGCCCAGCAGTGCCAGCCCACCCCTCAGAGGGGGCCTGGGTACCACCCCAGCCCAGCATCCCTCCCAGGGAGAGGGAAAGGATGCAGCTCCCTGCCTTCCTCCAGCACCATCATGGGTGATGAGCAGCTCTGAAGTTCAGACACGGGGGATTTGCAGGCTTCAAGTCCAAAACCCAAAAGTTTTCTCTGTGCACACACACACACCAACTCATTAACTCAAACTTGTTCCACCAGAGTGCTGGGAAAGGCACAAGTGTGGGAAAAATCTGTAAGAAATCAAATTCAGGGAGAAAAGGAATTTGGAACAAGAGCAGTCTCACATGTCCAGCTCAGAAACTCCCTAACCACAGGTGCTGGAAACCAGCCCCCAAGGACATCTGCAGCCTTTGCTGTCCTTGTGCTGCCCAGGTGATTCCTGCAGGCAGGATGGACACACAGCAGGACCCAGGAGCTGTGTTTGCACTGGAGCTCACACTTGCTGGCAGGAGACAAAGCTCTCCCAAAGAGAAAATAACACCCAATTACATCATTTCGAGCAATCACAGTGAACAAACCCATGCAAATGGCCAAATTAAGGCTTGAAAGGAGCCTTCTGCCATTTCCTAAATTGTTATACCTTTCATCAAACCCCTTTAACAATCTCTCTGAACCCTTTCTCTGTCTAGCCAGGAGATCCACATTTACCAACCAGCCCATCCAGGGCTGAACACAACAACAGCGATTACAGACACAAAGTCTCCTGTTTATGAGGGGGTAGAAATGAAAATAGTCACTTATCTCTCTCTAAACCCATCGTTTCTCTCCCTGCTCCATCCTGGCTCCTGCACAGCCTCCACATCCCCCTGCCAAACTCCAAGTCTCTGCCTCCATCTCATGGAGAGACTGGATCTCTTCAGCTTTGTTAAGCTACTTATTTTTTTCCCCTTAAACCAGACAAAACCCACCCCCTCTCCCCCAATTTCACATAGCCCCAGGCAGACTTGCAGCATGGAAATTTTTAGCCCGAACAATTATGGCTTGGCAGAGAGTTAACTCGCTGCAAACAGGATCCTATAATGGGCAGTCTTGGCTATAAACAACTTGACTGGCTTCATTTTAAGCAAGTTCCATACCTCAGGATAGATCTTCCCCCCCTTCCTCTCCCAAAGTCCATTTCACAGCTATTTATGTTTAATAAGAGGCAGCACCAGCAGCATGGGAAATCAGCAGCACATCCACCATGCAGGTTGGGTGCTGGTGCACACACAAAAACAGTTTTTCTTCTTCCTCCATCACACAGACAGCACAGATTTAGGGGCAGAGCCTTTCAGTGAGCCCCAGTCCTGACGGGACAACCAGCTCCTCTTCTCCCAGCAAGGGATGACACAATCACAGATCCAACCACTTGGCCCCACAGCCAGAGCTGCCTTTCTGGTATTTCCAAGGGCAAAAGCCACAGCTGTTTCATCCTCACTATCAGCCCCCAGATGCTGCTGTTTTTTCCACATGGAGCCCAGGAGACTCTGGGGAAAATGCTGTTCTTACAGTCCAGTCACCCTAAGATGCATAGCAAGGCTTGAGCAGGGATGTTTTGAGACACTGCTGGAATTTTGAGTGGGATATTTTAACTGCAGAAGCCTGTGCCCATGAAAACTCCAGCAACTCATCATCCACTAACATCCTTATAAAATCTGAAAAGCCCTGCTTCCTTTCCCTCTCCCCAGCAACAGTTCCATTAGTCCCCACTGATTCCCATCCCTAAATTGCATCAAGGGAAGACAATCCTGCAGCCCTGGCTCCCCAGCAGGCGCCAGGCAGAGCAGCCCTGTCACAGGAATTGTCACAGGAGCTGTCAGGGCTGGATGAGCCTTTGGACAGGGACTGCTGGGATGGAGTCATGGGCTGGTAATTAAGTGACAGCATTTGCCTGGCACAGAGCTGGAGCTGGGATGGAGGAAGCATCCACTTCAGGAGATGCTGCAGACACTGGGAGGGGGATACAGCTGCAGCACAGAATGCTGCATCTCACTGGTACAGCTCAGAGCTGGGAAGGACCTGCCCAGGCAGCACATCTCCCACCCTGATGGACAATGACACCTGGTCCTGTGCAAACTGATGGCACAAGGCAAAAAATAAAGGCAGGAAAGTGATACATGATAAAAGTTTTGCTACTTTCTGTTGTGAAAAATAATCATCCACTGTGTTAGAGGGTCTGGAGGCAGGTTAATTTTTTTTCGCCCAAAAGTTTTAGAAGGTCTTTCAAGAGCAAATCACTAAATTTTCCAACACATCCAAATTTGGGGAAATACCTGTTTTTATATTATTTACTGTAATGCAGATTGTTAACATGTCATTATCACATGACATGACTTGATGTAATTTTAGTGTAAGGATTGATGCATGGTATGAGTGGCCAAGGATGCAAGATTAAGCATTTGGAGATAGAAAGTTTTGTTTCAGAGCCATCTTTAAGCCACTGGGCTGTACAGAAAGGAGCTTCCCAGTGCTCTGCCTGAAGCCCTGGAAGAGCCCAGCACTGCAGGAATTCCAGACATCCCACCCAGGAGTCAGTGCTACTCTTCCCTTTTGCTGTCAGGGCTTTCAGTACAAAATGAAACTATTCCAAGCTTCTAATCTCATTAAAAATCTCCTCCAAACCTTCCCTCCTCTGGAAAGGAAAAAAAAAGAAAAAGAAGCAAGAAACATCACATCTCTCTTCCTTCTCCATCTCCCTCCCCTCTGCCTTCAAGTGCTCCTTGGAGTGTCTCTGCAGAATCATGTTTATATGCAGTGAGTGCTGTTGTTAGTTAATAACATCGCGATCGCTGAACCTCCCTAATGAAAGAGAGAGACAACATAAACTGTCATTTCAAACAAACATGCAATCAGGGTACCAGCAGCTCTGAAAATATTATCTTCCCCAATTTCACGGGCTTCACGCAGGAAATAAGCTGCTTTCATGGAGATTCTGGTGCCTGGCTCCTCACACGCAGCACTGGGAGCGCTGGGGACACGTTAAAGCCATGAAATTGTCTGGGCTGTGAGGGAGGAATTGTTTCAACAGCTGGAGCCAGGAAGGACAAATAACAGCAGTGATTATATCTTCATTGCTCATCGTAACCAATGCACCAGGCAACTTGTAATTAGGCTGAAGGTTTGATAGAGAAGGCTTTGAGCTCGTGATTAGACACAGCACATTTGTCCTGCCCCACGGCCACCCTGGCCCCTTCAAAGGGGAGAGCAAATCTCCTGTCAGACTCTCTGAGGGCTGGAAGTGCTGCTCGACCTGCACAGAGCAGGGCCTGGGATTTTGTGGCTGCACACCTCTTCCTCCTCTTCCTCATAGCAGCCCAGAAGTGTCTGGGTTGGGAGTGACCCCAAAGCCCACCTCACTGCAAGCCCTTGCCATGGCTGTGACACCTTCCACTGGAAAAAATTGCTCCAAGCCCTGTCCAGCCTGGCCTTGAACACTTCTCTCTCCATGGCTTTTGGAAAAAACCATCATTTTCCAGCTTTGGGATGATCTCCAGCTGACAAAGCTTTAAGCTACAAAGCTGATTTACAGCAGTTGATCTGCTCCCTGTTTTTAATTCCTCAATAATCTGAAGTGGCAATTGTCCTGAAAAGCCACAGTGATGATGGCAATGGTCCAATTGTCCTTCCAATACAGAGGTTCAAAAATCTTCTGAGGGTCTGACAAGCCACTGGGGCTTGGGGGCCTGGGGAGAGCATGGATTGTCTTCCCAGCCACAACCCACCTTGTTCAGAGCCAATGGAGGCAGGAGGAATCTGCCTGGATTTAGCTGGAACTAGCCAAAAAATCATGGGAACCAAATCCAGAATGGATTCACCTCACAGCTTCGTGGTCTGGCCCTTGGATGTGCTTGGAGGAGCTGGTACTTGTTAATTCCTACCAGAATTAGTCTCCCAACAGTCTGTGTTCCTGCACAGGCTGAAAGGGACACCTCACCTGAACAGAGAGCAGCCACAGCCACAGCTGACACCTTCCAAGAGCTTTCCCTCAGCTCTTTCCCCCCATAAACATGAGGCATCCCTCTGGAAAGCAAGACTGGAAGATAAAACCTGCTCTTCCTCCTGATGCCATCACCACCAAGTGATGCCATCATTTCCAAGGCAAGTGGAAGAGGATCAGGGGAATGCATTGGAGGAGAAAAACTTAGAGAAAAAAGACTGAGCTTTCCCTTGCAAAACATTTCTTTTTGGGCACCATTGAAAAAAAAAAAACACCTTAGGAAAACTGTTGTTGGATGCTGGTGGGAACCAGGGAAAAAGCAGCCTTGAAGCCTTGAGTTTCTCAGGCTTCACAAGGACAAGAAATTATAGCAATGATTATGCACCTGCAGGGTGTGAGAGCTGTGTGAGTGTTTTGTGATAATTTGCAGAAAGTGTGTTTTCAAAGAGGTGTTGCCTTCTTGGCCCAATGAGTCTTTTCTATTTTGTTTTTCACGTACTACCCTATAAAGTGTAGTGTTTCTTTAAATAAAGCTCTCTTTCTCTTTTATTTCTCCATTGCACAAGGAACTATGTTGAATTATCCTTTTCACTGCTTTCCTATAGCCTAAAAATGCAACAGAAAAGCATTTTCACTTTTTTACTGGTCCCATCTCTGGGACTGAAGGAGAACAGGGTGGGAACAGCCCATCCTCAGCCCCACACCAATGCCTATAGAAGGGGCAGGGTAAGGGAGGTAAATCACAGCAAAATCTTTCTTCCTGTAGGTAAGAAAGGGGCTAATTTCCCCTCACCCCAACATTTTAATCAACACCCACACACTGACAGGACCTCGTGGGAGAGCCATGCAGGAGGTGACAGCACTGCCACCCTAGCCTGGCAGCCGAATCCAAACTGTGTTTGAAAACTCCTCTGACATTTAAGAAAAATCAACAAGCATCTTGAGTGATGAGGGGACCAGGCATCTAAGTGTCTGAATGTCACATTTAGAGCTGCAGAGATAGCAGCTGCTTTATCTCCTCAAGCAGGTGGTTGGACTGGTAAACAAGGGCCAGATTCTGCTCTTGCACCTGCATTTCTCCATCCCCAAACTCTGGCTTTGCACCAATGTGACAGCCAGGGCAGGACTGGAGAGTCTGTTAAACTTTAATACTTCTGAGCATCAACAATGAGCATGTCACCAGCCCCCTGCCTCCATTCCCAATATCTACATGGGTCACAGCCACACCAGTAAAAAATTATTGATTTAAATTGGCAGTGCCCTTTTGG